>NC_061114.1:105238192-105553996 GCF_002878395.1 Capsicum annuum
TCTCACGTTCATGTTATACAGTCAGTTGGCATTGTTCATGCATTTGAGCCCTTTGCATTCAGCCTTCCTCACATGCATACCAGTACATCCAATCGTACTGACGTGTTTCTACTATGGTGTTTTATTCTATACCCTAGGTTCAGAAGCACGAGCTCTAAAGCATCAGTAGTATTCCAATTTTAGTAGTCAGAGTTAGCAGTGAGTTCTCATCCTTCGAGGAAATGATCATGACTTTATTTTTTCATTACATAGTTTATTTTAGTAGTTCGAGTTAGTTGGGGATATGTCCCATCAACTCCTTATTCAGACAGTTCAGTTTTAGAGGCTTTTCAGACTATAGTATGTTCAGACAGTGTTATTTTAGTTTATTTTGGTATTGATATACCGTACTTTTAGATATATTATTTTATCAGTTTTGAACCTTATGTCCTTTCATCCTTTATTTCAATATTTATACAATATTATTATGCAGTATTCAGGTATTGATATTAGTCATGGGTTAGCTTGTAGTCCTTCAGGGTCATGAGCACCGTGTAGTATTCCGATTACAAAATTCAGGGCGTTACATGTTTCCCCATGGGGTGCACCAGTCTTATTCATGCATAAGAAAGATTGTTCTCTCAGAATGTTTATTGACTACCATCAGTTGAACATAGTCACAGTCAAGAACAAGTGTCTACTTCCCAGAATCGATGACTTGTTTGATCAACTTTAAGGTGCCAGTTACTTTTCTAAGATAGACCTCAGATAAGGCTATCATCAGCTATGACTCGGAGAATGTGACATTCCAAAAATAGCTTTCAGAACTCGGTATGGTCACTTTAAATTTCTATTCATGTCATTAGGTTCTACTAATGCCCCAATAGCTTTTATGGACTCGATAAACCATGTGTTCAAGCAGTACTTGGACATGTTCGTAATAGTCTTCATTGATGACATTCTTGTCTACTCCCGCAGTGAATATGATCATGCAGACCATCTCAGAATAGTGTTACAGACCCTTAGATCCCATCAGTTGTTTACCAAATTCAGTAATTGTGAATTTTCGCTAAGGTCAATAGCTTTTCTTGGTCATATCATTTTTGGTGATGCCATGAGAGTTGACCCTCAAAAAACTAAAGCAGTGAGAAACTGGCCCAGACCATCTCTCTACCAGATATCAGGAGTTTCTTAGGTTTGGCTAGCTATTACCGATGGTTTGTTAAGGGATTTTAATATATTGAGTCCCCCATGTATAGATTGACTTAGAAGAAAGTCAAGTTTTAGTGGTCATATTCTTTTGAGAAGAGTTTTCAGGAGTTGAAGACTCGACTCACTATAGCCCCAGTTTTGACTTTTCCAGATAGCTCAGACAGGTTTGTGGTATATTTTGATGCTTCCAGAGTTAGTTTGGGGTGTGTTTTGATGCAGAGAGGTAAGGTTATAGCCTACGCCTCTGGACAGCATAAGCCCCATGAAAAGAACCATCCCACTCATGATCTTGGGTTAGCAGCGGTAATATTTGCCTCAAAGATTTGGAGGCATTATTTGTATGGGGTGCATGTCAATGTATTCACAAACCATAAAAGCTTGTAGTATGTGTTTTCTAAGAAAGACCTAAACTTGCATCAGCGAAAGTGGTTAGAGTTCTTGAAAGATGATAACATAAGTGTTATGTATCTCCGACCAAGACCAATGTAGTGGTTGATAGTATCAGTAGGATGTCTATGGATAGTGTTACTCTTGTGGAAGATGGTAAGAGGAAGTTAGTTTAATAAGTTCATCAGCTTGCCCGACTAGGTATCCTCTTAGTCGAATCAGCAGAGGGTAGCAAATGGGTGCATAATAGTTCGGAATCATCTATGGTTTTTGAAGTAAACAAAAAGCAGGACAAGGATCCCAATCTAGTTTAGCTAAAAGAGTCAGTAAGAGATCAAAAAGTAGAGTTTTCTCTCAGGGGGAGGTGGTGTGTTACACTGCTAGCGTTGATTATGTGTGCATGTGTGGATGGAATGAGACAGTGGATTCTTGTAGAAGCACATGGTGTGCACTACTTGATTCACCCAGGGGCCACCAATATGTACCGTGACTTGAAGAAAGTCTATTGGTGGAGTTGGATGAAGAGAGACATTGCAGAGTTTGTAGCTAAGTGCTCGACATGTCAGCAAGTTAAGATAGAACATCAGAAGCCTAGTGGATCTATGCAAGAGTTTGGTACACCCACTTGGAAGTGGAAGGAGGTAAACATGGATTTTTTGATAGGCTTACCCCGTACTCATCGTCATCATGATTCAATTTGGGTCATTATGGATAGGATGACCAAATGTAATGCCCCGAGTCTGCACCCTGAACGACACATGGTTCTTATGACCCCGAAGGACCACAGCTAACCCACTACTGGTACCTACTGTGAGCAGTGAATAATAATACTTAAATAATGCAAAAATTAGGCTAAAATGCCATAAGGTTCACAATCTAGAAATTGATAAATATAACATCTAATAATAATGTCTGAAATCTGACTACTATCTGAACTAGTCTAGTCTGAAAAACCTCTAACTGAACTATCTAAATTTGGATTTGATGGGAAAATCCCCCAACTAACTCTGACTACTATAATACTGATTCTACTTAAAATACTGAAATAAATGAATAACCTCGATAGATAAGGACTCACTACAAAATCTACGACTTCTATCTGAATCTGTCTATGCATGGTCAGGATCCCAAGCATCCAGACCTATGATAGAAGACATCATTGCACAAAAAGAAAGTATGTGTCAGTACGCGAAATGTAATAGTATGCCAGATAAGGTAAGGCTGAATGTAGGGGTTCATATGCACGAACAGTAACTAACTGAATGATATAGAGTAACTAAATAAGAATACATGGATAACTGAAACTTCTATAAAATATTTAGTATGCAATACTGTGCATATCCATGTATACTATATCTTAGCTTTTATTAAAGCTGCGTACTGATTTCTGATACTGAGTAAATGATATCTAAGATTACTGATAATTGATTAACGGTGTCTAACAGTCCTGATTCTATAGAACTGAACTGAGTTCTATACTGAGACTGAAACTAAAATTATTGGAGGTAATCATCTAACTGACATGCCCCAAATAAGGTAACTGGGGTCCAACCTGTAACCCCAGTTAGAGGGGTGTCAGTACCGTGCCACGGGTAAAGACAAGCTGAAGAGTTACCCTTATCTGGAAGGTGCTCTAATAAGAATGGTGGTACCCTCAACTGGAAAGTTAAAACACCTCATCAACCATCAATTGGCAGGTTGATTTCTCAACCTATGCTGCGTAGTTCTGGAATGCAAGGACTGCTTCTAAGGATCACACCCTCTACTGACAGGTGAGACCCCATCCTTGGGTTCACTCAGTGTTGAATCCTAATTCCAACTGAATAGATCGTGGACTGATTGCTAGACTGTACTGGATTTGACTGAGTTGTGACAAATTGTGTCAACTGACTGAACTAGACTGAGTTCACTGAGTTCTATAACTGAGTGAGTACTACTGTATCGTGATATGACAGACTATTTTATAACTACCGTAGCTTTAGGTAAACAGCTAGATTATCGGGTATTAGATACCCCCAGGACTTGATAGCATGAAAAGTAAAGCATAGCATGATCTTGAAAAGCATAACAAGGTCCACTTGTTCATAATTCATTCATAGAGACATTTTATCAAACACTAGTAGTGCATAAGCTTGTACATATGCTAGCATGTCATGATTTCACCATTTAATTCTCATGGACATTCCATCAAATACATAAAGAGCACAACTTAATGCATATAATCATGGACAACATGTAAACATTGTAACTACAACACTCAAATATGCTAATTCAAGGATTATAACATAGGAAATTTAATATACATGCTATTTCAGTTTCCTGGATCTACAATTAATCATGGATTAAAACTCAATTAATGTCATGAACATGAATAAAATCTAATTTCAAGCATGCAAATCATGAATCAATAATCTTGTAGTTTTAAATATCTCCCTCTTGGGAATATTCGTCCTCGAATGAGAATGATTAAGCTAAGAAACACTGATAGACTAAGCTTACACACTGAACATGCACAACTGAAACATGATTGTATGACTGAAATAACTGATAAGCTGAGTTTTCATATTGAACATGCATATCTGATGCATGAGTACATGACTGAACTGATTCATGAATGCATGACTGAATATGCAACTGTAATGGATACCAAGTTTGTAACTGTAACTGAACTGGGAACTGAGCAAAGCTAAGAAAGATTGTTACCTCAAGCTGAATCTAATTTGTAGAGAATAGGTAAGGATACTTGGTCCATATATATGCTTCTGCTTCTGCTTCCAAGTAGCTCCCTCAACGAACTGAGTTTGCTAAAGAACTTTGACCAAGGGAACTTCTTTGTTCCTCAATCTGTGAATCTAATGATTAAGGATTTTGACTGGGACCTCTTTGAAAGAGAGATCATTCTGAATGTCTATGCCCTCTAATGGAACTATAACGGTTGGTTCACCAATATATTTCTTTCGCAAAGAAATATCGGGTGCACTGAAGCTTATGTCTGAAGGAAACACAAGCTTATAAGCAACCTTTCCAAAACGGCTGATAATTCTGTAAGGACTAACATATCGTGGATTGAGTTTCCCCTTCTTGTCAAACCTCTTCACCCCCTTTATGGGAGAGATTTTCAAGAACACAAAATCACTGATCTCAAACTCGAGATCTTTTCTCCTCATATCAGCATACGATTTCTATCTACTTTGGGCAGCCCTAAGCCTTTCTCTTATCAACTGAACCTTCTCTAAGGCATTAAACACTAAGTCAGGCCCTACAAATACAATCTCACCTGCCTTAAGCCAACTAATTGGAGATTTACATCTCCTACCATAAAGAGACTCAAACGGGACCATCTGAATACTGGAATGATTGTTGTTATTATATACGAATTTGATCAAAGGCAAGTGGTCATCCCAACTACCCTTAAAATCAACAACATACGCTCTCAACATATCTTCTAGAGTCTGAATGGTCTTTTCTTCTTGACCATCTGTCTGAGAGTGAAAAGATGTACTAAGGTGAACTTGGGTACCAAGACTCTTTTGGAAATCTTTCCAAAAATAAAAGGTAAATTGGGTACCTCTACCTGAGATAATGGATACTAGGACTCCATGTAACCTGACCAAATCCTTAATATAGAGTTTGACGTAGTCCTTGACTGAATAGGAAGTATGGACTGGCAAGAAATGAGCGAATTTGGTCATCCTATCTATGATAACTCAAATCAAATCGTGTTGATGATGAATATGGGGCAAACCCGTCACAAAGTTCATGTTCACTTCTTTCTATTTCCATGTGGGAATACAGAACTCCTGTATAGACCCACTAGGCTTCTGGGGCTTAATCTTAACCTCTTGACATGTAGATCACTTAGCTACAAACTCTGCAATGTCTTTCTTCAGCCCACTCAACCAATATATCTCCCACAAATTTTGGTACATCTTAGTGGCCCCTGGATGAATCGAGTTACGCACACCGTGCACTTTTGCAAGAATTCATTACCTCAAGTCGTCTACACCTGGCACACATAACCGACCCTAAAAACGCAGCACATCAATCCCCCTTGGGAGAAAACCTCTACTTTCTGATCTCTGACTAACTATTTTAAATTAACTAAGTTGGGGTCCCTATCTTGCTTTTCCTTTACTTCAGAAACAAGAGATGATTCTAAACTATTCTACACCCACACACTACCTTCTACTGAATCGACTAAGCAGACACCTAGTCGGGCAAGCTGATGAACTTCCTAGACTAACTTATTCTTACCATCCTAAACATGAGCAACACTACCCATAAATAATCTACTGAGAGAATCTGCCACTACATTAGCCTTACCCAAATGATACAGAACACTCATATCATAATCTTTCAACAACTCTAACCACCTTCTCTGACGCAAATTCAAATCTTTCTGAGAGAACACGTACTACAAGCTTTTGTGATCTATGAACACATCAGCATGCACCCCTTATAAATAGTGCCTCCAAATATTTAAGGCGAACACTACAGTTGCTAACTCAAGATCATGGGTAGGGTAATTCTTCTCATGAGACTTAAGTTGTCTAGAGGAATAGGCTATGACCTTACCTCTCTGTATTAGGACACAACCCAAACCTACTCTAGATGTATCATAGTACATAACAAACCCATCTGAACTATCTAGTAATGTTAGAACTGGGGCTGTAGTGAGTCGAATCTTCAACTCCTAAAAACTTTTCTCAAAAGAATCAGACCACTGAAACTTAATTTTTTTTGAGTCAATCTATACATGGGGGATGCAATAGATGGGAACCCTTCAACAAACCAATGGTAATAACTAGCTAAACCCAAGAAGCTCCTGAATCTGATAGAGAAATGGGTCTAGTTTAGTTTCTCACCGCCTTGATCTTTTGAGGATCAACTCTAATGACATCACTAGAAATAATATGACCAAGAAATGCTACTGACCTTAGAAAAAATTCACACTTACTGAATTTGGCAAACAACTAATGGGCTCTGAGGGTCTGAAGTACAATTTTGAGGTGATCTACATGATCATTCTCTCTACAGGAATAGAAAAGAATGTCCTTAATGAGTACTATAATGAACATATCCAAGTCTACTTAAACACGTGATGCATTAAGCCATGAAGGCCATTGGGGAATTAGTGAGACCAAAGGACATGACTAGAAAATTGAAATGACCATATCGGGTTCAAAAAGTTATTTTTCTGACTCTGAGCTGATGATAGCTTGATCTAAGGTCTATCTTAGAAAAATAACTGGTGCCCTGAAGTTGGTAAAACAAATCATTAAGTCTAGGAAGTTGTTATTTATTCTTGTATGTGACTTTATTCAACTGATGGTAGTATATACACATTTTGATAGAACCATCTTTTTAACGCACGAATAATATCGGTGTACCCCATGAGGAAATGTTGGGTCTAATTAACCCCTTATCTAAAAGGTCCTTTAACTGCTCTTTTAACTCTTTGATTTTGGTTGGAGCCATTCTATATGGCAAAATAGAAATAGACTGAGTATTTGGAAGAAGGACTATTCCAAAGTCAATTTCCCTTTCGGGAGGAACTCCAGGAAGATCTTCGGGAAACACATTTGAGAATTTATTTACTACTGGAACTAAATCAAGACTAGGAGTCTCTAAACTAGAGTTTTTGATTCGCACGAGATGATAGACATATCCCTTGGATATCATTCTTCTCACTCTAAGGTATGAAATCAACTGACCCTTAAGCGTTTTGGTACTACCCCTCCATTCAAGGATTCATTCTTTTGGAAACTGAAAATTAACAATTTTGTTTCTATAATCAACTAAGGCATAGAATGAATGGAGACAATCTATGCCAGAAAGGTTCTGTTAAGGTTTCTGGTTTGACCTTAAAGTTGACTGCTATATAAGGAGTTACAAAAGACAGAGAAGCTCCTAGATCTAATAAGGCATAAACATGTAAATGGAAGATCTGTAACATACCAGTGACTATATCAGGAGAACTTTACTGATCTTGTCTAGACTAAAGTGCATAAAGCCTATTTGGGCGTTGCCCAATGGTGGCACTGGAAGTGGCACCCTGCTGATTTGGGCTACCGGACTGAGCTGACGAACAATTATACTGACCTTGAGAACCTGAGGACAATCTCTAATCCTATGGATTGGCTTACTACATTTGAAACAACTATCACTACTAGATCTATAGATACCCTGATAGTTTCTCCCATATTTCTGGCAAAGAATATTTATTTTAGCACTGTTGACACTACCCTAAGATTTAGAGCCTAAAGCCCTATATTTGTTACAATTTTGAACTTGAGGACTGAAACACTAGCTGAGGATGGAGCTGGTACTGAAGACTTTGGACAGAACTAGGAACAATTACTACCTTCTGACTTAGGCTGAGTGAAATTAAAGCTACCTGTTCTAGCCTTCTTGTTCTCTCTCTCTCTCTCCTTATTCTTAGCCTCTTTGATCTACTAAGCATGGACCATGAGCTTAGATATGTCCATCTCCTTAATTAACATTGTAGTTCTCACTCCTTAACTACACTCTCTGACACCCCAAACACGAACTTGCTCATTATCTACCTATTGTCTGCTACTACATAGGGAGCATACCTAGCTAACTGAGTCAAGTTGAGCGAATACTCTTTTATTGTTATTTTTCCTTGCTTGAGATTGATGAACTCTAACACCTTGGCTTCTCTCAGCTCTAAGGGAAAGAATCTATCTAGAAAAGCAATAGAAAACTTTTCCCATTCTATGGACTCTGCATTTATCCCCCTGTCTACCTTCCCCTAATTAAACCATGTATGAACTACATCCTATAGCTGGATAGGTAGCTAACTCAACACTCTCACTGGAAGTCACTCCCATAATATTTGTGACTTTCTGAACCTAATCGGGAAACTCCTATGGATCCTCTTCGAGTTTAGATCCTGGGAATAGAGGAGGATTTATTTGGGTAAAGTCCCAAATTTGGATTGCAGTAGTACTTTCCACTGGGTTGCCATGAAGAACAACTATCCGTCCATTCTGAGATGCTACCGAATGGTCTAGATTAGTGAATGCAGCTCTAAATTCTATTTGGGAGACATACTCGTCCAGGGGATTTGCCTGAACGGGATGGAGTGCTGACTGGTTTTCTGTTCTTCGTTTTTTGGTCTTCTTAGGGGCATGTTCTATAAACGGAAGGAAGAAAAGGATCAGACTAAGAATTTAACTTGAGCTCATGCTCACTCTCACAATATTAATACTGAAAGAAAGGAAACTTTTCCTAAAAATATATCATAGTCTCTTGCTTATAAGTATGGCGCGCTACACACATATGCACAAGACACTACTAGACGTGGCTTTCTGAGTCCTTAGGACATTGTTCAACCTTAGGCTCTGATACTAAGTTTGTAAGGCCCCGAGTCTGCACCCCAAAAACCATACGGTGCTTACAACCCCGAAGAACCATAAGTTAACCCATGACTGGTACCTGTTGTGACCACTGAATAATACTACTAAAATAATGCAGAAATTAGGCTAAACTGCCATAAGGTTCATAATTTAAATACTAATAAATATAACATCTGGTAATAATATCTGAAATCTGAATACTGTTTAAACTAGTCTAGTCTGAAAAGCCTCTAAATAAACTATATGAATGTGGAGTTGATGGGAAAATCCCCCAACTAACTCTGACTACTGAAATACTGAAGCTACTAAAAATAGTAAAATAAAAGAATATCCTCGATAGATAAGGACTCACTACTAAATCTGTGGCTGTTATTTGAATTTATCTATTCCCAGTTAGGAATCTGAGAGTTCAAACTTATGATATAGTACATCATAGCACAAATTGAAAGAATGCATCAGTACGTGGAATGTACTGGTATGCTAGATGTCGTAAGGCTGAATGCAGGGGTTCATATGCATGAACAGTAGTTGACTGAATGATATAAAGTAACTAAATCAGAATACATGGATAACTAAAACTGCTGTAAAATACTGAGCATGCAATACAGTGCATATACATGTATATTATATTGGAGCTTTATTTGAAGTTGAGTACTAATTTCTGATAATGAGTAACTGATATCTGATATTACTGATAACTGATTGACTGTGTCTGAGAGTCATGATTCTGTAGAACTAAACTAGGTTCTATAGTGAGACTGAAACTGAAACTATGGGAGGTAATCATCTACCCGATATGCCCCAAATAAGGTAACTGGGGTCCAATCTATAACCCTAATTGGAAAGTGATATTCCATTTTTCGACACACTATTTTTAATATTTGTCTTGAGAAAGTTATACATTTTCAAGCAACTAAGGTTGTGTTTAATTCTGGTTTTTAATCTTTTAGGGAAAGAAGCGAGCTAAAGAGAAAGTCTTAACAAGTGGCAAGAAAACATTCTGACGGTCAAAATGGTGGACTGCCAGTCTAGCGACGGATCACCAACCTGACCGTCAAGCCTTAATAGAACCCAAGACTTCAGGTCCTACAATGACGGACCAAATAATGGACCCATCAGTCTTATGACGGACCACCAAGTTGGCCGTTAGCATTATCCAAAATCAGGCTCCATGAAGGACTCAACGATGGGCCAAATGGTGGACTGTTATTCTTATGACGGACCACCATGTTGGCCATCAAGTTCATCCAGAACCTGGATCCCTAAAGGATTCAGAGATGAACCAAATGGTGGACCGTCATACTTATGACGGACCACCAAGTTGGCTGTCAGTCTTATCCAGAAAGTGACCTTCCCAGATCAGTGGCGACATGCCTAATAGTGGATCGTCAACCTTGCGACAGACCACCAATTTGGCCGTCACTTTGGACGCAAATTTTATGATTTCAAATTTAATCCTTTTAGCGTGGAACATATAAATACCAAGTATTAGGGTTTATTAGGGACTTTTGTCTTCAGTTTCATACTTTTGTCTCTATTGAGAATATTGCATTATTTTTTATTGAGATTTGAATCCAGAGAGGGAGTCTTGATTATCAAGTTTTATTTTTTCCATTAAAGATTGAGGAGAACAATATTGTTACTTTTGTAAGTACTCCTCTGAAGTTATTTATGAACACCAATATAATCTTGATTTCTAACATGGAGATGAGTAGCTAAACTTCCATAACTAGGGTTATGGAAGCCGTGATGTAGAGAACTATTTTGGGGTTGTTAATGTGTTTTCTTTCTAACATCTATTGAAATTGGATGAATCTTTCTTCATTTTAATGACATATCTTGGTTGCAAACTTGAGAAATGGGCCCATAAATTCCACTTGTCTGATAAGAAAGTTGATGTAGGGAAAAGAGGTGATTCACATAAACTCTATAGGTTTACCCTTTGGGTTAACGGGTTGATGCCTTAACAGGATCAACCCTTATAAGAGTGTTATTAAATAATGCACGAATCCTTTAAGTTCGAGAGAAGTAAAGGGTGAAATAGTCATTGGGTTGAGAAACATGTGGGTAATCTTTAGAATTCAATAATTCTTGTAATTGGATGCATAAGTTAGAATTCGAACTCAAATTCACAATCCTAATTGTTTGAACATCTTGGTGAGGATAACTCTAGTTAATTCCTTCTCATTGGAATTACATCTACATTTACTCTCAGTAGCTAAAATTTTGTGTAACACAAATACAAAAGAACTCTGTTAATATTCCCAAAACCCTTTTGTATTTTGGAGCCTTAGATCAATAGTCTAATAATAGTCACAATACTTAGTGAACACAGTATGCCCTATGGGATTCGACACCTAACCCAATTGGGTTCTATATTTGATAGCGACTGCTTACTCTCTCGTAAGAGAGTTGTAGTTTGGGCGTATCAAATTTTGATGCCATTGTCGGTGATTACGGTTATCAATTAAATTTCTGTTTGTCAATTGACCTTTGGTCAAGTTTCCCAAAATTTTACTTTCGTTTGTTATTTTTGTTTATGCAAGGGAATTGTTGTGTATGCAAATTACATGGAGATTGGGTGCATCGTTATTACCAATACATTTGCAACCACAACTTATTGGCAGAATGACAGAACCCTAAGATGCTGAGATACTAGCCGCATTGGCTGGAGCTCAACTAAATCAGCAGAATGATAGCCAGCAGCCATTTCATCCTAACCCTGACAATGATGATTAAAGGGATAATGACTTGTTAGATCCTGCTAATCAAAGGTGTGCAGAGAATGTAGCTGCACCAATAAATAGAAATGTGAACAGAAACCGTCCTTTTAGGGTGAGACCTGAGCATCAAGCTATTCAATTTGATCTTATTAATGATGAAGATAGAATGGACAGAGTTGGTGCCACTGGAGCTATTATTCCTCCACCTCTAGCACCAAGTACAAAGTTTAATATTATCAGTACAATGATCCATCTCCTTCATCTGAAGGGGTTGTTTTGTGGACTCCCGGGAGATGATCCCAATATGCTTTTAGTGAATTTTGTCACTATTTCCAAGTACTTTAATAACCTGGGAGTGGGACATAATTTGATTCAGTTGCTTTTGTTTTCGTTGTCTCTATCTGGGGAGAAAACATTATGGATTAATGAGCTGATGCCCAATTCTATAACAAACTGGAGGCAATTGAAAGAGGCTTTCCTAGAAAGGTTTTTTTCGCCTTTCAAAAGGGTACAGTTGGGGGATGAGATCAACAACTTTAGGCAGCTCCCAACTGTAGCCCTTCATGAGATATAGGAGAGATTCAAAAAAAAGCTAACGCAGTGTTTAAATCATAATATAATAGATATTCATCTGATGGAGACTCTTTATCGGGCTTTGAACTTTATTACAAAGCCATTTATTGATAATGTTGAAGGGGGATCATTTATGGATCTCACATTTCAGGAGGCCTCGAAGATGCTTGATCGAATGACCAAACAAAGCAGAGCTTCGCATACAAAAGATTCTATGGTAGTAAGCCTTGTTGTGTCTATTGGCATGACTGTGGATTAAGGTAAGAAAGAGGAAGAATATGACCAAGACATGGCACACTTAAACACGTAGTTGGATATATTGACTAAGTATCTATTATCTGCAAAGACTAAGAAAGTGAAGGCTGTTGCGGCTAAAGATAGAGATGATTTTGATTCAGAAGAAGAGGCCAACTATTTGAATAATCAGGGGGTTTCCAAGGCAATATCCAAGGAAATCAAGGTTGGAACTACTACGATAAGGCTGGTTATAAGGATAAGGAGCAAGGAAATTGGGAAGGTAAGAATGATAGAAGTGGGCTATATGTACCTCCTAAAAGCAGAGATAGTACTGCAACTAGCACTGACAAGATGTCCATGAAGGATATGATGGAGAAATTATTAAAGGGAGTTGAAGCTACCAACTCTGGAGTGACTACTATTAAGAGCGATTTATCTTCTATGAGTCAGTTGGTGAACTCGCACTCTGCATCTATTAAGCAGTTGGAGAAACAAATAAGTCAGCTCTTGGCAGCGTTGAATCAAAGGAAGACTGGAACATTGCCAAGTGACACTATTCAAAACTCGCGAAATGATGGCTCTTGCATGGCTATCACTACTAGAAGTAGTAAGGTATTAGTAGGTCTTCCTGGGGGTAAGCTTATGGTTGATATTCTATTAGATGAGTTAAAGAAGCAGAGATTCATCATCCGGTGGAGTTTGGGAAATCAGATAAGGTTATTGATAACACACCACCCAACAGTCACCAGGTAGATAAATCAAAGAAAAATAAAGGAAAGAAGGCAAAAATGGTAGTTACCACTCTTCCAAAGCCACCTCCTCTGTTTTTTCATCGGTTCAATAAGAAATCTGAAGACACTAAGTTTAGAAAATTTATGGCTATGCTAAATTAGTTGATGATTAATCTACCACTGGTGAAGGCATTAGAGCAAATGCCTGGACACGCAAAGTTCATGAAAGACCTCATCACAAAGAAGAGGTCGGTTAGTTTTGAGCATATGGATAATTTGTACCATTTTGGTGTTATTTCTACAAGGTCTCTGGGGCAAAAAAAAGTAGATCCAGGACCATTTACTATCCCATGCACTATTAGATCTCTTGACTTTGCAAGAGCCTTGTGTGACCTAGGATCTAGCATCAACCTGATGCCGCTAGCTATTTACAAAAAGTTAGGTTTGAGGGATCTCACACCAACTACTATATAACTTTTGATGGCGGATAGGTCAGTCAAATGACCTGTTGGTATTTTGTATAATATGTTGGTGAAGGTTGCTAGTTTCATATTTCTGGTGGATTTCATTATTCTATATTCTGAGGTGGATTTTGAGGTGCCCATAATCTTGGGTGGATCTTTCCTCACAACCAAAAGTGTGTTGATTGATTTGCGAGCTAATGAGCTCTTATTTAAGCTGAATAATAAGGTGCTGCAATTTGATGTGTGCCAATCAATGAAGCAGCAAAAAGAAATAAGTGTGTTTTCCATTATAGATGTTTATTATGAAGAGGAGCAGGAAGTACCAATAGAAGAGAAATTTGTTGTTAAAACCCTGGCTGCAATATAGATGAATTTTGATCAGGATAGTGTAGAAGATTATGTGGAGACTGTTTGTTCCTTGAATAGCATGGGATATTACTCATATGCTCCCAAGAAGTTAAACTTGGACTTAGAAAATCATCCTAGTCCATCTTCTAAGCCCTTTATAGAAGAACCACCTGTTTTGGAGCTGAAAGAGTTACCCAGTCATTTGAGGTATATGTTCCTGGGCAATGGGGATGCAGTACCTATTATTATTGTGGTTGACCTAGGTGAGCAGCAGGTGGAAGCACTTGTTTCGGTGCTGCAAAGATACAATAAAGCAATAGGTTGGACTATTACTGATATTATTGGTATTTCTCCAGGCATCTGCACTTATAAGATACAACTTAAGGAAGAATCTACTCCTAACATTGAGCATTAACACCGACTTAACCCACCAATGCAATAGGTGGTGAAGTAGGAAATTATTATGTGGCTAGATGCACGAGTGTTTTATCCTATTTTTGATAGTAAATGGGTAAGCTCGGTTCAATGTGTGCCCAAGAAAGGGGGCATGACTGTTGTTGCAAATGAAAAGAACAAGTTTATTCCTCTCAAGCCTGTGACTGGTTAGAGAGTTTGCATGGACTACCGCAAACTAAACTCATGGACTTTAAAGGACCATTTCCCAATGCCCTTTATGGATCAAATGCTTGATCACTTGGTAGGATGGGGGTGGTATTACTTTTTGGATGGATATTCAGGCTTCAATCAGATCTGTATTGCACCTGAGGATTAGGAGAAGACAACGTTTACATGCCCGTATGGCACTTTTCCATTCAAGCGGATGCCATTTGGGTTATGTAATGCACCCGCTACCTTCTAAAGGTGTATGATATCTAATTTTTTGGATATGGTTGAGGAAACTTTGGAGGTGTTCATGGATGATTTTTCTGTGGTTGGAGATTCATTTGAGCTATTTCTGGAGAACTTGAGTAAGTCTTTATAGAGGTATAAGGAATTTAATCTTGTTCTTAATTAGGAGAAATGCTAATTCATGGTGAAGGAGGGAATTGTTTTAGGGAACAAAATTTTAGAAAAAGGGATAGTGGTCGATCAAGCCAAGGTAGAGGTTATTAAGAAACTACCACCTCCCATCTCAGTGGAAGGGGTGCGCAGTTTCCTTAGTCATGTTGGATTTTATCAGAGATTTATACAAGATTTCTTTAAAATTGCAAATCCACTTTGCAAACTTTTTGAGAAGGAAACTAAGTTATTCTTTGACACTGATGCATTAAGGCATTTGAATGCCTCAAGAGGAAGCTGGTTAAAGCCCCTATCATTGTTTCACCGAACTGGTCAAAACCGTTTGAGATTATGTGTGGCGCAAGCATTGTTTCCCTTGGAGCTATGTTGGGGAAAAAGAAAGACAAATTATTTCATCCAGGTTATTATACAAGCAAAGCACTGAATGAAGCTCGTAAGAACTACACCATCACAGAGAAAGAACTTCTAGAAGTGGTGTATGCTTTTGAGAAATTTTGGGCATATTTGTTCGGTACCAAAGTGGCGGTACACACTGACCACACTGCCTTGAGGTACCTAATGGCGAAGAAGGACTCTAAACCAAGGTTGATTCGGTGGGTATTACTACTTCAGGAATTTGACTTCAAGGTCAAGGATCATAAGGGGTGTGAGAATCAAGTGGCTGATCACTTATCTAGACTCGAAGGTGAGCAAGCAGTAAAAGACGGGCTTGAGATTATTGATTCCTTTCCTGATGAGAAAGTATAGGTTGTAGTTCTCAAAAAATTACCTTGGTATACTGACTTTGCGAATTATGTGGTAAGTGAGATGGTACCAGAAAATCTTTCCTTTCATCAAAGGAAAAAGTTTCTTCATGATGTGACCCATTACTTCTGGGATGAGTTGTATCTTTTTCGGCGATGTACAGATGGTATTATTAGACGGTGCATCCCAAAAGTAAAAATACTAAGCATTTTGGAAGTAATCTATGCCTCCTTAGTTGGAGGTCACCACATCGGTGATCAGACTACAAGAAAAGTGCTTCAAAGTGGCTACTATTGGCCCTCTTTGTTCAAGGATACCTATGAGTTCGTGAAGGGATGTGACCGATATCAAAGGCAAGGGTCCATCTCAAAGCACCATAAAATGCCGATGTCTAAAATTCTGGAGGTACAATTATTTGATGTGTGGGGCATAGACTTCATGGGGCCTTTTGTGAGCTCATTTGGAATGAAGTGCATACTTGTTACTGTTGACTATGTGTCAAAATAGGTTGAGGCTGTAGTTCTGGCAGATAATGAAGAAAAGCGGGTTGTTGCATTTTTAAAGAGAAATATCTTCTCTCATTTTAGGGTACCAGTACCATCATAAGTGATGGAGGATCGAACTTTTGCAATAAGATGCTTTGAACCGCATTGGTAAAATATAAGGCTAAGCATCATAAGGTAGCTACGCCATATCAACCACAAACAAGTGGGAGAGTGGAGATCTCCAATCAAGAAATCAAGGCTATCCTTGAAAAGATGGTGAATGCTAGCAGGAAGGATTGGGCTAGGAAGATGGACGATGCATTATGGACATATCGAACAGCTTTCAAGACACCTATTGGCATGTCTCCATACCAATTGGTTTATGGAAAGGCATGTTATTTTCCGATTGAGCTAGAGCATAAAGTGTTGTGGGTGTTGAAGCGTCTTAATCTAAACCAAAATGAGGCAGCAATTATGAAGCTGGGGCAGCTTAATGAGATGGATGAGTTCCATATCGGAGTCTATGAGAGAGCAGACCTATACAAGGAACGAATGATGAAATACCATGATAGTAGAGTTGAAAAAAGAGAGTTTCAGAAAGGTGACTTAGTGCTTCTATTCAACTCCAGACTCAAACTGTTTCTAGGTAAGCTCAAATCCAAATGGTCCAGCCCATTTAAAGTGTGTCAAGTCTACTCATCTGGAGTAGTTGAACTTTAAAATGAAGACGGAAGTGTCTTCAAGGTAAATAGGCAACATGTGAAACTATATATCGGTCCAAAGGACTCGATAAAGAATATTGCTACTGTCTATCTCAATGAAGTCTAAGTAATCGAGATAACTGAGTCGTACCGCAATAATAAATCAAGCGCTAGTGGGAAGCAGCCCACAATGTGTTATTATAAAGCATTTATTAAATTTTGTTGTTATTAGTGCATTTTTTATGTGTTTGTGAAGTGTGCAGGACAAAAATTGCAGCAAAAAGGAGGAGTGGTACAGTTGAAAATAGGGGTAAAAACATGAGCTACTGGAACAAAAGTGATAGTCAATTCAGTGGACCACCATCCCTATGACGGTTCACCATTTCCTCCATCGCAACTAACTAAAAAAAATCATTCACTGGATCAAGTTGACGGTTAAAGTGGTGAACCATCCCAAAGTTAGTGGACCGTCGAATCAACCGTCAAAACTAACCTAGATGGCCTGGGTTCTATTAAGGTGCGACGGTGACTTTGGTAGATCCTCAAAAACTTGGTGGGCCATCCCGTTGACCATGGCTAAAAAACAAAAGTGCTCAGGTTTTGGTAAGTTTTGACGGCCGTTATGGTGGACCGTCGAAAATCTGACGGATTATCGGGCCTAGCGTCGCTGTAACCCTAAGTCTAGGTCAGGTCGGGTTGACTCTAAAGCCTTGTCAAATGGCCCATATTTGACCCAAAAGGTTTTAAAATGATTAAATAAGGCGGTTACATATGTTGTAACCCCTTCACATCCTTCAATTGTTCAACTTTCTTTGGGTTCAAAGAATTCAAAGGAACGTATTGCCTCTAGGACTCTATGTCTCCTTTCTTCTCTTCTATTTAAACACATCCACTCTTCTTGTTATCTTCATCATAATCAAGTTGAGATCATAATTAAAGAGTTATTTCAACTAGCTTTATTCTCTAAAGTTGCAAGCTTGTCTCTCTGCAGAACCAAGGTATGCCAATAGTTCTATTTTTCCTTGTCTAAATGACGCATTTAGCTATGGGTTGTGTTTGGAAAGTTGTTTTGTAAAGGAATTAGCATCTTGTTATAGTTTTGTTGCTTTGAATTGCTGAAGATTTTCAAATAAGAGTTTGAGTATAATCTATTTAGGTGAAGTCTGAGTAACCTACATGATTAAAATGTGAAAATTTGTGCTTGATTGTGTTATGCTTGTCAAATCTTGCTAAATAAACAATATTGCTCACCGAATGCTCGAATATATGCCCAGTTGAAAGCTAAACCTGAAGAAGGAGGTGCGACGATTTAAATAGTGGACCATCAGATTTATGATGGACCACCAACCTAACCGTCGCAGGGCTATGAAAATTCCAGGACACTGGATAAGGCTCAACGGCCAAAGTGGTGGACCGTCCCACCAAAGGTGAACCACCATTTTGACCATCAAGTCATGAAATGCACTGATTTGATAGATTTTAGTTGTGGACTGATTTCTTACCTTTTTTTCAGGTGATATGGCTCCCAAACACTAGTAAACCGAGGAGGCAGATCTCAAAGAGGTGGTGGCAGACCTGCATTCGGATACAGCACCTGATAACATGGAAGGGAAAATCTCCCACTGTCCCAGTTTGAAGAAGAGAGTAAGGATAGTACTAGTAGTACCAGTTCGAGCACAGACGAGACCACAGATGATGTCACTCCACCTAAGCCGGTTGATGTTGAACTTGAGGATGCTAATGTAGCAGAGAATGTAGAAACTGAACCTAAAGATGCTAACATTGCCAGACGCAAGGATCCTCAAGTTCGGGAGGCGATTAGATGGCAGATAGAAGGAGCATATGAGAAGTTCTATGATGGGTTAACACCCACTATGAGAGAGATCAAAAGGTCATTTGCAGAAGAGCATCAAATTGTGACAAAGGACTTATATAAATATCCTGAGTTGGAACCCTGTTTCAATGAGTATGAACTATCTTGGATGAGCCAACCACCAGGAGCCTATCAACTGAATTGGGTAAGAGAATTCTTTGAAAATTATCTTGCACTGGTAGAACAGGATTGCCCAAAGAGGACATCAATTACAAATTTGCCGAACAGAGAGTCTGTACCTGTCTGAGGATTCACTGTCAATATTTCAGCCTGAACAATCAAGAGGATGTTATTCAGACCAGAGTAAAAGGTCCTATTTACTGTGACTAATCTTGAGTACAGATTAAGAAATGCTTCCACTCAAAGGAAGTGGGTGGCTTCATTGTTAACTGATGATGGTAACCCTTTTTGGTTGACCAACTCATAGGAGCATATTGCAAAATACTCTCTTTGTTTTAAGGCTAAATTCTGGTGGGTTGTTGTTCATTTAAGGTTAATGCCAACAAAAGAGGATGGAAACTTTGATAAACACAGAGCCATGTTGGTGGCAAGCTTTATCTCCGGGCTTCAAACTGACTTTGGCCAGATAATTGCAGATGAGATGTTCATGAGGGCCCATAAAATTTCTAGTGCATTGCTATTTCCATTCTTAATCACAGCTTTATGTAGATAGGATGGTGTACCCTTGATTTGCAGAGTAGACAATAAAATCTAGGTTGTACATAAACAAGACCTTGAGAAGTTGAAAGATGACTAGAAATTTGAGATACGTGTCACAAAGCCTCTAGCTTACCGGGCTCAATCTGCACTAGCTCCTGATACTACAGAGATTCCCATAGATATACCGTTTCCTATTACCACCTATGTGCCACCTGAGTATGTACCCCAAGGCATATCTGTAGGGTCAAGTTCTACATAATCGATGGGTGGAGCAGATTTTTCAGAATACAGGTTCACACTAGAAAACTTTGCTAAGTTAATAAAGAAGCAAAAGAGGTTTCAAAGACAGCTAGATAAGTGGGTTGCAGACTTTAAACCTTTTGTTGATGAAATTGTTGTTGATACAATTTGTCCATCCCAAACCATTCAGACTAGGATAGACACCATGGAACTTTGTATCAACAAAAGGCTCGATTCACTATCCCTCCCCGACCTTGCCAAGCTGATGGCTAAATTTGAACAAGCAAAGGCAGACATTGTAGAGCTGAAGAATAAACAGCCACAGCAGCCTATTTTTGATCCAACCTTGGTAGAAAGTGATATTGATGAAGGTATTGTGGACTTGACGGGCAGACCAGTGAAGAACAAAGGGAAGGAGAAAATGGATAAAAAAAGTTGTAAGGAAAGAAGCAAAGGGGAGAAAGAGATCAGAAATGACACCAGAACAATGAGAATGGCATAATATTAAGAGAGCACAAAAAAGTCACTGAAGGATGAAGAAAAGAGGAGAAAGAAAGAAGAAGACGAAGCAGCAGGGGTATCCACAAGCGCTTCCCCAGCAAGGGGGCACAATGCAGGATGAGAGGCGATTTCTCCAACCTTTGAGGGTGAGGTTGTGAGCGCCCTTACCACTATAAAGGCCAACATTGCACTAGGTGAGGATACAAGAGACTCATCACACTTTATAAATGCCTCAGATAAATAAGAGAAAAAATAATTAAAACCATTTCCTTGTACTTTAAATTAATGCTTTGAGATCAATGCATCTTTTTTCTGTGGGGGGTGGGTGTACTTGTACTTTTACCATGGTGGGTTGTGTTGTCAATCTCTTTTCCCTTTCACATCTTTAATTTCCTGTCTAGAGTGTTTTTATTTTTGCATCTCTAATTTCCTAAGCTTGTGATGTAAATATCTGTTTTTAATGTTATTTATAAAAAATTTCCTATTTCAGTATCCCTTTGTAGATATGAATAATGAATGATGTTGGCATAAGACTATGAGCATGAATGTGTAATTATTTACTCTAATCATGTAGTATGTGTGCATAACCTTCAGTGAGTCTATACTTGGAATTAACATGAAATAGGTGCATGAATTATGTGATGGAAATCCTAAGAGCAGTAGAAAAAGTTTAACTCAGTTGGCACTGTATGTGTGAGGTTTTGTCTTGAGTCTTCCATAGTGTAGTGCCTAGAACTTGCCCGATTCATTGATACTGCTCTCTAACTGATTTAATAGGATAGGATAACAGGCCCCCTTTGTATTTTTAGTCCACTTAGCCTAAATAATTACCTCTCTAAGATTTTTCTCTCACTTGAACCCGTTTTGAGCTTTTTAGTAGTCTTCTTCATTCCCTATAACTGTAATTAACTCTTCGTAGGGCATTAGCTTTCAACTCTAGCGCTGGCCCAATATTAGGCACTATATACCTCAACTTAGGCAAAACACCTAAGTTGAGGGTGGATATTGTAAAAATGCAAACACCCAGTGGAAAGTTGGTTTAGAATATAGTTTAAAGGCATTTGGCCCTGAACTATCCAAAGATATTGTGCACCTCAGCTTACTGCATCAGCATAAGTTGAGGGTGGCTGATGCTCTCAAAAAAAATATAGAATTGATTAAGGGTGATTGTAAGCAAGTTGATTAAAATAGCAGTTTGGGGGATAAAAAGTTGCTATGGCAAGGAGAGTTAAACCCTATTGAGTTACTTTACCCAAAAGAGTACCCTCACCTAGCCTGAAGCCTCATTAAAAGCCTAGAAAAGACCTGTTTGATCTTAATAAATCAGTTTTGAGGGTGTGTTAAACGGCAAGGGCAAGCCTATGGGTACCTGGACTATGGTTGTAACTTCTTTGAGGAGCGTGAGAGTTTAGATTGTGTCCATATAGTATAAAGAGTGGTGGACTTCATTGTTGTAAGGGCAACTAGAGTTTTGCTTAGTTCTATTGTTCACTGTGGGACATGACATCCATGTTTGTGTGTGCCAAATTATAATCAATGTTGGGTGTAAAACCTGCTGGTTGAAATTCATATGAGTTAAATGATGAGTGAATGGTCGCGTTAAAGTGATTCACTAGTTGGTTGGTTGTCATGATATGGTTCATCTATGCAATTGGATGCTGAGTAGCTTAAGGACAAGCAACGATCTTAAGTTGATGGTGTTGATGTTTCAGCTTTCGATGGAATATTTTACATCTTTGTCTTGAGAAAGTTTGAAGTTTTCAAGCAACTAACGTTGTGTTTAATGTTGGTTTTTAATGTTTCAGGGCAAGGAGTGAGCTGAAGAGAAAGTCTCAGAAAAATGGCAAGAAAACAATTTTGATGGTCAAAATGGTAGACCGTCAGTCTTGCGACAGATCACCAACCTGACCGTCAAGCCTAAACAGAACCCAAGACTTTAGAACCTGCAGTGACGAACAAAATGATGGACCTTCAGTCTTATGACGAACCACCAAGTTGGCCATCAGTGTTATCCAAAACTAGGCTACACGAAGGACTCAGTAACAGACCAAATGGTGGACCGTCATTCTTACAACGGACCACCAAGTTGGCCGTCAAGTTCATCCAGAACCTGGATCCTTGAAGGACTTAGAGACAGACCAAATGGTGTACCATCAGACTTACGACAGACCACCAAGTTGGCCATCAGTATTATCCAAAAAGTGACCTTCCCAGATCAGCAGCGACAGGCCTAATGGTGGACCGTCAACCTTGCGGCGGACCTCCAATTTGGCCGTTACTTTGGACGCGAATTTTATTATTTTGAATTTTAAATCCTTTTAGCAGGGAACATATAAATACCAAGTATTAAGTTTTAGTAGGGACTTTTGTCTTCAGTTTCATACTTTTGTCTCTATTGAGAGTTTTGTATTATTTTTCACTGAGATTTAAATCCAGAGAGAGTGCCTTGATTATCAATTTTCATTTTTTCCATCAAAGATTGAGAAGAATAATATTGTAACTTTTGTAAATACTCTTCTGAAGTTATTTATGAACACCAATATAATCTTTATTTCTGACATGGAGAGTGTTATTAAATAACGCATAAATCCTTTAAGTTCGAGAGAAGTAAAAAGTGAAATACCCATTGGATTGAGAAACATGTGGGTAATCTTTAGAATTCAATAATTCTTGCAATTGGATGCATAAGTTAGAATTCAAACTCAAGTTAACAACCCTAATTGTTTGAACATCTTAGTGAGTATAACTCTAGTTAATTCATTCTCATTGGAATTATATCTATATTTATTCTCAGTAGCTAGAATTTTGTGTAACACAAATACAAAAGAACTTTGTTAACATTCCCAAAACCCCTTTGTATTTCAGAGCCTTAGATCAAAAGTCTAATAATAGTCACAATACTTAGTGAACACGGTATTCTCTGTAGGATTCGATGCCCAACCATGTTGGGTTCTATATTTGACAGTGATCGCTTACTCTTTTGTAAGAGAGTTGTAATTTGGGTGTATCAGAAGGGTGTCAATACCATGCCATGGTTAAAGACAATCTGAAGAATTACCCTTATCTGGTAGGTACTCTAATGAGAATGGTGGTAACCTTAACTTGCAGGTTAAAAAGCCTTATCAACCCTCAACTGGCAGGTTGATGTCATAACCTACACTAGCTACCTAGTTCTGGAATGCAAGGACTGTTTCTAAGTATCATACCCTGTACTAGTAGGTGAGCCCCCATCCTTGGGTTCACTCGGTGCTGAATCCTACTCCCAACTAAATAAACCATGGACTGATTGCTAGACTGTACTGTATTTGACTGAGTTGTTACTAATCGTGTCGATTGACTGAACTGGACTGAGTTCATTAAGTTCTATAACTGACTGAGTACTACTATTTCATGATATGACTGAGACTATTCTATAACTATCATAGCTCTAATGTCATGAACATGAATTAATCCAATTTCAAGCATGTAAATCATGAATAAATAATCTTGTAGTTTTAAAAATGGATTCTTGGACCCTATGGGTGAAAGGAACCCATAGATGAACACTTAACATAACTGGGTATTTTAATTCTTGAAGCTCTTGTAATTTTCTTGAGGATTGCTCTTGATTTCTTAAAGCTAGGGTTTTCTATTAAAGAGATAATGCTTTTTTATTTGGGGAAAGTTGATTAAAGAATGACTTAATAACATTTTTAGGGGTTAAATCCAGTTTCAAGACTGATTAAATTTATGGGAAAAGACTTGTTTGCCCCTGGACGACACTTTTAATTTTTGTCAAAATTTTCCGATTTAGGCCTTTGGCGTGACGTGGTGCTATCACACCATGTCATTGGAAATTAACAATTGCAACCTGGGAGCTTAGCGCGATGCGGTACAATCGAGGTACCCCACTGTATGCGAATTTAACCCTTGGCGCGACACGCCAGGATCGCGGAGTCACACTGGAAAGTGATAATTAGGAAAAATGGCTGGTGGTGTAATGCAGTGAGATCACAATCTCTCACTGGAAAATGACAATTGTAATTTGTACCCTTAGCGCAATGCAGTGATATGCCAGGTGGCACACTGTTTTACAAAAATTGCTCTAACTCTACACCCGGGTATCAAATTTGCACATATTTTATATCGTTGGAAAGCTAACTGAATTTCCTACACATTGGTATGCTCTAAACTAAAAAATACTAGGTATTTTCATAAATTTATACATAAATATTCATTTGCTTAGAGTTAAATTAAGCTAGGGAAATACAGGGAATTACACAAAATTAGCTCATTTCTTACCAGTTCACACCTCTTATTCAGCTGAGGATTATGCCAAGATCTATGTTAGAGAGTTTATCAGATTGAATGGAGTTCTATTGTCCATCATTTTAGATAGAGGTTCGCAGTTCACCTCTCATTTCTGGAAATGCCTCCAGAAGGATCTTGGTACCCAAGTTCACATCAGTACAGTCTTTTATCCTCAGATAGATGGTCAAGCAAAAAGGACCCTTCAAACTTTTAAAGATATTTTAAGAGAGTGTGCCATTGACTTTAAGGGTAGTTGGGATGACCACTTGCCTTTGATTGAGTTCGCGTGTAACAATAGCTATCATTCAAGCATTCAGATGGCTCTATTTGGGGTGCTCTATGGGAGGAGATTTAGATCTACCATCGATTGGTTTGAAGTGGGTGAGGCTACAGTGTTAGGGCCTAACTTGGTATTTGATACCTTAGAAAAATTTCAGTTGATTAAGGAAAGGCTTAAGATAGCTCAGAGCCGACAGAAATCATATACAGATGTATAAAGAAAGTATCTCAAGTTTGAGATTGGTGATTATGTGTATTTGAAAATCCTTCCTCTGAAGGGAGTGAAGAGGTTTGGCATGAAGTGGAAGCTTAGTCCCCAATATATAGGTCCTTACTGAATTCTTAGCCGTTTCGTAAAGGTAGCTTACGATCTTGAGTTTCCTTCTGACTTAGCTTCAGTGCACCTAGTGTTTCATGTCTCCTGACTTAAGAAATGCATTGATAACCCAGTAGTTTTAATCCCTATAGAGGGTATAGATGCTCAGAATAGTCTATCTTATGAAAAAGTTCTAGTCGAAATTCTTGATCATCAGGTTCGCAGACTGAGGAACAAAGAAATTCCTCTAGTCAAAGTTCTTTGGCAGAATCATTCCATTGAGGTAGCTACTTAGGAAGCAGAAGTAGATATGCGGACCAAGTATCCTCACCTCTTCTCCGTAAACTCAGACTCATCTCAAGATAATAGTTTTCCTTAAATTTACTCAGTTCCATACTCAGATTACCCTTACAAACTCTGTATCGATTCTAGTTGCATGAAATTCATATATCATGCATACCTTCAGGAAACAGCTCAGTCATGTGTCATATCTTTAGAATTTAGTCATACTTCAGTTATGCATGTTCAGTATGAAAACTCATTATATCAGTAGTTTCAGTCATGTAATCATGCTTCATTTATGCATGTTCAGTATGTAAACTCAGTCTATCAGTATTCTAATCTTAGTTAGTCTCATTCGATGATGAATGTTCCCAAGGTGGAGATATTGTAAGACCCCGCAAAACCCTAGCCTAACTCAGTCCTTATAGCATGAAAAAAGGTCCCAGACATAGAAAATTTTAAGCTAAGTATTGGCACTTAGTCTTATTTTGTCCTCGATATTTCCATAAACTTATTTTCGATCCTTACAGCCTTAAAATGTCTATTTTTAGGATATTTCATGATCAGGAATCTCAGTAGCTGTTCTCTGACGTGTTTTGGATTTTTTTGAACATTGTTTGAGGCATGTTTGGCAGTCTAAAGCAGTGGATCGACACAATGTCAATGCGTCGTGTCACCTATTGCATTGATAGATATTTTTTCCCAGCTCCCAGTGCAAATTCTAGTGAGCTGACGTGATCTCAATGCAGCGCATCGGTCTGCGCATCGCTGGGTAAGTTTTAGTAATTAAAATCTGCATCTAAAGAGGGTAATTGGGTCATTTTTCCACCATATATCAGCCCCAAAACATGAGATTAAGACTTTCTAAAGTCAAAATTCACTCATTATTCATAAATCCTCTCAAGAACAAACCCTAACCCATCAAATTCAAAATTTAAGTCCCAAGAAATTCACCGCAACTTTCAGAGAATTAATAATCAAGGTATGTTAGGTGCTCATCCTTGGGTTTTCTTCCGCCCTTGGAGTTCAAGAACCTCTTTTAAAACTATAAGTTAATTGTTTTCATGAATTTCATGTTGAATTTGATTGTATCCATGATTATGATGTTATTTGAGTTTTAATCCATGATTTATTTCAAGTTTCATGTGAAGTAATTAACATGCGTGTAGGGTTATGTGGATTTATGTTAAAATCCCTTGAAATTATAATTAACAAGCTACATTGTTGTGCTATTATAACCATGCCATGTTTTACTTTGAGTGCTATCGAGTCCTGGGGGTATCCAATACTCAAAATCTAGTTGTTTACCTAGAATTACAGTAGCTTCAGAATAGTCTCAATAATGTCATATACAGTAATACTCAATCAATTATAAAACTTAGTACCTTCAGTCAGTTAACAGAACTCAGTGAACTCAGTCCATCTCAGTCATTTAGTATGATCAGTAACAATTCAGTCAAGCCTAGTACAGTTTAGAAATTAGTTTAGTTTCTATTCACTTGGGAGTAGGAATCAGCATCGAGTGAACCCAGGGATGGGGGCATTTCTGTCAGTGAAGGGTTTGACCCTTTGTCGAAATCCCTGTGTTACAAAACTATATAGCCGGCGTACATTGAGATATCTTCCTGCCAGATAAGGGTTGATACGTCTCGTACGAATTTTTCTGCCAGTGAGGGTTGATGAAATGTCTTTAAAAAATGACCAAAATTATTTTAAAGAAGATGTCAACATTTTAATTTTAGGGAGAAATTCTCACAGCAATAATATTTAGAGTATATTATAGATTAATGAAAATAACCTTATCCCCTAAGGATAAAATAGTTAGTAATAAAGTAGCTACTATGCTTATGGAAGCTAATCATAATCATAATAATACCCTTATCCGAAAAATGATAAAATGGGATGATGTATTAATAAAAAAAAATTGGTATTTTGACTCCATAACGGAGCCAAAAATAGAAGAAGAAAATTCAAATATTGAACAGGTAGTAGTACAATATCCATATGGATCTATAGATTTAAAATTTCTAAGATCACAATCCTTTAGTCAAGCATCTTCAAGTAAAATAAAGGAAAGTAACATTAGAAGATATTGAAAGAAAATCAAAAGAAGTTGATTTCTCAAAAATAATTTCCAAAGTAGAATATGAATCTACAAATTTTAAAACTAAAAAAGAGAGAAGTAGCAATTACCCCCCAGAACTTATCACGTTTTATTCATGGTACACCTGAACTTTGACTAGTCCTAAGTATCTCCCCCCCCCCCCCCCCGAACTTGTTCTTTTAGTATGTCGTGTGTCCCTTTTACGTTGATGTGGCAAAATTTTTGAGTTCAACCTCCATCACGCGCGGGATGAGGTATTTTTATGTAAAATAAGCATTTTTAATGATAAAAAAATGAAAAAAATCTATTTTCCTTTAATTTTTCAAAAAATTCAATTATCCTCTCCCTATTTATTATACCTCTTCCTTCATTACTTTTAATCTAAAATAAATTCATCCGTTTATTAATTTTGTAAAACTCCAGTTTATTAATTAGTTTATGAAATTAAAATTTCATCCATTTATTAATTTTGTAAAAATTTCATTTATTAATCTAGAAAAAAAAATCTTCCGTTTATAATTCAATCTAAAACTTCAGTTTTCATTCCTATAAAACTCCTTCAATTTTGTAATCTTAATTATATATATCATATGAGTTATTGTAACTAAAAAAATGTACTAAATATTGAAGCTGATATTTTAAACAATATTAACAAAAAAAATATTAAAGAAACTAAGACACATACTTATAATAAATGTAGTTATATTAGTTATCAGTTTTTAATCCCTAGGGATTTGATTTTCGATTTAACCGATAAGAAAATACTCATAAAATAGAAAAAGTAGTAACTAACATGAAAATAAACCAAATCTTAGTTGCAACAAAAATTCTACCTATATATATATATATATATATATATATATATATAAATTAATATAATCTTATTGGGTTGTCAGTTTACCCAATAACTTAGTAAAAAAATCAAAATCGATTCAATAACCCAATAATTTTTTTTACAAAATCAATAAAAAATTGTTAACCCAATAACGATAAATCAGTAACATTTTTATCAGTAACGATAAATTATAATTTCTTAATCCATTAATTATAATAAGAAACGTAATTGTGCATGTGACTCTCCTCAAAATCCTAATCGAAACACTAATCGAAAACTACTATGAAACACTAACCAGAAAAAATAATTTCATATTATGAAACACTAATCAAAAAAAAAAATTATATTTTTAACACACAAAAAAATGTAATTTTTTAAATAATAGCTTACTTTATCGACGAAAATTATACCTTTTACTATTTTGGAGTAGAGAAAAATTGAGAAGTATAATTTTTTAGAGAGAAATCCAAATTAATTAAGGGTAGAAATGGGTTATTTTTTAATATAGGATAAATATAAGGAAAGTAAATGGTATTATCCACGTGGACAGCCACATCAGTATTTTTATCCACGTGTTTGCGCATGTAATACACGCAGTGGACAGTGGACCGAAAAGGGTGTCGCGACATACTAAAAGAACAAGTTCGGGAGGGTACTTAGGACTAGTAAAAGTTCAGGTATACCATGAATAAAACGTGACAAGTTCAGGGGGTAATTGATACTTCTCTCACTAAAAAATCAGTAAGTCTCACTGCTAGTGAAATGTTAGGAGTAAGACATTACCTATGCATGATTAGATCAGATGTAATATTTGAACTTGAATTGAATAGTTAGATAAATTATGGAACAGCCCAAAAAATTCTATTAAAAAGGAATGGTATAAAGAAAAATATTCATTAAAAGAAAGTTATTCTTCTAGAGAAAAATGGTGCAATGATATTAAAAGATTAAGATATAACGTTGAATTTTAAAAATGGTTTGAAATCACAGGAAAATTAGATGATCAAAAGGATTCGTTAAACATGATTGTTAATAAATGGTATACTACTAGTAATAAAGTTGTAGAATCAGTAATTCCTCCCTTAGAAGAAATTAGTCTACCAGTAGATGGTAGAGTTGTTACTGCCTCACCTTTTAAATTAGATATAGTAGATACTAAAGGTGATCCTACAAATAAGGATATAAATAAGATACTCCAACAAAACAATTATACAAATCAATTATTATATGTAATATCTAAACAGATTCTCAAAGCTGAGAATAAATCAATTTTTAAAGATAAACCAAGTTCTTTTCATCAGGATAAAAAGTTAGAAACTCATCCAATTTTTAAATTACCAGAATTCTCAAAAGATAAATTTCCTAAATTTGAAGAAAAGTTTGAAGTAACTGATGATATTTTAGAAAAAATTAATGAAAAATTAAAATCTTAATTAAAGGTCACAAATGACAAGGTTATAAGAACTCTATCGAAAAGGAATGAAAATGAAATTAACAAATTAAGCTTTAAATATTCGATAAAAACAAATTATTATAAAAGGCCCATATTTTTGGATATCCAGTATGAAGAAAATGAATTTCTATCTCATAATTCACATTCTAGAAAAGAAATTGTCGAATAAAATATAGATGGATTAGCAGAACATCAAATATATAATAAACTACAAGAAATGAGAATAGCCATTACGGCATATAAATTTGCCAAAATGTCAGATAAACAAGCAGCGTTTATGATTATATTAAGTTTTACAGGTACTGTAAAACATTGGTGGGATAATTACCTTATAGATAATAATAGACAAAGCATTCTAAATGCTACAACTATTACTCAAGCTATTAAGACTGAGTCAACAGGACAAACAGTTGAAAAACAAGTCTTAGAAGATGCCACCACTACTTTAATTTATATATAGCCAAACATTTTATAGAAGAACCTCAGCTTTTTAAAGATAGAAGTTTAGAAATATTATCAAATTTATCGCATCCAAAGTTAGATGATTTTAGATGGTATAAAGACGTTTTCCTCAACAAAGTCATGGTTAGAGAAGATTATAATCATGATTATAGGAAAGAAAAATTTATAAATGGTTTACCAACATTATTTGCAGAAAAGTTTAGAACAAAATTAAAAGATAGATTTGAGAGGAAAATTCCTTATATTAATTTAACTTATGGTGATATTATAAGTTTTATAAATATCGCAGGACTTGAATTATTTACATATATTAAACTTAAAAATCAACTAAAAAGAGATAATAAAATAACTCAGAATGATCAAGGAAGTTTTTGTCAAGATTTTGGATATATAAAGTTATCAGCCCCTTCAAAAAAAGCTACCAATGAGATTAAAAGGAAACAAAAAAATTATCAAGATAAATCTAAAAATTTTCATTATTATAAAAGACGATCTAAAATATCTAAAAAATCCTCTAAAAGTGAATACAAAGCCAATAATGACACCTGTTGGAACTGCGAAAGAACCGGTTATAGGGCTAAAGATTGTCGAATTACTAATAAAATGAAAGATAAGATAAATATGTTAGAATGAGGAAATGAATTTAAAGATAAAATATATTCAATTCTTGATGAAAATGAAAATTGTTGTTCACTTGAAGATCTTAGTGATGATAATTAACTTAATATAGCATACAGTTCAGACAGTAGTGAATTAACAGATCATTGTAATTGTAGCGGTGAAATTTGCACTTGCGATAGTCATTCTATAAATGTTATCACAAATAATAATAAAGAAAATGAGGCCATTTTTTATATGATAGATCATCTAGATGATCCAACTCTTACAAGAGAACATTTAATAGTCTTAAAAGATATTGTTCTTAATCAACAGGTTGATAATATAGAGACTATGGAACCCTTTAATATGAAAAATGTATTAAATAACTTTTAAGAACATAAGTCCAAAACAACAATAAAAGATCTTCAGACAAGATTATTATACCTAAAAGAAGAACTTAGGCAAGTTAAGCAAAGACTTAACAACCTAGAAACAAAAACACTTGCGAATAAAATATTAAAGGATTTAACTTTTAACTAAGAACCCAAATCACAGAAGCTTGAGCTTAGTGAAACATAAGGAGTAAAAGGTAATAATAAGGAAATGGAGTCTCTGGAAATAGAATCTCTAGAAAAACCTCCTACAAACAAAGATGAAATTAATACAATTGCTATAGTTAAACCACAAAGTTACCATATACCAATTACTATATTTATCAAAAAAAGATTATAAAATTCATAAGATTGCATTATTTGATAGAGGTGCTGGTGAAAACTGCATTATAGAAGGATTAATTCCTATAAAGTACCTAGAAAAAGGTACTACGCGATTATTCTCCACAATAGGAGAAAGAATAAAAATAAATTATAAACTCCCCAAAGCACATATTTGCAATGACGGAGTTTTTTTCATCAATGATTTAGTAATAACTAAAGATATTAATGAATAAATAATATTAGGTCTTCCTTTATAACTCAAATGAAACCTTATATTGCCGAATTAGATGGCATCCACACCACAATTTTAGGAAAAAAAATTATTTTTCCTTATCTAAATAATATATCAAAAGAAGAAAGTGATTTTATAAAAGATCAAACTATCTTTAGGATAAACTGTCTAAAGAGTCAAATAAACATTAAAGAATTTGCATTTATAAAAAAAAAGAGAAATTTCCAACTATGTTGTAGATTTTATATTCTTATTGTTACATAGGTTTGTAGGGTTCATCTCAAGAAAAAATCAATTCTATAAAAATTAGAAAATACTGATTTACCATTAAAAGGAAATTTTAAGATATTATAAGTTATCAAATTTCAAAATTCTTTAAAAAAAACAACCAAAACTCTTTTACAAAAGATGTTAACATTTTAATTTTAGGTAGAAATTTTCTCCCAAAAATTTTAACAAAAATTTTTCTACAGGGAAATTATAAGACCCGAAACTTCAGGAACAAGGCTAAGACCACCATTTCAGCCTTTTCGTCCAAAAAAAATAAAAAGACCCTTCAATGAAGATGATAAAAAGTATGAAAATAGATTTTCAGTCCTGGCAGAATTCCCATCCCTGCGAAAATCTACCATTCCCCTACTATCAAAAGAATCCATTACCGATTTACCAAGAATGCAACCTTTTAATCAAATATTTAAAGAAGAATACTCCTCATCCAATAAGAATATTGCTATCCAAACCAAAGATAGTTATGCGATAAAACCACTAGAGACATATTCGCAAGAAGTCTCCCCATCTACTCAGCAAAGGAAGGAAGAACAAAGTATTCTTGATTAAAAGCAATTTGAGAAAGTAGATTTGCAGGTAGTGCCAATGTAATGCCCCGTATTTCCCTAGCTTAATTTAACTCTCAATACATAAGTATTCATATATAAAATTTTTCCAAAGACTCATAATTTTTCAGTTTAGAGTTTACCATGGCGTAGGAAATTCAGTCAGTTTTCCAATGATATAAAATTCATCTTAATCTGATAACCAGGTAAGAAGTTATGGCAATTTTAAGTTTCAGCAGTCAAACCCCGCGATATAAACTAGTAGCACGTCGTGGTGAAGTTCCAAATGGCATTTGAAAATTTCCAGTGAAGTGGCATAATTATCGTATATCACGGTGATCTTCCAGGTCCCAATAGTCATTTTTCAGTGTGCTATCGCGATCCCACTGCACCGCACCGCACCAAGGGCAATTTCCCTAGTTGTCAAAATGCAGTGAGGCTCCGTGATGGTACCGCATCACACCAAGAGGAAATATCCCAATCGTCCATTTCTACACAGTGCCAACCACATTCCAGTGGCTCACTGCGATGCCACTACATCGCGGTGGTGGACAAATTCAGGCATCTAGTGATGAAATTTCTAATTATTCCCATGGGAGATTTTGTACTTTTCCACGGCCCTAATCAGTCTAAACATGAGATTAAACCCCTAAATAACCTACTATTCTATTATTTACTCACTTTCTCTCAAGATTAAAACATTCTCTCTCAAAAATAGCAAAACCCTAGCGTCAAGAACTAATCTCAAGAATTCCTACAAGAACCTTCAAGAACTAATCTTCTCAGGTATGTTAGGTGTTCATTCATGGGTTCCTTTCACCCATGAAGTCCAAGAACCTCTTTTTAAATTACAAGTTATAGATTTATGATTTCAATGCTTGAAATTGATTGCATCCATGTTCATGATAGTAATTAGTATCAATTCATGATTTAATTACATGTCTCATGAAATTAAAATAGTTTGTATCGGGAATTATATTAATTGCATGCTAAACCCTTGAATTTACCATCGATTATTGTATTCATGATGTTCATGTGTTGACTAGTATTATGTGAAATAACTATACTCTCCAAGTGTTTGATAAAACTCTTATGTGAAGTAAATAGTGGAATCATGACATGTCATTATGTGGTCCCAATCATGTACAAGCTCATGTATGTCAAGTGTTTGACTAAATGCCTAGGTGAATGTATTGTTAACAAGTATCTATTATTATGTTTTTCAAGATCATGCTATGCTTTACCTTTTATGCTATTGAGTCCTAAGGGTATCTAATACCCAACAATCTAGTTGTTTACCTAGAGCTACAGTATCTACAGAATAGTCTCAGTCATGTCACGGAATAGTAGTAATCAATCAGTTATAGAACTCAGTAAACTCAGTTCAATCAGTCAACACAATCAATAATAGTTCACTCAAATCCAGTATAGTCTAGCAATCAGTCTATGGTTTATTCAGTTGGGATTAAGATTTAGCACCGAGTGAACCCATTGATAGTGGCTCACCTACCAGTAGAGGGTGAAATCCTTAGAAGTAGTCCTTGCATTCCAGAACTATGTAGCAAGCATAGGTTGAGACATCAACCTTCCAATTTAGGGTTGATGAGATGTTTTAACCTGCCAGTTAAGGGTACCACCATTCTCATTTGGAGTACCTACTAGATGAGGGTAACTCTTCATCTTGTCTTTACCCGTGGCACAGTACTGATACCCTTCTAGCTGGGGTTACAGGTTAGAATCCAGTTATCTTATTTGGGGCATGTCGGTTAGGTGATTACCTTCCACGGTTTCAATTTCAATCTTAGTATAGAACTCAGTTTAGTTCTATAGAATCAGGACTGTCAGACACAGTCACTCAGTTATTAGTAATTTAGTTATCAGCAATCTCAGATATCAGCTACTCAGTTATCAGAACTCAGTACTCAGCTTTAGTAAAAGCTAAGATATAGTATATACGTATATGAACAGTATTGCATACTCAGTATTTATAGTAGTTTCAGTTCTCCATGTACTCTCATATTCAGATTACTCTATATTATTCAGTCAGTTACTATTTATATATATGAACCCTTGCATTCATCCTTACCTCGTCTAGCATATCAGTACATTCCACGTACAGACGCATACTTTCTTTTGTGCTATGATGTCTCATATGATAGGTTTGAATACTCAGGTTCCTAACCACACTTAGCCAGACTCAGATAACGGTATCGAACAGTAGTGAGTTCTCATCTATCGAGGATATTCTTTTATTTCATTATTATAGTAGATTCAGTATTTTAGAAGTGGGAGTTAGTTGGGCGCCTGTCCCATTAACTCCACTTTCAGATAGTTTAATTAGAGGCTTTTCAGACTAGAGTAGTTTAAACAGTATCTCAATTTTTAGATGTTTTATCATATATTATTATTACCAGTATTTAGATTTTGAACCTTATGGTATTTCAGCCTTTATCTGCATTATTATAGTATTATTATTTAGTGCTCACAGCAGGTACCAGCTCAAGGGTTAGCTTGTGATCCCTTAGGATCATAAGTATTGTGTGGCATTCGAGGTGTAGACTCAGGGCGTTACCAACTTGGTATCAGAGACTAAGGCTCAATAGTGTCCTAGGGAGTCTAAAATTTGCATCTAGTAGAATCTTGTGCATGTGTGTATAGTGCACCACACTTATGGGCAAGAGGCTATAAGGCATTTTTAGGAAAAGTTTCCCTTCTTTCAGTATTCATGCCGTGTGAGTAAGCATGAGCTCAAGTTAAACTCTCACTCTAATCCTTTTCTTCCTTCCTTTTATAAAACATGCCTACCAAGAAAAATGAAAAAAGAACAGGAAATCAGTCAGCACCTCAGCCCATTCAGGTAGATCCCTTAGACAAGCACATCTCTCATGCATAATTTAGAGTTGTGTTTACACTCTAGCCAACAATACTACTGTATTCAGGATTTGGGACTTCACCCAAATGAATTCTCCATTATTCTCAGGATCTAAGTCTGAAGAGGATCCACAAGAGTTCCTCGATCAGGTTCAAAAAGTCACAGACATCATGGGAGTGACTTCCAGTGAGAGTGCGGAGTTAGCTTCCTATGAGCTACAAGATATAGCCCATACGTGGTTTAAGCAGTGGAAGGTAGACAAGGGCATAAATGTAGAGCCCCTAGAATGGGAAGAGTTTGGTACTACTTTTCTTGATAGATTCTTTCCCTTAGAGCTGAGAAAATCTAAGATATTAGAATTCATCAATCTCAGGCAAGACAGCATGAGTGTGAAAGAGTTTTACCTCAAGTTTACTCAGTTAGACTGATATGCTCCCCATGTAGTAGCAGATATTAGGTCCAGAATGAGCAAGTTCGTGTCTGGGGTGTAAGAGAGTATGGTTAAGAAGTACAGAACTGTGATGTTAATTAAGGAGATGTACATATCCAGGCTCATAGTCCATGCTCAGTAGATAAAAGAGGCTAATAATAAGGAGAGAGGGAGAGAAAAAAGAGATCCAGAATAGGTAGCTTTAATTTCACTCAGCCTAAGTCAAAAAGAGTAATCATTCCCAGTTTTATCAAAAATCTTTAACTCTAACTCTGTCCTCAACCAATGCTCCAATCCCTAAGTTTAAAAATGGTAACAAAGATAGGGAACCATGCTCTAAATTATAGGGTAGCGTCAGCAGTGCTCGAAAAAATCCTCTTTGCTAAAAATATAGCAGAAACCATCAGGGTGTCTGTAGCGCTGGCGGCGATGTTTTTTTTAGGTGTGGCAAGCCAGGCCACAGAATTAGAGATTTTCCTCAATCAGGTTCTCAGGTCAGTATAATCACCCTTCAGCTCAGTTCATTCTCCCAAATCTGCAGGGTGTCTCTTCCAGTGCCACCAGTGGGCAATGCCTAAATAGGCTTTATGACTTCAGTCAGGACAGGATCAGGAAAGTTCTCCTGAAGTGGTCACTGGTATATTACAGATCTTCCATTTACATATTTATGCCTTATTAGATCCAGGAGCTTCTTTGTCTTTTGTAATTACATAGCAGTTAATTTCAAATTCAGATCAGAAATCTTAACAGAACCTATCTCAGTCTCTAATCCTGTGGGTCAATCTATCATATCCTGGTGGGTATACAAAAAATGTCCGATTATATTAGAGATGACAGATTTTGACGTCATTCTCGGCATGGATTGGCTCCATTCATGCTATGTTTTAATTGACTGCAGAAACAAAATTTTTCATTTTTAGTTTCCAAATAAACCAGTCCTTGAATGGAGTGGTAGTACCATAGTGCTTAAGGGTCAGTTGATTTCATACCTTTGGGCAAAAAAATGATATCCAAGGGATGTGTCTATCATCTTGTGTGAGTCAAAGAATCTAGTTTAGAAACTCCTAGTCTTGAGTCAGTTTCAGTAGTAAATGAATTTTCAGATGTGTTTCCCAAAGATCTTCCTGGAGTTCCTCCCGTTAGGGAAATTGACTTCGGAATAGACCTTCTTCCAGACACAGGCTATCTCTACTCTTCCATATAGAATGGCTCCAGCTGAACTTCAAGAGTTAAAATAACAACTAAATGATCTAATAAATAAGGGATTCATCAGACCCAGCATTTCCCCATGGGGCATGCCAGTTCTATTCATACGTAAGAAAGATAGTTCTCTCAGGATGTGTATAGACTACCGTCAGTTGAACAAAGGCATAGTCAAGAATAAATACCTACTTCCTAGAATTGATGACTTGTTTGACCAGCTCTAAGGAGCCAGTTTCTTTTCTAAGATAGACCTCAGATCAGGCTATCATCAACTCAAAGTCAGAGAATGTGACATTCCAAAAATAACTTTCTGAACCTGGTATGGTCACTTCGAGTTTGAAGTCATATCCGTTGGTCTTACAAATGCCCCAGTAGCCTTCATAGACTTGACGAACCGAGTGTTAAAGAAGTAATTAGATATGTTCATCATGGTCTTCATCGATGACATTATTGTCTATTCCCGTAGTGAGAACGATCATACAGGTTACCTCAAAATCATACTTCAGACTCTCAGAACTCATTAGTTGTTCACCAAATTCAATAAGTGTGAATTTTGGCTAAGGTCAGTAGAGTTCCTTAGTCATATTGTTTTCGGTGATGGCATTAGAGTTGATCTTCAAAAGACCAAAGTGGTGAGAAACTAGCCCAGATCGATCTCTCCATCAAATATCAAGAGTTTTTTAGGTTTAGCCAGCTATTACCGTCGGTTTGTTGAAGGATTTTCATCTATTGCATCCCTCATGTCCATATTAACTCAGAACAGAGTCAAGTTTTAGTAGACATATTCCTGCGAGAAGATTTTTCAGGAGTTTAAGACTCGACTCACCTCAGCCCCAGTTTTGACTCTACTAGATGGTTGAGATAGGATTGTTGTGTACTGTGATGAATCTAGATTAGGTTTGGCTTATTTTCTTATGCAGAGAGGTAAGGTCATGGCCTATTCCTCTACACATCTTAAGCCCCATGAGAAGAGTTACCCTACCCATGATCTTGAGTTAGCGGCTGTAGTATTTGCCTTAAAGATTTAGAGGCACTATTTGTATAGGGTGCATATTGATGTTTTCACTAATCACAAAAGCTTATAGTATGTTTTTTCTTAGAAAGATTTGAATTTGGATCAGAGAAGGTGGTTAGAGTTATTAAAAGACTATGACATGAGTGTTCTATATTATCCAGGCAAGGCCAATGTAGTGGTTGATGCTCTCAATAGATTGTCTATGGTAGTATTGCTCATGTTGAGAATGATAAGGAGAAGTTAGTTCAGGAAGTTCAACAGCTTGCCCGACTAGGTGTTTGCTTAGTCGATTCAACAGAAGGTAGTGTGTGGGTGCAGAATAGTTAAGAATTATCTCTAATCTCCAAAGTAAAGGAGAAGCAGGATAGAGATCCCAGTTTAGTTAAGCTGAAAGAGTCAGTCAAAGATCAGAAAGTAGAAGTTTTCTCCCAATAGAGAGATGGTATGCTACATTTCCAAGGTCCATTATATGTGTCATGTGTAGATGAATTGAGGCAATGAATTCTTGTAGAAGTGCACGATATGTATTACTCGATTTATCCAGGGGCCACTAAGATGTACCACAATTTGTGGGAGAACAATTGGTGAAGTAGGATGAAGAGAGATATTGCAGAGTTTGTATCTAAGTGCTCTACATGTCATCAGGTTAAGATTAAGCACCAAAAGCCTAGTGGGTCCATACAGGAGTTCATTATTCCCATATAGAAATGGAAAGAAGTGAACATGGACTTTGTGATGGGTTTGCCTCGTACTCGTTATCTGCATAATTTGATTTGCATTAACATAGATAGGATGACCAAATCAGCTCATTTCTTGCCAGTTCATACTTTTTATTCAGCCGGGGACTATGCCAAACTCTATATCAAAGAGTTAGTCAGGTTATATGGAGTCCCAGTATCCATCATTTCAGATAGAGGTATGCAGTTCACTTTTTATTTTCAAAAAGCATTCCAGATGGTTCTTGGTACCCAATTTTACCTCAGTACAGCTTCTCACGCAGATGGTCAAGCAGAAAGGACCATTCATACTCTAGAAGATATGTTAAGGGCATGCTAGTTGATTTTAAAGGTAGTTGGATGACCACTTGTCTTTGATCAAATTCTCATATAATAACAGCTATCATTCTAGTATCCAGGTGGCTCCATTTGAGGCTCTTTATAGTAGGAGATATAGATCTCTAATTGGTTGGCTCGAGGTGGGTGAGGCCACAGTAGTAGGGCCTGACTTAGTTTTTAATGCCTTATAGAAGGTTCAATTGATCAGAGAAAGGCTTAGTGTTGCCTAAAGCCGAAAAAATCATATCCAGATGTAAGGACAAAAGATCTTAAGTTTGAGGTCAGCGATTTTGTGTACTTGAAAAACTCGCCCATCAAGAGGGTAAAAAGGTTCGGAAAAAAGGGAAAGCTCAGTCCCCAATATGTCGGTCCTTACAAAATTCTCAGTCGTTTTGGAAAGGAAGCTTATGAGCTTGAGTTGTCTTCAGATCCAGATTTAGTACATCCAGTTTTCCATGTCTACTTGCTAAAGAAATGCATTAGTGACTCAGCAGTCATAGTTCCCTTAGAGGACGTAGAAATTTAGAATGATCTCTCTTTCGGAGAGGTTCTAGTCCAGATCCTCAATCATCATAATTGCAGACTATGGAACAAAGAAGTTCCCTTAGTCAAAGTTCTTTGGTGGAATCAGGCCGTTGAGGGAGCTACTTGGGAAGAAGAAGTAGATATGCAGACCAAGTATCCTCACCTTTTCTCCAAAAATTCAGATTCAGCTTAAGGTAGTAGTCTTCCTTAGAATTGCTTAGTTCCATGTTCAGTTACAGTTATAAGCTTGGTATTCTTTACCATTGCATATCATCTTCATGACAGTCATGCATTCTTGAATTAGTTCAGCTATGTAATCATGCATCAGATATGCATGTTCAGTATGAAAACTTAACTTATCAATAGCATTAATCATGTATTCCATGCACCAAATATGTATGTTCAGTGTGTAAGCTAAGTCTAGCATTGTTTCTCACTTAATCAGTCTCATTCGAGGACGAATGTTCCCAAGGGGGAGATATTGGAATGCCCCATATTTCCCTAGCTTAATTTAACTCTCAGTAAATGAGTATTCATATATAATTTTTATCAAATACGCAGAATTTTTTAGTTTAGATCTTACCATTGCGTAGGAAATTTAGTCAGCTTTCCAATGATATAAAATTTTCCTTAATCTGATAACCGAGTAACAAGTTATGGCGATTTTAAGTTTTAGCAGTCAAACCCCGCGATAGAAACTAGTAGCGCATCATGGTGAAGATCCAAATGGCATTTGGCAATTTCCAGTGAAGTGGCAATATTGTCCCGCACCGCGGTGAGTTCCAGGTCCCAATAGTCATTTTTCAGTGTGCCATCGGGATCCCACTGCGCCACACCAAGGGCCATTTCCCTAGTTGTCAAAATCCAGAGAGTCTCCGCAATGGTGTCGTATCACGCCAAGAGTAAATTTCCTATTCATCCATTTTTACACAGTGCCATCCACATTCCAATGGGTGGCATCGCGGTGGTGGCCAAATATGGGCATCCAGTGATGAAATTTCTAATTATTCCCAGGGGTGATTTGGTACTTTTCCATGGCCCTAATCAGTCTAAACATGAGATTAAACCCCTAAATAACCTATTGTCTCATTATTTACTCACTTTCTCTCAAGATTAAAACATTTTCTCTCAAAAAGGGAAAAACCCTAGCTTCAAGAATCAAGAACAAATCCTTAAAATTCTTCCAAGAGCCTTCAAGAACTAATTTTCTCAGGTATGTTAGGTTTTCATTCATGGATTCCTTTCACCCATGAAGTCCAAGAACCTCTTTTTAAATTACAAGTTATAGAATCATGATTTCAATGCTTAAAATTGATTGCATCCATGCTCATGATAGTAATTAGGTTTTATTTATGATTTAGTTACAAGTGTCATGAAATTAAAATAGTTTGTATGGGGAATTATATGAATTGCATGCTAAACCCTTGAATTTACCATTGATTATTATATTCGTGATGTTCATGTGTTGACTAGTATTATGTGAAATAACCATGCTCCCCAAGTGTTTGATAAAATGCTTATGGGAATTAAATAGTGGAATCATGAAATTTCATTATGTGGTCCTAATCATATAAAAGCTCATGTATTTCTAGTGTTTGACTAAATTCCTAGGTGAATGTATTGTTAACAGGTATCTATTGTTATGCTTTTCAAGATCATACTATGCTTTACCTTTCATGCTATTGAGTCCTGGGGGTATCTAATACCCGATAATCTAGCTGCTTACCTAGAGCTACAGTAGCTACAGAATAGCCTTAGTCATGTCACGGAACAGTAGTACTCACTCAGTTATAGAACTCAGTAAACTCAGTCCGGTTTACTCCGTCACTACGGTCCGTAACAGCTTAGTCAAATCCAGTATAGTCTAGCAATCAGTCTACAGTCTATTCAGTTAGGAGTAGGATTCAGCATTGAGTAAACCCAAGGATGGAGGTTCACCTACCAGTAGAGAGTGCTCCTTAGAAGCAATCCTTGAATTCCAGAACGATGTAGCCAGTGTAGGTTGAGACATCAACCTGCCAGTTGAGGGTTGATGAGGTATTTTAACCTGCCAGTTGAGGGTACCACCGTTCTCATTCAGAGTACCTACCAGATGAGAGTAACTCTTTAGCTTATCTTTACCCATGGCTTGGTACTAGCACCCTCCCACTATTTCAGTTTTAGTCTCATTATAGACCTCAGTTTAGTTCTACAGAATCAGGACTGTCAAACACAGTCACTTAGGTATCAGTAATTCAGTTATCAGCAATCTTAAATATTAGTTACTCAGTTATCATAACTCAGTACTCAGCTTCAGTAAAAGCTCAGATACAAAATGCATATATATGCACAGTATTACATACTCAGTATTTACAGCAGTTTCAGTTATCCATGTACTCTCATATTCAGATTACTCTATATCATTTAGTCAATTCCTGTTCATGCATATGAACCCTTGCATTCAGCATTACCTCATCTAGCATACCAGAATATTCCATATACTGACGCATATTTTTTCTCTCACCATGATGTCTCATATCATAGGTTCGAATTCTCAGGTTTCTGCTCGTGCTTAGTCAGACTCAGATAGCAGTATCTGATTCAGTAGTGTGTCCTCATCTATTGAGGATATTCTTTTATTTCATTATTACAGTAGATTCAGTATTTCAGTGGTAGGAGTTAGTTGGGGGCCTGTCCCATCAAATCCACTTTCAGACAGTTTAGTTAGAGGCTTTTTAGACTAGACTAGTTCAAATATTATCTCAGTTTTTAGATGTTTTATCAGATGTTATTATTCCAAATATTCAGATTTTTAACCTTACGGCATTTCAACTTATATTCTGCATTATTACAGTATTATTATTTCATGCTTATAGTAGGTACCAGCTCATGGGTTAGCTTGTGATCCCTCAGGATCGTAAACACTGTGTGGCTTTTGGAGTACAGACTCGGGGCATTACAACCAATAATGGCACTTGATAAAAAATATAAAGGTTTTTGAATATCAAAGTTGTTAAAACCTTACTATACAAATTAGAATATATGGACATAGATGATCCCCTCAAGACCCGAAGGTTTTATGAGTTCATATTAACAGATACTGATTCGATACAAATTAAACATAAGTTAACAAATACAAATGATCCCAATAGTATTCAATAGTCAATGTTTATAATTAAAAGGATATTAATCCCATTTAAATGGTATGTAAATCATTTACATACATCTATTTCTCTGTCAAGAAATTATTGACCTCAAACATATAATTGGTATGATATAAGGTGGGCCAGTGCAATTTTAGGTATGTTAGGCCTAACTATAACGACCCTTCCGGTCATTTGTGAAATTTTCTCATCTTCACTATTGTAGGACTCTTCGTAGTTTATGTACGTGAATTATGACTCACGAGATAAGCAGTACCAATTCTTGTGGTGTTTGTAAGTTTAATGTATTTTAAATAATTATTTAAATAATAAATTAATGGATCAAAACAATAATTTATTTACTTATGAGGTTAATATAAAGATGAAATTAAGTGGTTAGGGTTTACCTTTTATAATGCTAATATCATCATAAATCAATAGGGAAAGGGAGGCAGCAAGTTGCAATTTCTGTTTCTCAAAAATCTCATTATAACGTCCAAGGAAAATTTCCAACGGCTTCATGTGAGTTTTCATGCTAATTAATCTCTAGAGCTATATCTTTCGATTAGTACATCCGTAATACTGATGTAAGGTTGAACTAAAAGTTACGCAAGAAAATATGTTTATTAATTTATTAGTTAGTATGGGTGAGCTGATGGAATAAGGATGATTTGGTTTAGTTAGTATAATTTGTATGATAATAGTATAATGATCGTCAATAGTTGAGCACTGAACATAATTGGGTGGAAGCATGGTGTCATTTTTGCAAGATTTTTTATAGTCATTTATCATTAGCTTAATAATTTTTTAATCTCTGACGGACTGATTTTGTTATCTACTTACGTGGAATACAAGTACTATTAGCATGCTATAACCTGGTGCATTGAAAGTTATTTTTGGGAGGATGTTGAGGTCATGATGACCAGAATATCAATATGTCCAATTAAGTTGACTAATGTTGACAAAATAATAATAATAATAATAATAATAATAATAATAATAATAATAATAATAGTAATGATAATGGCCTATCATTGTTCTTTAGTCATATTTTTCTTTCTCTGTTTCTTTCTTGGCCTGAGGTTCCTTGTTTGTTCTTTGCTTTAAGCTTATGCAGATAATATATTATTAATTATTATTTTGACAAATTTAAAATGTTAGGTCTAGGGTTCGGTTTGAGCGAGAATCGCTTATTTCGGGTTCGAATAAGATTTATTTTAGTTGAAATTTAATGGATTAATGCATAGTTTCATGGAGATTATGTTTTTAATAGATATTAATCATCTGGAGACTTTACAGAAGGGAAAGACTCTTGGAAATTAAATTGCATTTGGATTTTTTAATTGAGGTAGGTTACGATTTAATTGGAGTTTAGACTCCATTTAATTATGTGTATGCTCCTAAATTGGATACTTGTTGATTTGTATTCGGACATGCTTGAAATTTTTGATGTTTGGATTATTGAGGCGTGTATAAATGATTATTAAAAATTACATGATGGAATTATCTTATAACTTTAAGTGTACTTGTAAACTTGGTACATCGTGTTGTAAGCTATGAGGTAGTGTAAATTTGATATTGATATTACTTATTTATAGTGGAACGAGTACCACACCAATATGGTATGATATTGATATTACTTGTTATTAAGGATTGGGTACCACACTGGTACGGATATGTATATGTTGGATCGGGTACCACGCCAGTATGGCTATGTATATGTGAGATCGAGTATCAGGTTGATACAGATATGTATATTGTGGATTGGGTACTACACCGATATGGATATGTATATATTAGATCGGGTACCACGCCGGTATGGATATATATATGGTAGATCGGGTACCATATCGGTACGGATATATACATATTAGATTGGGTACCACACCGGTATGAATATGTATATGGTAGATCGGGTACCATGCTGGTACGGTATATGAACATAGATTATTCCATATAGGTCATGACTGTTTGGGTAAAAATAAGTCCCATAGCATGTGTGTACATGTTTGTGGTAATTCTATGGATTTTTACAGTATGGTTGACACTCTTGATGGTTATGTGGCTTGTTTGTGAGCATTGTTTGACCTATTATTATTGTATTATTGATTCATTGAATATTTATTAAGTAATGATGCATGTCTACTTGTTATTTGATTTATGTTATGTACATGCTATTAAATTGAGTTAGCCTATGATAACTACTAGTACATAGTGGTTTGTACTGATACTACCCTGTACTCTTCTTTTGTTAAGAGTAGAAAGTGTTCTAGAGGCTCAGACATGACCCCTCCTCTAGAGTTTGATAGCAGATCTTGATCCAAAGGTGAGCACTCTATCTTCAGGCTTTCATGGGTCATCTTATTTATTCTTGTTCATCTTTTGGGCAATGAAACATTCTTTATTTACTTTATTTTTGGATATATCTTTAGTCATGATCTTTGGGTCTTGGGTCTTGGATCTTTTGGGCAATGAAACATCCTTTGTTAGTAGTTCTTGTATGATGACTTTTGGGTCTTGGGGATTTTAGAAAGTTGTTTGTTTGACTTCTGCATTAATAATGATTAGTCCTAGATTATTATTATTATATTGATTTTATAATAATATCATCTTAATATTGACTAAGTGATTGGGTAATGGTTCAGTTTAGATGGCTCTTCCATAAAAAGATTATGTGGGTGCCACTCATGGCCATTTGGGTCGTGACAAAATTGGTATTAGAGCCCTAGGTTCGTCGATCTTGTCGTATAAGAATATGTCTAGTAGAGTCTTGCAAAATGGTATAGAGACGTCTGTACTTTTCTTTGAGAGGCTATAGGACATTAGGAAAATTCAAATTCTTCTTTCTTACGTGCTATTACTTGATTTCAATTGGTATCTGGCAATTCCAATTGGTATTTTGCTTCTTTTATTTATATTCGCAAAGATGGGTAATGTTGAGAGGTATGATGTAGAAATGGTTACCTTTCAGTTTCAAGGGGATGCCAAGATGTAGTGGAGAGCTTATGTAGAGTGTAGGGATTCAGGTTTTCCTCCCTTGACTTGGACTCAGTTTTACTCAATTTTTCTAGAAAAGTACGTGCCTCATACTTTGAGAGATAGAAAAAAGGATGAGTTACTAATCTAAGGCATTAGAAAAGAAAGCCCGCAGAGGAGGTAGTTTCAGTGGTTCTTATTCTATGGGTCTGAGTATATTATGGGTAGAGTGGAGTGAGACACATTAGGAGGTTTTGTCCTAATTTGAGGCATTATAGTTAGTTTGGCCAGCAACAGGATCCTCAAGCTCTATTTTTAGCAGGTAGGGGAGGTGGTGGTAATGGTAGAGGTTATTCATAGAGTAGTCGTGGTGTTCATCAGGTTGGTAGGGGTGGTAAACAACCTCATCGAGGTAGTTCTCAGCTTGATAAAAATGATGCTCAAATTGGTGGTAGGGCCCATATCTATGATTTTCCAGGCAGGCTCAAGGTAGAGGTATCAGATTTGTCATTATAGGTACTATTCTTGTTTGTGATCGGATGGCCATTGTATTATTTGATCTTAGTTCTTCTTTCTCATATGTGTCTGTCAATTTTGTCGTGGGTTTGGACATGGTGTGTGATTTACTTAATTTCCAATTTACGTGTCTACTCCTATTAGTGATTCTATTGTTATTGATAGAATTTATCATTTTTGTTCTGTTATGTTTATGGGTATCAAACTTTGGCAGATTTTATAATTCTAGACATGGTAGATTTTGATATAATTTTGGGTATGATTTGGTTGTCTTTGTATCATGCTATACTGGACAGTAGATTTTGATATAATTTTGGGTATGATTTGGTTGTCTTTGTATCATGCTATACTGGACAGTCATGCAAAGACAGTGATTATGGCTATGCCGAGAATGGATAGACTTGAGTAGGAGGGTGATTATAGTCCTACTCCAATGTAACTTATTTCCTTTCTGTGTTCAAAGAGGTTAATTGGGAGAGGTTGTTTGGCCTTCCTAGCAATCTTTGGGACACTTTCGTAGAGGTCTCATCTATTGAGTCAATTTCTTTGGTGTGTGAGTACCAAGAAGTTTTTCCTGAAGATTTGCCTGGTATGCCACAAGGCTGTGACATTGATTTATGTATTAATCTAGAACTAGGTAATTGTCCTATTTCTATTCCTCCCTATAAGATGGCTCCGGCTAAGTTGATGGAGATAAAGGCTTAGTTGCGGGATTTGTTGGGTAAAGTTTTTATCTATCCAACTGCCTCTCCATGTGGTGCTCCTATCTTGTTTGTGAAGAAGAAGGATGGTAGTCTCCGTATGTTTATAGACAATAGGCAGTTGAATAAGTTACGCTTCGTAATAAGTGTCCTTTGCCCCTATCAATGATTTATTTGACCAGTTGTAGGGTGCATCTATATTTTCTAAGATTGATTTAAGCTCCGGGTGTCATTAGCTTAAGATTCACCCTGACGATATTCCTAAGACTGTTTTTCGAATATGGTATGGTCACTATGAGTTTCTTGTGGTGTCTTTTGGGCTGACTAATGCCCCAACTACTTTTATGAGTTTGATGAATGGTATATTTAAACCCCATTTGAATTCTTTCGTGATTGTGTTTATCAATGATATTCTGGTTTATTCTAAGAGTAAAAAGAAACATGAGAATCACTTAAGGATTGTTTTGGGTTTGTTAAAGGAGAAAAAACTTGATGTGAAGTTTTCTTAAGTGTGGGCTCTGGTAGGCTTCTGTCTACTTTGCTTCATAGATAATATGTGATATATGTTCTGTGTGGATATGGATGTTAGGCTTGATTATGAGTAGGATGACTTGGTTTTGATTGTTGATGTTTGGAGTTTAGATGCGGGTTTGAGACCTATAAAATAGCATGTTTATACCTCTTTTGAATCCTATTACTTTCCCTCTCTAGTTTAGATTAGTTGTAGCATCGTTATGATGTAAACCTATGTTTGGGATGTGATTTTAGTATTTGAAGTATGATTTGTATATTTAACCTTTTGGGCTAGTGTGGTAGTCTTGAAATCATAAGTTGGGTAGAGTTGACTTGAGTACCTTTGTTTCTAGTCGAAGTTGCTATCTTAGGCTTGAATGTGGCTTACTTGACATCTAAAAGATGAACTAAATACCTTAGCCTAGTTTGGGGCATAGTGTGCCTAATTATGGAAATTGAGGATTAGAAGTGGGATCGTCTGGCCCACTTAGGCCTAAACTTGTGTTAAGTCTTGTGGACTTAGTTATAGATGTTAGACATTGATGAGGCTAGTAAACCTTAGAATAAGGTTATCTCATAACTTAGTAACTTGTATTGATGTTCCCAGATTGTGGCTTTTGAGTTATAATTATGATACTTTCGTGGAAGTGATATTAGGCATTTAGAGATAATATTCCTCCTAGATACGTCATGTGGCCTATAGAGATGTTATTTCTCTTAGATATGCAAATTGACCTAGAAAGGTGATACTCCTCGTAGTCATGAAGTAGGGCCTATCGATATAAGATATTCTATAGATGATTACATGTCTATCTATATTATGCCTCCAATATGTGAGATACCTTCTATAAATGAGATGATTAGAGATATGCTACAGCTTATAAATATGATTATCGATATGAGTTTCGGATATGTATATGGATCTAAGGCTGTGATTATGATTTTGTGACTATTCTAGATAAATTAATGGGTCCGAATAGAGCTGGAGTCAGAGATGCTATGATTGAAAGATTTCTAAGATATTAAACAATAGTGAAAAGAGTAATATTTCTTCATACAACAAAGGTAAGCTAAAATGATTGATTTGTAATGAGATGGTTGGAACTGTTCTTCGAGGATGATGATTATATGATCATATTCAAGGGTATAGCTCCAACAGCCGGATACTATCATATATAAGGGTATAGCTCCAACCGCTGGATACTATGCATTAAAACCCTTAATTAATGTCTAATTAAATGCCATAAATGCTAAAAAGTAACGTCTGGTGTCGTCCTTCGATTATGTAACGGCTTCCAATGGCTAGAGTAGGCTAGTTGAATTTTCTCTAGGCTTTACATGTAAAAGTATGAATGACAAAAATTGATTGGAGTTGGGATTTTGTTTTGGGAAGGATATTTCAAAAGATAAGCAAAAGGCATAAGGAATTAAAAAAAAAAATAGTAAAAATATAGTTGAAACAAAAAATGCAACCATGAATTAGGAATGACTTATTAAGTTTGGTTGATAATAACTTCAGGTGTTTACCAAACGCATGAATATGCGGAAAATACTTATACGCTTACCAAACACCGTTAAATCTTTTTTTTGCACCCAGACGTGCAAGGATGAAAAATTCTTTTACAATGGCAAAGCATATGATGCATACAGATGCAGAGGCAACAAATATTCATCAGAAAAAGGAGAAATATATACAAACCACACCAAGCGTAATGAGGAGCACTCAAAGCTCATACACATGTACACAACAATCATGTGCAATCACGAATTCCACAAGAAGGCAGACAGATATAGGCTACAGAAACAGCACCAAAATGAAAATCCCCACAATCTTTTCACGCTGTGACAAGTAGACATCTAATATGCATGCATCGTTGAACATGAAGCGGTCAAATACACCAAATGAATTAATCATCTATGGGGTCCTGAGGAGTCTCAGCTGCACTGCGCTTAATTGTAACAACAGGACATTCAGCATGCTTGACACAGAACTCGCTTACAGTTCCCACGAAAACCCTGCAAGAAATATTTACCTCTCAATGAAGCACTCCCAAAGTACTGATTATTAAAAAAACGGAAAAGGGCCTAAAATGCCCTTCACCTGTTGGAAATGGTGCTAAATATTCCCCATCCACCTTCGGGCTCCAAAATGCCCTTTATTTAACATTTTCAATATTAAACAAATAAAAAAACATTTCATTAATGAAGTGATACATTTCCATTGGTCCCCATTTTATTATTTAAGAAATTAAAAAATTCTAACCCACAACACCTACCTCATCCATACCCAACGACCAATACTAATATATTAGTGTTTTAGTATTTTTTGTTGTGAAATCATGTCAAAGTGTGCATCTTTCTTTTATGAATCAACATATGTGTCTGGTATTCGTTCTAAGGATTGCACCATAAGTTACTTTCTTCCTTTAGAGTTTGTGAAATTAAGCCAAAATTTGTTTATTGGTCTCTGCTTTAGAGGTAAATTACCATGCTTTATTTTATGCGTGGAAGGTGAAATGAGATTTACTGAGCCTTATTGATTAAATGTCATGACAAATTACTTAGATACATTGTTCCAGTGTTCAGGGAAGCGTGATGCGGAAAAAAGTGACAAGGCTCTGCATCACGCATTATGCGATGCGTGATGCGATGCGACCGCATCATTGAAGTGAAGCGCAATTTAATTAAAAAAATACCTATAGAGCATTCAAATAGTAAGTTGTAACTGAAAAAACCACAACTATATAATCAACAATAAAGACAATATATTTAAGCAAAAGTTCTAATGAAACACCAACAAATCAGTTCAACAAAGCAAAACAAACCCCCAAAAGAAAAAGAAAAAAATCAAATCTAATGGTTCAATCTAAAGCTCTTCTAGTTCATTAAGATAGTCCAATTCTTTTATTCCTTGAGTATCAACATAATGCTCATCATCTTCAACTTCCTCATCTTCTTCATCTCCAGTTGAAGAAGCAAATTCTTTTCCCTTATCATATGAGCATGAAGTACTATCCCTTAAACCATAACGACACTCATCAACTCCACTTGCCTCAGCAACAACACCCCAAGTGAAATTAGTATCTCCATAAAAAATTGATTCATCTTCAACATTCTCAATTCCAGTTAGCCATTCATTGGCATCATCAATGTTGTCCAAGCTAATTGGATCAAATCCATTGCGAACATTGTAACGACGCCTCAAAGTTCTATTGTACTTTATGAACACCACGTCACTGAGGCGCTTTAGAGCTTTTTTTTTTAATTTAAAAATTGCCCATTAAAAAAAATTCACTTCCAACCCTTTTTTAAATTTAAAATTGCCCAAAAATAAAAAAAAAATCCATAATGCGATCGCATCGCATCACGCAACAGGGCTTGATGCACCCGTAATTATCAGATTGAACCGCATCAAAGATGCGACTCGCTGGGAGCCCACATCGCATCACATCAGTGCATAATGCGATAATGCAATCGCATCTCTAAACATTGTTCAGTTCAAAATAATAATACCACGACTACTTTAGTTATCATAGCATTCACAACACATTTCGGCAGGTGAGTGTTGTTGTATTCAGTTCCATTGATATCAACAACAACAAACCCAGTATATTCCCACATAGTGGGGTCTGGGGGTAAGATGTACGCAGCCCATACCACTACTTCAGGAGAAATAGAAAGGTAGTTTTCGATAGACCCCCGGCTCAAGACAAGGAATAATAAACAGATACTTAATAAAGCATGGAACAGGATGTCAAGACAAAAATACGCCACCCACAAGGAATAATAAACAAAGAATAGTAAACACATTCGTAATAAAGCATACAACAAAGTGAACTAGCAAGAATAACACATCTACCAAGTAATGTCCTACCCCAACGACTCAAATTGGCACTAGCCTTCTATCCTAATCCGCGCCCTCCAGATCTTCCTATCTAGGGTCATGTCTTCAGTGAGTTGTAACTGCTCCATGTCCTGCCTGATCACCTCTCTCCAATATTTCATCGGCCCACCCTTACCCCGCTTAAAACCATCTAAAGCAAGCTTCTCACACCTACGAATCGGGGCATACACGCCCCTCCTCATCACATGCTCGAACCATCTCAATCGGACTTCCCGCATCTTGTCCTCCACCGAAGCCACTCCAACCTTTTCCTGAATAGTCTCATTTCGAACTCTATCACCCCTATTAAGCCCACAAATCCAACGCAACATCCGCATTTTCGCCACCTTCAATTTTTGAATGTGAGAGTTCTTGACTGGCCAACATTCTGCTCCATACAACATGGCCGGTCGGACTGCCACCCTGTAGAATTTGTCTTTAAGCTTGGGCGGCACCTTTCTATCACACAACACCCCCGAGGCGAGCTTCCACTTCATCCATCCCGCTCCAATACGATGGGAGACATCCTCGTCAATCTCACCATTTCCCTGAATCATGGACCCCAGATACTTAAACTATCCCTCTTACACACCGTCTGGGAATCCAACCTTACAACCACCTCGTCTTCCTGCCTCACGTCATTAAACTTGTATTCCAAATATTTTGTCTTGCTCCTGCTCAACCTGAACCCTTTAGACTCAAGGGTCCGTCTCCACACCTCTAATTTTTTCATTCACACACCCCCGCGTCTCATCAATCAAAACTACATCATCTGCAAAAAGCATACACCAAGGTACCTCTCCTTGAATACGCCGCCGCATCAACACATCCGTCACCAAAGCAAACAACAACGGGCTAAGAGTGGAACCCTGATGCAACCCCGTCAAGATAGGGAGATGCTTTGAGTCTCCTCTCACCGTCCTCACCTGAGTCTTAACTCCATTATACATGTCCTTGATTGCTCTAATATACGCCACTGGTACCCCACTCACCTCCAAGCATCTCCAAAGCACCTCCTTAGGGACTTTGTCGTACGCCTTCTCCAAGTCGATAAACACCATGTGCAGATCTCTTTTCCTTTCCCTATACTGTTCCACCAGTCTCTGCACCAAGTGAATTGCCTCCGTCATCGAGCGCCCGAGCATAAATCCAAACTGATTTTCCGAGATAGACACTATCCTCCTCAACCTCAACTCGACCACTCTCTCCCAAATCTTCATAGTGTGGCTCAATAACTTAATACCTCTATAGTTATTGCAACTCTGAATGTCACCCTTATTCTTATAAAGAGGGATCATAGTACTCCGTCTCCAAGCCTCGGCATTTTCGTCGACTAGAAAATGCCATTAAATAATTCAGTCAACCACCTTAAGCTAGCCTCTCCAGAGAACTTCCAAAAATCCACAAGGATTTCATCAGGCCCCGTCGCCCTACCCCTACACATCCTGCGAACAGCCTCTCTGACCTCTTCTACCTTAAAACGTCTACAATAACTAAAATCACGACACTCCTCTGTGTGCTCCAGCTCCCCTAAAACTATAACTCTATCCCCTTCTTCATTCAATAACCTATCGAAGTACGACTGCATCTCTTCTTAATGTGACCATCCTCCACCAATACTCTACCATCTCCCCCTTCATGCATTTCACCTGGTCGTGGTCACGGCCCTTCCTCTCCCTAGCCTTAGCAAGCCTAAACAACCTCTTTTCCCCTCCTTTCTCTACTAACCCCCCATACAAGCTCTCGAACGCTGCCGTCTTAGCCGCCGTGACTGCTAACTTAGCCTCCTTCCTAGCTATCTTGTACTCCTCCCTATTAGCCCGCTTCTCATCTTCATCCCTACTCTCACCCAACTTAGCATACGCCCCCTTCTTAGTCTCCACTTTCTTCCTAACTTCTTCATTCCACCACCAATCCCCCGACGATGGCCGGCACAGCCCCTGGAAATACCCAACTTCTTCATTCAGTGCCATTGATATCACTTTAGAGAAAATTATCTAGAATCCTTGAATTACTAAAGACAAACAGAATCATCTACCGATCTACTACAACTAATTTCTAAACCCCTTTTTCATTTACATGCATTATCGCATTGTAGTTCACCAGGCAAAGCTACCATTTCTTTTATATGCTCCAAAAGATTTCTAAATCTGAAGCTCCCATAACCAGGATCTCAGCTTGTAAAAGTCATGTGACATTGTTATGTTCTAAGAACCATACCATGGCATGTTTGATGAGTGTCCAAGAAGTTTTTAGTTGTTCATCACATGAATTTCAACCCACAAAAAGTACTAGATCATGAATTTCAAAACAAAACATTGTGAGTTAGAGCTTTTAAATTTTTTTAATTAATAAAATGCGGACCAATAGGAATGTGTCACTTCATTATAGAACGCTTTTTTATTTATTTAATATTGAAAAAGGTAGATATGAAGGACATTTTGGAGCCCAAAATGTGAAGGATATTATAGAACCAAAAGGTGGATGAAGGGCATTTTTGCACCATTTCCAATAAGTGAAGGGCATTTTAAGTCCTTTCCGTTAAAAAAAACACAGTACTCTTATCTTCTGAAAAGCAATAGTAAAATGACAGACAGATTCCATATTATTCAATGATTCATGAGAAACCTGGGCAATAGGAGCCTGCAAAATAGATTAAGAGTGTAGTTCATGACAAGCTTGATCACTAACAGAAACCATGGAGGTTGGAATTTCTACAATAGTAGACTCTTGAATGCCTAGGAAATGGGAAGGCTTGCTGAATTTTTGGGAGTACTAAAGCCTTTTCAAGATCTCAACAACAACCACCATGAGGAAGCTGATTTGGTAATATTCACAGTGAGGGCAACTTCACAGTAAAGTCATATAATTTTCACTTAAACTCTAGTGAGCTGCAAAGGAATCTTGGGATATGGAACCAAATCTGGAAAATAAATGCACCTGACAAAGTGGCTTCTTTCACTTGGTTGGTAGCCCGAGAGGCTTGTTTAACATTGAAAGCACCCCAAAAAGCAGATTTCACTCATGCTCTAGATGTTATCTATGTGTAGACAAGCCTTAAAGAGTATCAATCGCTTATCTTTGCACTGTCAACTTATGGACCAGCTATGACAACTTTCTTAACAGCGTTTGGCTAAATTGAAGCATGAGAGGGTGTACTTGTGACATACATGTTGGAGCATCAGAGGCAAGATTACAGTCAAAAGAAATGGTGGTAAACTACTCCAGCTCCCATACGGTGGACGGTGAGGAGAGAAACACTAGCTGTTTTGAAGATAAAGAAAACTCTATTCATTCTATTCAGAAGATCAAAATGATCTGTTTACCTTTTTTTTGCATTTTTTTATGTAACCAGCATTTTGTAAATGATGTTGAAGCCAATAGTGAACTCATAGAGTTCCTTTAAGAGTAGGAGGGAATATTCTGTTGATACCTTGTCAATATTTTTGACAGCACCTCCTTGGTGCCATATTATACACTACCATTTCTCAAAAAAGGTGGGAGACCGTTGCTATGTAACAAAAGAGCAGAAAAAAGCTTGGGTGTATATGAACACATTTGACCTATCTGTTGTGTACACAGGGAAAAAAAAATGTGTTGAGACAGAAGTTCCTGCAGCACTCTGGTAACTAGAGTCTTCCCGACAAACTGAGAGAACGCTAATGTAGTAGAGGACCTTGCTCAAACCTTTTTGGCTACAAGATTTAAGATCGATTTTATACATCATCAGGGTATATACTGAAATCCATGTATTGGTGATTATCAGAAGCTTTTAAGACAACTTGGTAGTCCCAGTAAATGTATTAGATTTGTTGGAGTCCCACATCGGTGGGTTAAAGGGTCTTTGGTCTCCTTATATGGTTCTTGGGCAATCCTCCCCTCATGAGTTAGCTTTTGAGGTTGGGTTAGGTTCATTTCTTTATCATGGTATTAGAGCCTACAGTGCAAAGGTCCAGTGGTTTGGTAAAACGAGGTTGAAGACAAGTCCAAGGCGGTTCTAATTAATTTGCAACCAGTTTGATGATAATGAAGATATTTTGTCAAAATAAAACAACATGTGGAGAAGATGTCACATTTTTAAAAATAAAGCTCTCTTTTAACCCTGTAAAGGGGTCCAATATTTTTAACGCAAAAGGGCTAATATAATTTTAACCCAAAAAGGCTTCATTTTTAAGCATGACAAACAGCAGAGATAAATGAAGATTATTTGAAGAATCAAAATTATGCATATGACATGAAGAAGGAGGATCAAGTCAAGAAAATCAAGCCAAAAATGAAAGATTTGTTAGGGTTCTTGCCTTGATTTTCTTACCAAATTTAAGTTTTACTTTTCTTAAAAGTAATACCATAATTACTTTTACTTTTCTTGAAAGGAAAGTATAAAACTTTATCATATTTGGCTAACCTCTTTCTTGGAGGAAAGGTTTTGGACATCTATAAATAGAAGATCTCCTTCTCATACCAAAACATAATAGCATCCACAATGTCGTCTTTAAAGAGTCTTTGTTTAAGGGGAGATTTCTCTCAATAAGTTTTAGATTTTTCAATTTTATTTTTGATATGTGCCGTTTGGCCAAAACATATCAATAATATTTTTTAGTATTATATTTTCTTTTGTCATCTGATTTATCGTCTCTATAGTTTGTAAACTAATAGCTTCCGCATGACGCCCTCTTGATTTCAAACCCAACAAGTGGTATCAGAGCCAGGCCCACCCAGTTCATTGTTTTTTATATTGGGCTTATATTGTCCACGCTGCAGATGCCAACCCTGGGCGTGCGGGGAGGGTGTTGGAGTCCCACATCGGTGGGTTAAAAGGTCCTTGGTCTCCTTTTATGGTCTTGGACAATCCTCCCTTCATGAGCTAGCTTTTGAGGTTGTATTAGGCCCAAGATCCATTTCTTTATCAAGATTCTAGCAATCAACCATGTCAGAAGAGAATTGGAGCGATCAGGAAGCTTGTAAATACTTACCATTTCCTCTTATCAAGCAGTGGTAAGACAACCAGATCATAAAGACCAAGGGAAGGCTAGAGCAGGTGGAAAATTCCATGATGAGGAGTGCACTTTGTTTGATCACACTGGGAAACAATGCACTGCCTATTTTCACTATGTGCTACACTGGGAAGTCTAGAATTCTCCTTCAAAAAGAAATAAGCAAATTCCTTTTCCTTCTTTTGTAGCTTATGTTTCTGTTTTGGAAATGAATCTTTTTATATAGGATTAATCATTTCTAAATTTGAAATAACTAGCTTGAATTTCAATGTCCGGAATTTTACGCCATTAATGCATCTTTTCTGCGGAGGGATAGGGAGCGCTCGGAGGAGAGCCGCGATTTCAGTTACTGTAGACGTTTTAAGGTTGAGGAGGTCAGAAAGGCTATTCGTAGAATGCGGAGAGGCAGGGCGATGGGGCCCGATGAGATTCCAGTGGATTTTTGAAAGTATGCTAGTGGGGCAGGCTTAAGGTGGCTGACTGATTTGTTCAACGCCATTTTCACGACTGCGAGAATGTCTAAGGCTTGGAGATGGAGTACGATGATTCTTTTGTATAAAAACAAGGGTGACATTCAGAGTTGCAATAACTATAGGGGAATTAAGCTGTTAAGTCACACAATGAAGATTTGGGAGAGGGTGGTTGAGACGAGATTGAGGAGGGTCGTGTCCATTTCAGAGAATCAGTTTGGTTTTATGCCTGGTCGCTCGACGATAGAGGCAATTCACCTGGTGAGAAAATTGGTAGAGCAGTATAGGGAAAGGAAGAGGGATTTGCACATGGTGTTCACCGATCTGTAGAAGGCGTATAACAGAGTCCCTAGGGAGGTTCTTTGGAGATGTTTGGAGGTAAGAGGAGTGCAAGTGGCGTACATCAGAGCTATTAAGGACATGTACGATGGAGGGAAGAATCAGGTAAGGACGGCGGGAGAAGACTCAGGGCATTTTCCGGTAGAGACAGGTTTGCACCAGGGATCGACTCTCAGCCCTTTCCTTTTTGCGTTGGTGATGGACGTGTTGACGCGGAGTATTCAAGGTGAGGTGTTGTGGTGTATGTTATTTGCGGATGATGTAGTGCTGATTGATGAGACGCGGAGGGAGGAGGGGTGAATGAGAAATTGGAGGTTTGGAGGCAAACCCTAGAATCTAAGGGGTTCAGGTTGAGTAGGTCCAAGACGGAGTATTTGGAATGCAAGTTCAGTGACTCGAGTCAGGAGGACGGTGTGACGGTGAGGTTGGACTCTCATGATGTTTGTAAGAAGGATAGTTTTAAGTATCTTGGGTCAATGATTCAGGGGGATGGATAGTTTTAAGTATCTTGGGTCAATGATTCAGGGGGATGGCGAGATTGAAGAGGATGTCTCTAAGCGTATTGGAGCAGGTTCGATGAAGTGGAGGCTCGCCTCAGAAGTGTTATGTGATAGGAAGGTGCCCCTTAAGCTTAAAGGCAAATTCTACAGAGTGGCAGTCCGTCCGGCCATGCTGTATGGAGCTGAATGTTGGCCAATCAAGAACTCCCATATCCAAAGATTGAAGGTGGCGGAAATGAGGATGTTGCGTTGGATGTGTGGTCTCACTATAGGGGATAGTCAGGAATGAGATTATCCGAAAGAAGGTAGGAGTGACTTCGGTGGAGGACAAGATGAGAGAAGGCAGGTTGAGATGGTTTGGGCATGTGAAGACGAGGAGCACGGATGCCCCTATTCGGAGGCGTGAGAGACTAGCTTTGGATGGCTTCAGGAGGAGGTAGAGATAGGCCAAAGAAATACTTGAGAGAGGTGATTAGGCATGACATAGAGCAACTGCAGCTTACTGAGGACATGACCGTAAACAAGAAGGTGTGGAGGTCGCGAATTAGGGTTGAAGGCTAGTGTGAGTGTGTGGGTTGTGGCTAGGTGTTAGGAGAGTGGGGGTGGTAGTCCTCTTCGGTCTGTGAGTGTATTGTTTACTACTAGGAGAGTATCTGTTTTCCTATTTCTTATTTTGTATTGCTTGTACTTTACTTATTTTGTATTTCCTTGATATTTACTGTTATTATTTTATCGCTTATTTTCGTTGTGTTATACATCCTGTTTCGAGTTGCATTACGACCTTGCTATACTATTCTCTCTTTTGAGCCGGGGGTCTATTGGAAACAGTCTCTCTACTTCTTCGGAGGTAGCAGTATGGACTGCGTTCACCCTCCCTAGACCTCACTATGTGGGAATATACTGGGTTGTTGTTGTTTGTTGTAATGCATCTTTTCTGCCTCTGTTAGCAACTTTTTTTTAAACTACCTTTCTGTTTGCAACTCAACAATCAAATCCTTTTTCCTTTCCTGAAAATACCAAAGCATCAGAAAAGAGAGGAAAAAACTGGTCCGTTGAAAGGGTTGAGTGGTCAATCAAATTAAATGTTGGTACTTGTGTCTGTTAATTGCTACTACTATGTTAACATAGCAAAGCCCAAGTGACTATGCTTTTTAATCCTTTTTAAGGTAATAAACAATAAATTTATTTCGATTATTCATGATACCAAAATAATTTCATTGAAATCTTTAGGCCAATTAAATGGGATAAACGAAAATCTTTTACATAATTCATTTTCCTTACAAGTGATAACCACAAATTCCAAAGGAATTGCGGAAATTACATCGTCTCTATAAAGCTACCCTCTCGAGCACTTGGAATGGTCCATCACCTCAAGGCATCAACTTAGCCTTCCTTTGGGTTGGAAACCAGTCTTTCCGATGATGTACTCATACCCAATCGCCCAGTTCAAGTGCAAGCCTTCTTCGCCCTTTATTCACCTTCTTTACTACTTCTCAATTCTTCTCAAGGCGAAGTCTCACCTTCTCATGCAACTTCTTCATTGCTTCCACCCTTTTGTTTCCATCTAAGCTTATAACATCACTAGAAAAAAGGGTGAGATTTAAAAGGGTTAAAGGGGTTAAAACCATAAACACATTCAAAGGGATTCATACCAATAGTCGAGTGGATAACACAATTATAAGCAGATTCGACTAAGGATAGGTGATCTTCCCAAGAGGTCATTTTTTCTTTAACCACAGTGCGTAGCATAGAACCCAATGTCTTATTTACCACCTCCGTTTGGCCATCGGTTTATGGGTGGCAAGATGTTAAGAAAAGTAATTTGGTGTCAAGCCTACACCACAATGACCTCCAAAAGTGACTACAAACTTTGAGTCCCTATCACTAACAATGGTCCGAGGACTTCCATGTATTTTGACAACATGCTCTATAAATAAAAAGGCCACATTGGGAGCGTCCTCACTCTTATGACACAAAATGAAGTGGGCCATTTTTGAAAACAGATCAACCACTACAAAGATAATATCTCTACCCCTCCTTATCCTGGGCAAGCCCAAAACAAAATCCATAGAGATGTCAAGCCATAGGCGTAGAGGGTGGGCAGTGGGGAGAAGGCGCGATTTCGCACCTCTATAATCCATAAACTGGCCACAAGTTCTAAAAACATCATGACGCATCTTAAGCTAATAGAATTGTTTCCCCTGGGATTCCAAGGGTCTTGTCAATTCCAAAGTGACCCATCATACCACCATCGTGTGCTTCTCTCACAAACAACTCTCTTCATGAGCTTGAGGGCACATACAACCTCTTTCCTTTAAATAACTTGGAATAGGGTATAGAGGGTATATCCCTAATCCATTTTTTCCTACCCCATTCTTCACAATCTTTGAAGATTTGAGCAAACTCGGGGTCTTCGAGGTACAATGTCTTCAAGCACTCAAAACCCAACAAATTCATAAGACAATGTAGTGATTAACACAATTTTCTAGACAATGCATCGGCTACCACATTCTCTTTCCCCTTTTTGGATTGAATTACATAAGGGAAAGTCTCTAAAAACTCAATCCACTTGGCATACCGTTTATTCAATTTATCTTTGGAAGGTGTTTCAATGATTCATGATCTGTTCGAATCACGAATTCCTTGGGCCACAAATAGTGTTGTCAATTGCCCAATGCTCTAATCAAGGCATACAACTCGAGATCATACGTAGAATAGTTCAAGGTTGAGCCTTTGAGCTTTTTGCTAAAGTAAGCAATAGGCTTATGGTCTTGCATTAAGACGACTCCAATGTACCTTGCTAGCATCTCATTCAATTTCAAACATTTTATCAAAGTTGGGTAATTACAACAAGGGAGCGGAGCTAAGCATTGTTTCAAAGTTTCAAATGCCTTTGTTTGCTCATCATTCCATTTGAAAAGCTTATCCTTATGGATTACCTCGGTCAAGGAGAGGCGATGATACTAAACCCTTTGACAAACCGCTTATAAAAATTAGCCAACCCATGGAAGCTTCGTACTTCAATAATGGATTTCGAAGTTGGTCAATTCTTAATAGCGTCTATCTTGAAATCATCCACCTCGACTCCTCTTGCACTTACAACAAATCCCAAGAACATTACTTCATTCACACCAAAAGAGCATTTCTCAAGATTAGCATATAACTTTTCTTTCTAAGCACTTCAAAAACACTTTGCAAATGTAAAACATGCTCTTTGAGGGATTTGCTATAAACTAGGACAACATCAAAGTATACCACAACAAATTTCCCATTGAACAGTATCATCACATGATTCATCAACCGCATAAAGGTACTAGGAGCATTGGTGAGGCCAAAGGGTATAACCATCCATTCATATAGACCAAATTGGTCTTGAAGGGCGTTCTCCCCTCATTGCCCGGTTGCATCCGGATTTGGTGGTATCCACTCCTAAGATCTACTGTTATTTTGTTGATGGCCCGACAATCAACACACATGCGCCACGTCCCATCTTTCTTTGGCACCAACACCATGACAGCACATCGACTCATGTTTTCTTTGATGTATCCTTTGTTGCGGAGTTCCTCAACTTGCCTTAGAAATTCCTTGGTATCAATTGGGTTACTTCGATAAGCCGATTTGTTTTCAATTGAGAACCCGGCACAAAGTCTATTTGATGCTCAATTCCCCAAAGTGGGGGTAACTATTTTGGGAGTTCCTTTGGGAACACATCTTCATATTCCTACAAAATAAGAGAAATAGAGCGGTTAACATTAAAAGCACAGGCTAGGAGAAGCATAGGTGTTTCAGTATCATGCTCTTTGAAAAGATCCTTGTTCGTAGCCAACATCACCATTGGACTCTTTTCTTTCAACCTTTTTTTTTTCCTTCCCTTCATCATCCTCCTATTCATGGGGTTCCTCCTCTCATTCCTTCTTACCCTTCACTTTCAACTCTCTCATGCTTTGATGAGCTTCATTCACTTGTGAGGGCGAAACAGGATGAAGTATGAACTTTCGACCATCCAACTCAACAGCATACTGATTAGTTCTCCCATCATGCTTGGTCAAACAATCATATTGCCATGGTCTTCCAAGCAAAATGTGACAAACTTGCATGGGAATCACATCATAAAGCACCTCATCTTGATAATTCCCAACCTTGAACCGAATCACAACTTGTCTAGTCACTTTCAATTTTACACTCATTAAACCATTGGTGTTTGTATGATGTGGCATGCTTGGTTGTGGGAAGCTTCAAGAAATTAACCATGGTGGCACTAGCTACATTAGCACAAATCCCACTATCAATGACCAATGAGCACATTTTCCTTGATAAAACATTTAGTATGGAATATGTTTTTCCTTTGACTTGGGTCATCTAATGTCTTACTAATCACTACTAGTCTTATCACAAAATTTGGAACCTCGAACTCTCCATCTTGAGATCAAGCATCCTCATCACCTCCCTCTACTTGTTCATCTTCTTCAATCTTCTCTCCTTCTTGGGTTTCTTCTTCATCATCCTCTAGTCCCACCTCCTCTCCAAGTTAATACAATCTCCCTTCTCTAAGCCTCATAAGTTAGGCTGACCACGTATGGAGAAGAGTTGACTAGACAGGACATGGAGCAGCTCCAACTTCTAGAGGACAAGACCTCAGATGGGAAGTTATAGAAGTCGCGGATTAGGGTAGAAGGTTGGTAGGTAGTTGAGTGGTTTATTTCCTAGTAGGATAGGTTGGTGCATTGTACCTATTTCCCAATTTTTAGTGTTTACTAGTCGTAGTAGCATTTGTCTTGTAGTTGGCCTATCTAACAACTTTTGTTATTCCTCATTATTTACTTTTCTTCAATTATCACACTAGTTGATTATGGTTGTTGCTCCTCTTTGGTATGATATGCTATGTTTTCCTTATTATTTTCTATGTCCTCTTTACCTTTGTATTGTTATGTTAGCTGCTCTGACGTTCATTACTCAAGCCGAAGGTTTTCTGGAAATAGTCTCTCTACCTCCTTGAGGTAATGGTAAGGTCTGCATACACTCTACCCTCCCCAAACCTTGTTTTTAGAACTATACTATGCTATTGAGGATTTTATGGATAACATGAATGATTAGTTATTAGAAAATACATTTTTATGGATTACACGAATGCATGTTGGGTGATGCTAGAAAGTTGACAACAACAGATAATACCAAAGAGATAAAGCAGACATTTAGAACTATTCATAGTGCATCTTATGGAAAATTTGGCTAGAGAAGAACAAACCTTGCTTTGGAAAGAAGAGAACTCACATTTTCTTAGAATTATGGATAGATGTTTACAAAATTTATACTTCTGGCGTAAAAGGTAGTTTTATAGATAGTTTAACTAGTATAGGGATTTATTAGATATGCTAGGAATCAGAGTGTAGTAGGTTGTTTTTGGTTTTATGGTGTTTTAGTTTCTTTTCCTGTACAATTTTGGTACCATTTAATAAAATCTCTACCTTATCGAAAAAAGAGATTACATGAATCATGTTGTTATGAAACACTATTTATGATCCAAATTATGGAAGGCGCGCACTTATCATTGTTGTTAATATCATTAACTTATTTTTGACTAATTTCATTAGAAGTTGCATATGCTAAAATTTTATACATTTACAAGGCATATTGTGATAAACGAATTAAAAAAACGGCCTTAAATTATTTTATGACTTATTGTTGATAAATCTAATATTAACAAACGGTGTTTAGTAAGCTTACTAGGTATAGTATAACACGTACAATCAAACCGAAACAATAATCATGTTTTAAACAACACCAAACGATACAATCGATTCCCAACATACTATCCACAAAACAAAACAAAACAATATCAGACAAACACAGTATAGTACAAAGTTATATTGTACGAAATGATGGGTAACAACCACACCAAAAGGGTGTTAAGAGTTCCTAACAATGTGTGGAGCGTGTAGTGGTTCGAATTATAGGCTTAACGAGATTCGTTTGCTACTTCCATATGCCTTCAAAGATGGTTTAATGTGAATATTACTTGCTGCAATTGTCCATTTCTAAAGCACAAAAATCAAAATGAACAATAGATCTTTTAGTTTATGAAAAATTGAATGGTTGTTGCTAAGTGGAAGCAGTGTTAAAAAATGCGACCGCATCATCGCATTATGCGCTGATGCGATGCGATGCGGGCTCCCAGCGAGTCGCATCTTTGATGTGGTGCAATTTGAGAACTGCGGGTGCATCAAACCCTGTTGTGTGATGCGATGCGGACGGCGATGCGATGCAAGCGCATTATGGATTTTTTTATTTTTTGGCAATTTTTAAATTAAAAAAAAAGGGCTGGAAGTGAATTTTTTTATGGGTAATTTTTAAATTTTAAAAAAAGAGTCAGAAGTTTAAGAAAAGACCGAAATAGAAGAATTGATACTCAAGGAATAGAAGAATTGGACAATCTTAATGAACTAGATCTTTAGATTTAACCATTATTAATTTAAATTAGATTTTTCTTCTTTTTTTTGGGTTTGTTTTGCTTTGAACTGATTTGTTGGTGTTTCATTAGAACTTTTGCTTAAATATATTGTCTTTATTGTTGATTATATAGTTGTTATGGTCTTTTCAGTTAAAACTTACTATTTGAATGCTCTATAGGTATTTTTTAAAAATTAAATTGCACATCACTTCAATGATGCGGTCGCATCGCATCACGTATGCAGAGCCTTGTCGCTTTTTTCCGCATCACGCTTCACTGAACACTGAGTGGAAGAAGATAAAAGAACATGATTCGGGGCAGTAGATACTTTATGATTTTTCCAGAAGCACGCTCTTGCTAGGGAGACCGGGTGGAGGGCAAACACACTCAATAAGTAAGCATGCCCATAGAAACATAAAAAAAAAAAAGAACGGCTAGTACAATTATGCATACCTCTGAAAAGGACCAAGACCACGGCAACCAACCACAAGAAGATCTGGTTGTACACGTTTGACTTCGTGGCAGATGATTTCCTTGGGATCACCTTTCTTTGTCCATGCTTCACAAGGAACCTACAAAATGAAGTGGCATGCAATAAATTTTGAAACAGTGTATTCCTCAACCAGTACAGCTCAAATACTAGATAGTAACTTAGGCTTAAATTTCCATGCCAAGATTCATCAAAGGAAATTCCAGTACCCCAATTTCATGACAGCGGTTAACAAAGTACTCCAGCAGATGGAGTCCTCTAATCTTGTCCCTGTTTTTCATGCCCTTGAAATCCTCAGGTGATGCAAATATGCTATCCATATCTTCAAAACCTAGTAATCAGATGACAACAAGATATAATATAAGCTACTGAAAAAAACAAACACAGCAGATTGCATTAAACCGAGAAATATGGCTGCCAAATATACAAACTTGACAAGAAAACATTGAAACCAGATTGATGTTTGATGTTCTGGCTTTTGACGGAATATTTTACATCTTTTTCAAAGGATAATTGTATGTTTTCAAGCAACTGATGTTGTATTTAGTACTGGATTTGAGTGTTTTCAGGTTAAGGAGTTAGATGAAGGAAAGACTTTGAAAAATAGCAAAAAAATGCCATTGAAAGTCAAACTGTCGGACCGTCGACGGACCGCCAGGGTGGCCGGCCGTCAGAGTAAAACAGAGGGAGCAATTGAGTGGTCTCTGCGACGGTCCAAGTGGCGGACCGTCAACCATCCGACGGACCGCCGACTTGGCCGTCAGGACGAAATAGAACATGACATCTTGGAGGATCAAGCAACGGCCCATGCGACGGACCGCCAGGCCAGAGACGGTCTGCCAACATGACCGTCAACCCTTAACAGAACTTGACATTTTGGGACCACCAGTGACGGTCCACGCGACGGACCGTCAGGCTTACGACGGGCCGTCATTCCGACCGTCAACTTGGACGCGGCTTTTCTGAGTTCGAATTTTAAAGGGAACATATAAATACCCAATTTAGGTTTTATTTAGGTATCTTTTATCATATTTCCATATTTGAAACTCATTGTAACGTAGTATTCTCTGAAACTCATGCTAGAATTGTGGATCTGATCATTTTATTCTCATTCTCTTCTGAAGATTCAAGAACAATTCTCGTGGATTTTGTGAGTAATTTCTAAATTTATTTATGAGAAACATAATGAATTCTTCTTCTTCTTCTATTGAGATGTGTGGCTAAGCTCCCATAACTAGGGTTATGGGAGCCTTGATGCGAATAGCAGATTGGGGTTGTGAAAACATTTGAGTTCCATGGTTAACTGAAGTTGTATAAACCCTTCTTCACAATAATGATATTTCTTGGTTGCAAACTTGAAGGGTGAGCCCAAGAACATCACTTGTTCGAATAGAAAAGTGTTTGTTGGGAAAAAGAGAGGTTTACATAAAATCTAAGGGCTTTAACCTTTGGGTTAAAGGTTGATGCCTTGACGGGATCAACCCACATGAGAGAATAGTTGAATAAATTAACACATCCTTTAGGTTCAAGAGAATTGAAGGATAATCTACTCATTTAGGTTGAGAGACAAATGGGTAAATTATAGGATTCAATAACTCTTGCAATTGAAGTGATTAATCGGAAATTCAAAATAATTCACAACCCTAGCTGCTTGAACATCTCGATAACCACTCTAGTTTGTCTACTCTCATTGAATTATTATTTGCAATAAGAATCACTGTCTGGAACATTTCCTGTTACAAATAGTGAGATACAATTTACAAATCAAAACCCCCTTTAATTCGGAACCTTTGATCAACAGTCTAGTAACAACCACAATACTTAGTGAACACAGTATTCCCTGTGGGATTTGACCCCAACCTAGTTGAGTTATATATTTGACAACGAGCGCTTACTCTCTCGTAAGAGAGGTGTAATTTGGGCGTATCAAATTTTGGCGCCATTGCCGGGAAATACGATTGTCAATTAAGTTTGTGTTTGTTAGTTGACCTTTGGTCAAGTTTCCCAAATTTTACTTTTCTTTGTTGTTTTTGTTCTTTGCAGGGTAATCATTGTATATGCCAAGTACACGGAGGTCAGGTGAACCGTTATTATCAGTACATCCAGAACTTTAGTTGATCGGTAGAATGGCTGACCAACAAGAAGCTAAGCGCTTAGCAGCTTTGGCTAATGCACAAGTTAATCAGCAAAATGCTGATAATCCAGGGCGAGTGCCTAATGTTGATAATGAGGACTTGGGAGACGATGATTTGTTAGATCTTGCTAACCAAAGGCGTGCAGAGAATGTAGCTGCACCGGTTAACCGTAATGTAAACAGAAATCGTCCTTTCAGAGGAAGGCAAGATCGGCAACCTGTGCAATTTGATCTTGAGGAGGATGAGGACGAAATGGATGGAGCAGGTGCAACTGGAGCTATTATTCCTCATCTTTGGCACCCGGAGCTAAGTTCAACATCACTCGTACCATGATTCAATTACTTCATCTGAAGGGGCTATTTGGTGAACTTCCGGGTGATGATCCGAACATGCATTTAGTGAATTTTGTCACTATTTGCAAGTCTTTTGATAACCCTGAAGTACGGCAGAATGCCATCCGTCTGCATCTATTTCCGTTGTCTCTGTCTGGAGAGGCAACACTGTGGCTTAATGGGTTGACTCCTGATTCTATAACGCTGAAAGGAGCTTTCCTAGAAAGGTCCTTTCCGCCGTCCAAGATGTTACAGTTGAGAGACGAGATCAGTAATTTCCGACAGCTCCCGACAGCTCCCGACTGAAGCTCTTCATGAGACTTGAGAGAGATTTAAGAAGAAGTTGATGCAGTGTCCCAACCACAAAATGACTGACGTGCATTTGATGGAGACACTATATAGAGCCTTGAATTCTATTACCAAACCAGCGGTTGATAATGTTGCGGGAGGAGCATTTATGGATCTCACGTTTCCAGGAGCTTTTGAAATTTTGAAATACTTGACAGGATGACCAAACAGAGTAGAGCTTGGCATACCAGGGATTCCGAGGTAGCAAGCTCTACCGTGTCTAGCGAAATGACTGTAGAACAATGTAAGAGAGAGAAAGAACGTGAACAAGACATAGCTCACATGAAAATCCAGATGGATCTGCTTACCAAACATTTATTATCTGGGAAGACAGAGAAAGTGAAGGCTGTTGGGGCGGGGCACAGAGCAGAGTTGATTCAGATTTTGAGGAGGCCAACTATCTAAATAATCGGGGGGTTTCCAAGGCAATAATCAAGGGAACCAAGGTCGGAACTATTACGACATAGCTGGATACAAGGATACAAGGATAGGGAGCAAGAAAGTTGGAAGAATAAGAGTGACAGGAGCGGACTGTATGTACCTCCTGGAAATCGAGATAATGCTGCTACCAGTTCGGGCAACATGTCGATGGAGGACATAATAAAGAAACTATTAAGGAGAGTTGAGGCAACCAATGCTGGGGTGACGACGATGAAGAGTGATTTATCTTCCATGAGTCAGTTAGTGAATTCGCATTTAACTTCTATCAAGCAATAGGAGCAGTAGATGAGCCAACTCTCGATAGCATTTAACTCGAGGAAGAGCGGTACCTTGCCGAGCGATATAATGCAAAATCCTCGAAATAATGGTTCTTGCATGGCAGTTACCACTCAGAGTGGTAAGGTATTACCTAGCCCTTCTGTGGGCAAAGCTGTAATTGAAGAAGTGATTGAAGAGGATGTTGAAAATAAAGAAAGTTGTCCACTGGAGTCTGAGAAACTAGATGGTAGTGACATCCACTCTAATCATCAGCAGGTTGATGAGTTAGAGAAAGAAAAAGAAAAGGAGAACGTAGCAGTGGTTACCACTCTCCCAAAACCACTGTCTCCCTTTCCTCATAGATTAAAGAAGAAAGTTGATGGTACAAAGTTTAGCAAATTCATGACGATGCTGAAGCAGCTGACAGTGAATGTGCCTTTAGTGGAGGCATTAGAGCAGATGCCTGGGTATGCTAAGTTTATGAAAGACCTGGTGACAAAGAAAAGAACAGTGAGCTACGAACTGGTGGATAATCCTCACCATTGTAGCGCTATTTCAACAAGGTCTTTGGTGCAGAAAAAAGCGGACCTAGGAACATTTACTATTCCTTGTACTATTGGGTCTCTTGATTTTGCTAAGGCCTTGTGTGATCTGGGAACGAGTATTAACCTGATGCTGCTAGCTGTTTATAAGAAGTTGGGTTTTGGGGATCCTACACCCACAAACATACGACTAGTCATGGCAGACAAGTCAGTAAAACGGTCAGTAGGGATATTGTATGATGTGCTAGTGAAGGTGGTCAGTTTCATATTTCCTGCGGATTTCGTTATCTTGGACTACGAGGTGGATTTTGAGGTACCCATAATCTTGGGTAGACCTTTTCTCGCAATCGGGAGTGTCCTTATTGATTTAAGGGTTAATGAGTTACAATTCAGGTTTAATGATGAGGTAGTTCGCTTCGATGTGTGCCAATCTATGAAGCAACCCAAGGAGATGAGTGTATTTTCCATTGTTGATATTTATTATGAAGACGAGCAAGAGGTTCCAATTGAAAAGAAATTTGTTGTGGAAACTCTAGCTGCAGTCTTGATGAATTTTTACAGTGAAGGTATCGAGGAGTACGAAGAGACAGTGTGTGCTTTGACGAGAATGGGATCTTATTCATATGCTCCCAAGAAACTGGACTTAGATCTGGAAAATCGACCAACACCTCCGGCTAAGCCATCTATCGAAGAGCCACCGGTGTAGGAGTTGAAGGAGTTGCCAGGACATTTGCGGTACGTGTTTCGAGGCAGTAGAAACACTTTGCCTGTGATTATTGTTGCTGATTTGGGCGAGCAGCAGGTTAAGGCACTTCTTTCTATGCTTAGACGATACAAAAGGGCCATAGGATGTACTATTGCCGACATCATTGGTATTTCTCCTGGCATTTGCACTCACAAGATTCAGCTTGAGGAAGATTGCACACCAACCATTGAGCACCAACGCCGTCTTAATCCACCAATGCAAGAGGTGGTTAAGAAGGAGATCATTAAATGGCTGGACGCGGGAGTTGTACACCCAATTTTTTATAGTAAGTGGGGCATGACTGTTGTGGCGAATGAGAAAAATGAGTTGATTCCCCTCAAACCTGTGACTGGGTGGAGAGTTTGTATGGACTATCGCAAGCTCAACTCATGGACTTTGAAGGACCACTTCCCAATGCTTTTCATGGATCAAATGCTTGATCAGTTGGCGGGAAGAAGTTGGTATTGGTTCTTGGACGGGTATTCGGGCTACAACTAGATTTCCATTGCTCCAGAGGATCAGGAGAAGACGACGTTCACTTGCCCGTATAGTACCTTTACTTTCAAGCGGATGCCCTTTGGCTTATGTAATGCACCCGCCATGTTCCAACGGTGCATGATGTCTATATTCTCCGACATGGTGGAGGAAACCTTGGAGGTGTTCATGGATAATTTTTCAGTGGTGGGTGATTCTTTTGAACTATGCTTGGTGAACCTGAGTAGGGCATTGCAGCGATGTGAAGAATATAATTTTGTGCTTAATTAGGAAAAATGCCACTTCATGGTGAAGGAGGGCACTATTCTTGGTCACAAAATTTCTGCTAGAGGGATTGAAGTTGACAGAGCAAAAGCAGAGGTGATAGAGAAATTACCCTCTCCCATCTCTGTGAAGGGAGTGCGTAGTTTCTTGGGTCACGCTGGATTCTACCGCTGGTTTATTAAAGACTTCTCCAAGATCGCCAATCCACTATGCAAATTGTTGGAGAAGGAAGCTAAGTATGTGTTTGATGAGGAGTGCAAGAAGGCATTCAAATGACTTAAGGAGAAGCTAGTTGCTGCTCCTATTATTGTGGCTCCAGACTGGTCTAAGCCTTTTGAAATTATGTGCGACGCAAGTGGAGTAGCACTAGGTGTTGTGCTTGGTCAGAAGAAAGAGAAATTGTTCCACCCCATTTACTATGCGAGCAAGGCATTAAATGGGGCACAGAAAAATTACATTGTTACTGAGCAGGAACTTCTCGCAGTTGTCTATGCTTTTGAGAAGTTTCGTGCTTACCTGTTGGGAACTAAGGTAGTGGTTCATACAGACCACGCTACCTTGAGATATTTAATGGCAAAGAAGGATGCAAAACCAAGGTTAATCAGATGGGTGCTACTTCTACAAGAGTTTGATTTTGAAGTCAAAGATAGAAAAGGATGTGAAAATCAAGTTACGGATCATCCAGACTTGAAGGTGATCGACAAGGTGATGATACATGTTCGAATGAAAAGATCTTTGCTGCCCCGATTGAAAAAGTGCCTTGGTACGCTGACTTTGCAAATTTAATGGCAAGTGAAGTCATCCAGGAGTATCTGTCTTTTCATCAAAGGAAGAAGTTCTTACATGATGTTACACACTACTTTTGGGATAAGCCGTATTTATTTCGGCAGTGTGCGAATAATATTATCAGACGGAGTATTCAAGACATGCTGAATATCCGAGGAGCTTGTCATGCTTCTCCGGTTGGGGGTCACCATGCAGGTGACCGTACTGCGAGGAAAGTGCTGCAGAGCGGTTATTACTGCCCGACCTTATTCAAGGATGCCTATAAGTTTGTGCGGAGATGTGACCAATGCCAAAGACAAGGGTCAATCTCAAAGCACCATGAGATGCCGATGACAAAAATGATGAAAGTCGAGTTGTTCAATTTATGGGGCATTGATTTCATGGGCCCCTTTGTGATCTCTTATGGATTGAAATACATATTGGTCGCCGTTGATTATGTGTCAAAATGGGTTGAAGTCGTTGCTTTGGACGATAATAAAGGAAAGAGAGTGGTTGCATTCCTTAAGAAAAATATCTTCTCTCGCTTTAGGGTATCACGTACCATCACAAATGACGGTGGATCACACTTTTGCAACCGAGTGTTCCGAGCTGCTTTGTTGAAATATGGTGTAAAACAGCATAAGGTTGCTACACCATATCACCCACAGACCAGTGGGCAGGTGGAAGTTTCGAACCAGGAGATAAAAGCAATTTTGGCTAAAATGCTGAATGCGAGCAGAAAAGATTGGTCTCGAAAGCTCGATGATGCCTTGTGGGCATATGAACTGCTTTCAAGACACCTATTGGAATGTCACCATACCAGCTGGTCTACGGCAAAGCATGTCACCTTCCGGTTGAACTAGAGCACAAGGCTTTGTGGGCTCTTAAACGGCTGAACTTGAATTGGAAAGAAGCGGCTGAGTTAAGGTTAGTTCAGTTAAATGAGATCGATGAATTCTGTCTCGATGCTTACGAAAGAGCCGATCTGTACAAAGAAAGAATGAAGAGCTATCATGACCGAAGAATAAAGAAGAGAGACTTTCAATCTGGCGACTGGGTATTCTTATTCAACTCTCGACTTAGGCTCTTCCAGGGCAAATTAAAGTCAAGATGGTCTGGACCGTTCAAGGTAAGTCAAGTTTTTCCAGGTGTGGTGGAACTTGAAAGTAAAGACAGAAGTTTGTTTAAGGTCAATGGGCAAAGAGTCAAGAGTCCATTGTGTATCTCGATGAAGTTTGAGTAGTCGAGGTAACCAAGTCGTGCCGCGACAATAAATCAGGCGCTAGTGGGAGGCAACCCACAAAGTGTTGTTGTAACCATAGTTAGAATTTATTTGTTGTTTTTGTGCAATTTGATGTGTTTGTGAAGTGTGCAGGATTGAGAATGCAGAAGGAAAGGAGTTCTACAGTTGATAAGGGGGTGACGAGAAGACTGACGGACCGTCAAGGACTCGACGGGCCGTCACTAGAACAGTCAAAGACATGATAAAAAAATGTCATTCTGGATAAGGCTTGACGGTCGAGTTGGCGGACCATCGCTGGTTTGACGGACCGTCGCTCCTACCGTCAACCAGAAGCTTAAATTCAAGGGTACTGGTATATGCTGACGGACCGTCGCATCAGCCGTCGCAGCAAGGCATGATTTACATGTTTCTGGTAAGCCACGACAGTCCACCTGGCGGACCGTCGGACACCCGACGGACCGTCAGGTAGACAGTCAACTTAACCCTAGTTGCGGGTCGGGTCGGGTTAATTTCAAGACTTATTTAAAGTGCATATATCTGACCCAAATGTTTTTAAACCAATAAGAAGAGGCGGTTACATACGTTGCTACCTATTCAAGTCCTAAAACTGTTCAACTTTTTCTGTATTCAAAGTAACTGGGGTCAATTATTCCCTTTTAGGACTCTCCTTCTTCCTTTTTTTTCCCCTATTTAAACAACATTATCCTTCCTTCTTCTCATCATAACAAAAGTTATCAATCACTGACAAAGGCTTTAAGTTTTCTTTACTTCTGAATTTGCAAGTAAGAAGAGTGAAGTTCTTGCACCATCAAGGTATGCTTACAACCTTATTCATCTTCTTTGAATTGTTAAACATGGAAAAGTAAGTTTGTGGTTGTTAAAGAAAATTCTCTCTTGTTTTTGCTTTAATCGGATTATAATTCCAAAGTCGAACTCTGGTGTGCATTGTTCTGGGTGAAGTCTGAGTAACCAATGTACTGAAGGCGAGAAAAGTTGTGATTAAATACAAATTTTTCACCATTATTGTGTTAAGAAGTGAAGATGCACACCAAGTGTTCGACAAAAGGTCAAAGTGAAGCCTGAAACTAAAAAGGGTTGGTGACGGCCTTAGCGGACCGTCGGACTTGCGACGGACCGTAAGTGGACCATCGCAAAGACGCCAAAGTTGATGTTCACTGGATAAGCTGCGACGGACGACATGGCGGACCGTCAGTAACCTGACGGACCGTCAGGTCAACCGTCGCAAGACTCTGAAATGCATGACACACTGGTTAAGGCCTGACGGTGAGTCCGGCGGACCGTCGCTGTCTCGACAAACCGTCAGACCTACCATCAAGCCACAGTTTCACTGTTTTAGATTGGCTTTGACCTGCAAACTGATTCCTTGATCCTTTTTCAGGTATTATGGCACGCAAACTCCCTTTGACCAGAGGTGGTGGTAGAGCACGCGGAAGAGGCGAGCCAGCTAGGAGTGAGGAAGCACCTGCCTTCAATACTCGACAACGATACAGGGCAATCCCCATACTCTCCAAGTCTGAAAAGGAGAGTGAGAGCAGCACTAGTAGTACCAGTTCGAACCCAGACAAGGAAGGGGTCAACACATCTAACCCCAACCCCGTTGAGGCAGAAGCTGGCCATGTTGAGACAAAAACTGAGGAGGAAACTGTGGTTAAGAGCAAAGACCCTCAAATGAGGGAGGCACTCAGGTGGCAAATTGAGGGATCAAATGACAAGTTCCTTGATGGACTGGAACCGACGGCGAGTAGGCCAATCTCCGAAGAATACCAAATAATAACGAGTGAGTTGCACGAATATCCAAAACTGGAGCGCAGTTCAATAAGTATGAGTTGACATGGATGAACAAGCCTCTTGGTTCTTATCAACCGAATCTGGTAAGGAAGTTTTTTGCCAACTATTTGGCACTAATAGAGAAAGATTGTCCCAAAGGCACGAAGATCTCAACTTGCCAAACAGAGAATCAGTCCCGGTGAGAGGAGTTAACATTGACATATCGTCTCGAACAATCAACAGGATTTTGTTTGGGCCCGACTCTGACTGCGGTTCCTGATCTTGAGTATCGTCTGACTTCGGCATCGACTCAAAGGCCGTGGTTGTCTGGGCTACTGACTGATGATGGCAACCCTGCCTGCGCAACCAACCCGAAAGAGCGCATTGCTAAGTCCTCCCTTAGCTTCCGAGCTAAGCTCTGGTGGGCCATTGATCGGTTAAGGTTGATGCCAACAGGAGGTGATGCCAATTTGGATAGTCACAGGGTTGTGCTGGTGGCTAGTTTAATTGCAGGGCTGAAGATCGATTTCGGCCAAATCATTGCTGATGAAATGTTCGTGAGAGCACACAAAGTGGCAAGCGCACTACTGTTCCCGTGTTTGATCACGGAGCTATGCAGGCGGGCTAATGTGCCTCTGATTCGAGGAGTTGATAACGCAGTTCGGGCTACACATAGGCAAGATATTGAGAAATCAAAAAATAACTCGAAGTTTGAGATGCGAGTCACCAAACCTCCAACCCACCAGACACAGTCAACACCAGCCCCCGATACTTCCGAAGTTCCCACAGGTATGCCATTGCCCATCACTACTTATGTGTCGCCTGATTATGTGCCGCCCAGTACATCTGCAGGATCAAAATCTATGCCACCAATGGGTGGGACAAATTATTCGGAGTACAGGTTAACGCAGGAAAATTTTGCCAAGTCGGTTAAGCTATTGGTGGCACAAATTATTCGGAGTACAGGTTAACGCAGGAAAATTTTGCCAAGTCGGTTAAGCTGCAGAAGAAGTTTAAAAAGCAGCTAGACACATGGGCTTCGCAATTCAAGCCTTTTGTTGATCAAATTGTGGCTGAGGCAATCCGTCAATTTCAAAACATTCAGATTAGGATGAACCACATGGAAGAAAGAATCAACAAAAGGCTGGTTGTGATGTCCATTCCGGATCTTGCTAAGTTCATGGCAGAATTTAAACAAGCACAAGCGGACATAGTAGAGTTGAAAAGCAAGCAACCACAGCAGCCTGCTTTTTACCCTGCTTTTGATAAGCGATGAAGATGAAGGTATTGTTGACTTGAAGGAGAAGCCATTGAAATACAAAGGAAAGAAGGCGGATGAAAGTGCAGAGAAAAGCACGGATAGAAAAGCTGCCAGAAGGAGAAGACGAGAAGCAATGACACTGGAAGAGAGAGAAGATTATGATATGAGAAAAGCTGCAAAAAGATCGAGGAGAGATGAAGAGAAAAGAAGGAAGAAAGCAGAAGATAAAGTTGCTGGAGTTTCTACCAATTCTGCCCTAGCAAGGGGGCCACCCAGCTCGAGATGTGATACCTCCAATTTCGAAGGAAGAGATTGTGAGTACCCCTACCACCATAGAGGCCAATGTTGCTACAGGTGAGGCCATTGGAGCCTCACCACATTTCACTGATGCCTCGTCTGAATAAGAGGCTTTACAAGTATTCCTCTCCTCTGTACTATCTTTATATGCATTGAGGACAACGCATTTATTTTATGTGGGGGTGGGTGTACTTGTACCACGGGGGTTTTTGTTACCTATGCTCTTTTCCTCCCGTGTGCTATCTAGTAGAACCGACATGTCTAGAATTGCATTTTCTTTTCTTAGGTTGTGATGTAAATATCCATTTGTTAATGTTTATTTATGAAGTGTCTTTTATTTTAGCATCTTGTTGTATATATGGAGGACGAATGACTTTGGCATAAGGCTATGAGCATATTTGTATAACTATTTTTTCTTGTCGTTTAGCATATGTTGAACAACCTTTGGTGATTCTGTAATTGGCATTAGGATGTAAAATATGCATGATCATGTGATGGAAATCCTAAGAGTAGTAGAATGAGTTTGACTTAATTGCTTATGTATGCGAGTATTTGTGTTAGTTCTTGCATAGTGTAATACCTAGAACTTGCCCGGTTCATTGATGTTGTTTTGGGGTTGATTCAATAGGATAGGATAGCAGACCTCCTTTTATCTTCAGTCCACTTAGCCTAAATAATTGACCCGCCAAAAAGATTTTACCATTTTTGAACCCTTTTTGAGCTTATGTTAGTTTTTTTTCTTCATTACCAATAACTCTAAATTAACTCTCTTTAAGTTGTTGACACCGGACTTTGGCCTTGGTCCAACATTGGGCATTGTGCACCTTAACTTAAGCAAAACACCTAAGTTGAAGGTGGCTACTATCAAGATATTAGCAGTTTAACGAAAAGGAGATTTAGAAATAAAAGGAAGCATTTGGCCCTAATCTGTATAAGATATTGTGCACCTCTACTTACTGCATCAGCATAAGTTGAGGGTGGTTGATACTGCTAAAGAAAAAAAAAAAGGTGTTCTGGCGAAGTGTGAATGAATGATAGAATTGTAAGTGAGCTGGCAAAGTAGTAGCCTTGGTGAGTAGAATTCAAGGGCAAAGAGAGTAAGTCTGAATGTTGAGTCACTTTTCCTAAAATTTGTCCTCACCTAACCTCGGAGCCTCATTACAAGCCTGAAAAAGACCTGTTTGATCTTTGTGAATCAACCATAAGGGAGCATTAGATGATAAGGGCAAGCCTATGGGTGTGTATGCTATGTTTGTAACTTCTTTGATGAGTGTGAGAGTCTACATTTTTGTCCACAAAATATAATGAGTGGCGGATTTCATTGACTGTGAGGGCAACTTGAGTTACACTTAGTTTTACTGATTTCTGCGGGATCTTATATCCATGTTTGTGTGTATGTGCTGAAATATAAACAATGCCGATTATAGATCCTGATGTGTTTAGCTCTTGTGAGTAAAACGGCAAGTGAATAATTGTGTAAAATCTAGTTCAGTAGTCGATTGCCTGTCATTGTATTGTTCATGGATGCAATTTGGTGCTGAGTTCCTTGAGACAAGCAATTGTCTTAAGTTGAGGGTGTTGATGTTCCGACTTTTGATGGAACATTTTACATCTTTTTCAAAGGATAATTGTATGTTTTCAAGCAACTAATGTTGTATTTAATACTGGATTTGAGTGTTTTCAGGTTAAAGAGTCAGATGAAGGAAAGACTCGGAAAAATAGCAGAAAAAGGCTACTGACAGTCAAACTGGCGTCAACCGTGCGACGGACCGCCAGGGTGGCCGTCAAAGTAAAACAAAAGGGAGCAATTGAGTGGTCTCTGCGACGGTCCAAGTTGTGGACCATCAACCATCCGACGGACGCCGACTTGGCCGTCGGGACGAAACAGAACATGACATCTTGGAGGATTAAGCAACGGACCGCCAGGCCAGCGACGGCCCGCCAACATGACCGTCAACCCTTAACAGAACCTGACATTTTGGGACCACCAGTGACGGTCCACACGACGGACCATCAGGCTTCCGACGGGCCGTCAGGCCGACCGTCGAACTTGGGCGCGGCTTTTCTGAGTTCGAATTTTAAATCCTCTGTACTTGGGAACATATAAATACCCAGTTTAGGTTTTATTTAGTATCTTTTATCATATTTCCATCTTTGAAACACATTGTAACGTAGTATTCTCTGAGACTCAAGCTAGAATTGTGGATCTAATCATTTTATTCTCATTCTCTTTTGAAGATTCAAGAACAATTCTTGTGATTTTTATGAGTAATTTCTGAATTTATTTATGAGAAACATAATGAATTCTTCTTCTATTGAGATGTGTGGCTAAGCTCCCATAACTAGGGTTATGGGAGCCTTGATGTGAATAGCAGATTGGGGTTGTGAAAACATTTGATTTCCATGGTTAACTGAAGTTGTATAAACCCTTCTTCATAATAATGACATTTCTTGGTTGCAAACTTGAAGGGTGAGCCCAAGAACATCACTTGTTCGAATAGAAAAGTGTTTGTTGGGAAAAGGAGAGGTTTACATGGAATCTAAGGGTTTTAACCTTTAGGTTAAAGGTCGATGCCTTGACGGAATCAACCCACATGAGAGAATAGTTGAATAAATTAACACATCCTTTAGGTTCGAGAGAATTGAAGGATAATCTACTCATTTAGGTTGAGAGACAAATAGGTAAATTATAGGATTCAATAACTCTTGCAATTGAAGTGATTAATCGTAAATTCAAAATAATTCACAACCCTAGCTGCTTGAACATCTCGGTAACCACTCTAGTTTGTCTACTCTCATTGAATTATTATTTGCAATAAGAATCACTGTCTGGAACATTTTCTGTTACAAATAGCGAGATACAATTTACAAATCAAAACCCCCATTTAATTCGGAACATTTGATCAACGGTCTAGTAACAACCACAATACTTAGTGAACACAGTATTCCCTGTGAGATTCGACCTCAACCTAGTTGGGCTATATATTTGACAATGATCGCTTACTCTTTCGTAAGAGAGGTGTAATTTGGGCATATCAATGTTTACAAACTGAAGCCCGATCGTACTAAGATTTTGTTATATGCATCATGTATGTCTAAGTTGCTCGGACTCAGGTGTGGGTATTCGATACGGGTATGGAACTAGAGTTCGGATCCTTCGCGGTCTCAATTTAAAGATTCGGGGATATGGATGTAGGGATGGATACGGGTGCGGGGATTCGGCGAAAAATAATTTAAATATCTAAAAATAGAGTTATAAAACATAAATTATGAGATGTTATGTGGAAAACTTGAGGAGAAAATATTGTTTAAGAAGAAATCCTGGAAGTAGATAAAAAGAAAAGCAATAACATAGAACTTCTATATACAAGGTATTCCATTTTCTTCAATTTCACCTTAGCTTTAGTTTTGATTACAGAATTTATTAAATTTGTCCGAACTTTCCCAGTCGATTTTGGTCAAAGTACCCAAAATCGGTTGACCAGATTGGGTACAGATCCCACACCCACACCCATGTCGTGTCGACACGGGTGCGGCACCGAAAGTAAAGAGTCCAAGTAACTTAGATGTATGTAAGGATGGCAACCCATAGAAAAACATGGCTATAGCAAATGCTCCAGAACCAGATAAAACAACTGATCTCTGCATTTGCCCAACTAAATCCAAAGCCGGGAATGATTTCCCAAGGCAACTTGAAATTTCCACATATTTTGAATGTAACTTCAAAATGATATAAATATAAGCACAAAATGTAAAAGAAAAAGAAATACACAAAATTGAACTTTTCTGGTATTGAACCCTTTTTGTTGCTATCACGAAAAGAGTAAACTTCATCTTTTCTCTTCTAGAATAGCCTATTAAGCTTAACAGCTTTCCGCCCCATCCAATTCTATGAATAAGGATCATGGTAGCCTTCAAAAATGACTCTTTGGCCTTTAGACTCACTTTGACAACATCACCCTTAAAGTGACAAGGGGATTAGCCACAGCAAGTGGAAAGACAAGGCTTCACATTGCTCATTCTACTCAATGGCTTATATCACAAAAGCAAACATATGCACCGTTTTGCACCAGTTTGAATCCCTAGCCTACTGCTTCCCAGTTGACCCTTCTTATCCCCCTCTTAACAATGCAAAAGAAAAACAACTATGCAACAAAAAGGCTAGGTCATTGCTGGACTCGTGGCTTAATCAGAACTCATGGACGTGGAAAGCTGAGAATCCCAATATAGTGATATCTAGGTCAAAACTTATGCATCAAAATGGCTGTGTCAGTGTTGCAGTATCTGGACTAATGGAAACGGGGAATCTCGATATTAGGTCAAATACCAGAACTAAAGCCTTCAGCACCAAATAAAATTACATATAAATCACTTCGATACACAGAAACAAGAAGTAAACATCAAATTAGTTTGTCAGTATAAACACACACACAAGAGAGAGAGAAAGCAAACCATCTTCATCGGGAACTTGGACATGAAGGAAAAGGAGTTTGAAACCAGAAGTGTTGGAACGAACGATCTTGTTAAGAGTCCACTCGAATGCTCCTTTACTGCTAATGGAAGCATGTGGATAACCGTTGATCGTCGACTCACTCACTGCTACCATCACCAGAGTTGACTCGCCTTCCATCCCTACCTCGCCTTCAATCAATCACCCCCTACTGATTTTCGGGAGTTTTTGTAATTTATAATATTCTTTCAGCATCATAATTTACTATAAAACTATAGTAAGCTATTGGCCATTGAAATTTATATTATTTTTTTATCTAAATTTTTGTAACATTAATAGTCAAGTATATTTTAAAAAAATTTAAATTTTTAATTATTATAATTTATAAAAAAAATTCTTTTATTTTAATTTAAGTGACATTGATATAATTTCAAGAGTCAATCAATTATTATGATTAAAGTAGCGAAGCAGACATGTCTTAAATGACTTATAATAACTTACTAGAAATGATATAAAAAATAATTGTGAAAAAAATTAACCATACCTCATATAAGAAGTCAATTTAATTTAAAACATCAATAGTCAATTTATCTTTTTTTTATTTATTCTATTTTTTATTAAATATTACTAATTTTTTTAATATTTAGATGACTTATAGTAATTAATTAGAAATGAAATAGTAAAATTATAGGTGAAGCAGCTGAAGCAAAAATGTCATAAATATTTATTTTATTTTTTAATAAATATTATTAATTTTTTAATATATAAATGACATATAATAACTAATTAGGGATGATATAGTAAAATTCCGGAGTAAGCAGGCACATCGACGAAGAGTTGTCTACTTCACTCTTCTATATAATACTAATACTCCCTCCATTTTAAAAAGAATGACCTACTTTGACTTGACACAAGGTTTAAGAAAATAAAGAAGACTTTTAAATCTTGTGGCTTTAAATTAAAGTTATGTCAAATGTACCAAAATGCCCTTTAATCTTGTGGTTCTAAACATATCGTGTGAAAAGTTGAAATTAAAGTATTGCCAAAAAGGGAAAACGGTCATTCTTTTTTAAACGGACTAAAAAGAAAAATAGGTCATTCTTTTTTAAACGGGGGAGTACTAAATAGTCAAATGAACTATCTACAACAACTCCCATAATTTTAAATTAAATTACAAAACATATCAAAATTAGGCATGTGTATCTCGGATACACAGGCACACATATATTTGGGATTGTGTAAGACTGTGCATTCGAGATTGTGTATCTAGGACTTAAAATATCTACATATCAAATTGTATTTATGTGTAGATATACTTTCAAAAATCATACACAAAACTAACAGCAACCACTGTCCCTCATCTCTTTTTCTGATGAAACCGAATTTATATTTTTATGACAACCACAATGGACCACCACTGCACCATCATACCCATTGAAATACCATTTAAACTCTAACGCCCCCTTACCTCGTTCTCTCCCTGATCTTCTCTGATAGATTTAGATCGTTCCAGATCCAAAAGTGATGGTGACTTAGTTGGAGTTAGCGAGGGTGGTAGTTGTTTTTCCTAGATCATGATAGTAACAGAGGAGAAAATGAGGCGACATTGGGTGGTGGTTCTAGTGGAGATTCAGATATGACTAGGGTACTTGGACGACAAAAAAATAGAGAACATAGATGGAGGTGGTGGAGCAGTGGTTTGGATTCACGAAAAAAATAAGAATGAAGGGTTAATGGCCGATGAATTCACACAATTTATCGTGTGTATCTGAGATATATCCAACTGTTGTCTTGTGTATCTGGGAAATTATTTTGGTTTACTGATAAAAATTATGTCTTGATTATATTTTCTAAAAATATAGTCAAATTTCCCTACACATAATTTTAAGATCTCCTTTCCGCTTTTACTCTTCCTTCTTTTGCTTTAAAAAACGTGTTCTTCAATTTTCCTCTTCTTTCTTAATTCGCTTTTATTTTAAATGGTTTTCCTTTTAACCTTTTTTATTATCATTGTATTCGAATAACTTTTTATGTTTAGTTTTTAACTTTTTTTATGGTTGTTCACTAACTTTTTTCATTAGTGTGTTCGAAGAGCTTTACACTTCTATAATATATAATTGATAGCAGTTTTACAATAAAGAAAGGTCAACACCTACAATCTTAAAATTCTAAATCCGTCACTAATTCTTCTTAAGCGACCTTTTTTTCTCTTCCTCAAAAATCACCCCCACCTCTCCCCACCCTCCACCCCCCAAAAAAAACTTCTCAGACCCTCACTCCAATCAATATCTTCTCCTCAAATCACACAGTATCTATTATTGCTCATAAATTACATCATCTATTTTTTATGTAAATTACATTTTCTCCGTAAAAACAAAAATATATATAAAACAATAAATCTAATTGTATCTAATAACAAAGGCATTACCGTCATGTGTCCGCATCGCAGAAAAATAATATTAAAAATTTTAAAAATTAAAATTTAAAATTTGAATAATCCTACATGGTTACAACTTCTCCTCTTTATCTTATTAATTAAAGGAATAAAAATATAAATTAATTGATGTTGCCTAACTTTTTCATTCCACATTTGTACATTTTCCTAACTTCTCCTTTCACACAATCACTTTCATAACTGGCGGAAGATCATTGGCACTACAACTAGAAATGAGATTATGATGATTTTTTTTGTTGTTGAAAAATAGAAAATTAACGTTAATTTTAATTGTTGTTGTTTCTTCTTTTTATTCTTTAATTATTATTTTTATGTGGATCAACTTTTTATATATTAGACTAGATAACATCATGAGACATTAACTCATGTTTCTTCTCCTTTTTTTATGTTATTCTGTGAAATGGACTCATGAAAAAAGAAGTATCAATTTATTAACAGTGATAAACATTTGGAAAGAATTTTACGTATATCTTTCTTTAAAAAAGTTTACATTATTATGTGAAATGTATTTGTTTTATCATATATTATATAAGTTTTTCTTTTTTCTTTTGATTACCAGAAGGGTGATGTTTTGCAGTATTTTAATTATTTATTTTGATTTTACAGTAGCTTGGTGCATAGCAAATCTTACAATAGATTGGAGGTAATCTGTTCATGAAATAAAGTCAAAGAAATTTATATTATTATCTATATACTATTTTCAATATTAGTTCTTTAAAAATTATATATTAGTATTTTCAATAAAAATTGATGGGTATTTATAATCAAGGCACATCAAATATAATTTTGATTTGCTTTAGAAACTACTTTTAAAAAAAAATTCTATTGAAGTTTCACGGGTTAAAGGATTGAAAGAATAATCTGAACAAATGATATTGCACTTACACTGAATACAAAGAATGTCTCACATGAACCAATTAATCAAAAAGTAAAAGTTCTGAATTTTTATTTCCAAACAGGTAATGTCTGTCAGAATCAATTTTTTGTCCTATAAAGTATTAAATTTATATTTTTCACAAAAATTTATATTTTTCACAAATTTTTGTTCTTAGGTATATTGCATAAATAACTAACTTCTATCAATATTCTACGACATGAGAAAAATAAAAGTAATCTGATGTCAATTTGATATCAAAAATTTTAAAATGATGGAGTTGAATCTGATTGATTTGTTCTACATAGAGAACCTGCAGAAAAAAGGGAACAGTATATATCAGTTATTTTTACTTATGAACTTTTTAAAATTCTGATCGTAGGCAAGGATACATCAACTACATATGTTTCTAAGTAGTCGTTTGGCCGTGAAAAGGTTTTACTTTTTTCCGAAAAATTATTTCACTTTAGTGAAAAAAGTGAAGTTTTGGCCATGAAAATTTCAAATATAATTTCGGAATTGTATTTGAAAAAGTGAAACAGGTTTTATTTGTTTTCACTCATACTTTTCTGACAAAATTTCAAAAACAACTTTAACTTATATTCATGGTCAAACACAACTCCAACTTCAACTCCAACTCCGAAAAATTATAATTTTCATGGCCAAAAATGGCCTAAGTATTCAAATGTCTTATCTAATATAATGATTGAATAGTTGTTTTTAATAATCCTTCATTTTATGAAGCATCATGCGAAATAATTTGAATATGTATGCGTTGACAATAATCTATATACATGTATGCTGATTAACTTATTAATTCAATAGATAAATTATCTTAATTTAGTTTGAAAAATAAAAACATTTCTATAAACAAAAATACTATATAAAACAAATAGAGGCAATATTAGAGAGAGAAGTCCTCCATCTTTCTAATCTTTTCTTTCCCTGCTATTTTCTTTTCTCTTTTCTGATGCTGCTTTCACCGTTAATGGATTCCAAACCTTCCTACAAAGATGTTGTCTCCAACTCCATCTCTTCTCCAGATCACCAAATGCTTTGTTCTGATTTTGATTCTAATTTAAACAATACCAACGATGATTAGATAACCTTTACTCTGGATGAAAAACTCTAAATTTACAGTCCCTGGAAATTCTCCGTTATCCTTAAGGTATTTGGGGATAATCTCACGAATCAATATCTTCGTACCAAATTAAATGCCCTTTGGAAACTTTCAGAACCGATGTGCTTAATTGATCTGGGTTATGGTTTCTTCACTGCAAAATTCAAAGGTAGAGATAGTCAAGATATCGATTTGCAAGGGGGTCCCTAGTTTGTGGCTGGTAGCTTCATCTTCGTCCATAAAGGGGAGCCCAATTTCATCCCGAGTACCTTCAAAATTGACTCCACAAAAATTTAGGTTTGTCTACCCCAACTACCAATTGAATTCTATGATTGATCCATTCTTGAACGTATTGGACGGAAGATAAGAATTCTTCTCAAAGTTGATGCATGTACATCCTCTACAATTCGAGGTCGGTATGCTCGAATTTGTGATCAAGTTAAACTAGGTAGGTTGGTTAAAACCTCAATGATCATCGACAACCATAGACAGCAACTTGTGTATGAAGGTTAAAAATTCTCTGTAAAATCTGCAGTTGTTTGGGTCACCTTGCTACCTCTTGTCCAGAGAAACGGGAAGTCTCCCTTCGGCGAATCCCTCTTCTCCGACCATCATTCCTGTGAATACTGCTCCGAAGGAAGAATGGCAAACAGTGTTTTTTATAAGAAAATGATCCGGTAATAAATTCTCTGTCACAACGGTCTCTCCGACAAACTCTGATCGAGGTAAAGGTGTTTTTTTGTTTACCCCAGGTAAGTCCCCTAACTCTCTTCCCCCAACGCAGCAGCTTTCCTAAACGGCGGCACATCCCCACCTCTAGGGCATCTTTCTGTTGTTGGGTTGCCCCGGGTCAACTTAGTTACTGAGACTTTTCAGCCTATTTGGGCCAGCCTACTATTTCCCCTCCCATTAAGGCCTCGAGACCAATTACTACTAATTTTATCAAGTCTTTTACTCCTCATTTGGGCTTAAACCTAAGGCCCAGTCTTGTACCAAGCCCAATTACCACTCCCCCAAAACCCGTTACTAATCCATCATCTATTATTTCTTTACTACTCTCCTTCTTTAATAGCTACTAATACCTCTGTTCCTTTATCTTTTAATAATGAAATGGAAATACAACTTTTAGATGGGGCCCACCCCTCTTGTCAAATAATTACTTCTCTCAAGCCTTGTAATTCCACTCTCACGGCGTCAATACCTTCCTCTTCTCCAACAAATTTGATGGCCAGTAATCTTGCAACAAACAAGGCTTTAAATGCCACTAAGTTGTCCAAAGGTGAAGCTCTCCACCTCTCTACTTCACTCCTTAATATTAACAACAATGAAGCTGTCATGCAATGCTCAACTTTTAAACTCAATGGCCTCCCCTCCACTTAGAACATAATCACTCTAACTTTCGCCCTTCTTTCCCAATCTTACATGCCAGCTTCTTGGCTAAAAGTTTGCCTGACCGGCTACTCAGTCCCTTTCTATCTTCTACTGGAGGGCACTCCGATTACCATACTAATTCAGGACCCTAGTTACTTGGCTCTTCTGGCCATGGAGTACCTCAAACAAGTCCTTTGGAATTACGGGTCCAATGTGTGGATAGCCACCCTCATGCAAATCATTAGTCCTTCCTTCCAGGGGGAGCTCACTCCATCAATCATATCGAAGATGATGAACCTCACTAGCTCGAGCCTCCCCTTCTTACTACCACCCAATTCTTTTATTCTTTTTATGGGTCCTCTTTTTGTGAGACACAATGGGGACGACCCCTTACCCCCATTGATGATCCCCCAGAACCAACCATCTTTAAATCATTTCTTGAGCCAGGTAGTGTTGTAAAGGAAAAAAACACTAGAAGTTCTAAGAGAGAGCAACAGGGAAATGAAGGCCCTTCTAGTCCAACTGAGGATACCAAGAACAGATGTTCTCACTTTGAAAAGGTCTGTAAACCTGGTATTCGAAGGGCTTACTCAGAAATTGACTGTCGTCCTCCTCCCTATGGATATCTCTAGGGTAGAAATAGGAATAGGGTTGCCAAACCCTATGACAGGGGATTTTTACAAAGCAAAGCTCTCTCCACTCTCCACGAAAAGAAAGAACATGGATCTTTCAGGTCCATCTGTGTTATTAGGAAAGGGGAAAGCAATCCTTACAGGGAAGTCCCTTGTAGGTATCTATCAGCCTTCTATCCTAGCTCTTCTCGAAACTCGAATGACTGATCAGAGACACTTAGCTGATGAATTAGGTTTCTCTTGCTTTCTCCAGTCTTCTGCCAATGGTTCTTCAGGAAGAATAGTTCTCTTTTGTAAGGATGATACCGTTTCTATTAAGGACATCTCTATTTCCACCCAAGCAATCTATGCCACTGTTAAAGTCAGTTCCCCTCTTTCCTGTTGGATTTTAAGTATTATTTATGCTAGTAATATTTTTTCAGTTTGAAGGACCCTTTGGGACCAGCTGATGTGTATAGTTGACTCTCTAAGAACTCTTGATAGTAATAGTTGGCTTATTGGTGGTGACTTTAATGAATTACTGGCTGCGTCGGATAAATTTAGGGGAAATAGTATCAACTACTTTAGAACTTCCATCTTTAGAGACTGTTTGAACCACTGTAAGTTTCTAGACCTTGGGTTCAGAGGAAGTAAGTTTACTTGGTCTAATATGAGGTCTATTCATAGACATAACCTCTCATCTTAGAAAGGCTAGATAGGTGTTTTACCACTTTAAACAGAAGAAGAATGAATTAAATCCTTCCCCTTCAAGATCAAGGCATCTGGATACATGAAACCCTTTACAGAATGGCTCTATCTCTTTCTCTTCTCACTTCCTCTTGGATTCTACTCCCACCTTGGCTGAAATCCATAATGTTGTCTTCTCTTTTCCACCTAATAAGGCCCTTGGGCCAAATGGTATGCACCCCTTCATGTACCAAAAGTTTTGGGAAACCTTTGCTCCTCTCATTTTAGACTTTTGCACCAACACCTTCATTAGTGGTGTTATGGATGCTCAAGTCAATTCTACTTATTTGTACCTTATTTCTAAATGCAAGAATGTCACCACTCTCAAGAACTTCAGACCCATAGGACTCTATAATACTCAATACAGAATTATCACCAAGATAATTGCCAATAGAATTAAACTTTTTCTCCAATCTCTCATTGGTGATACCCAAGCCAGTTTTTTGTCCAGGAGAAAAGCCTCAGACAATGCTATCATTGTCCAAGAATACATTGATCATTTTAGGAAAATGAAGGGGATCACACCTCGCATAATTCTGAAAATTGATCTGTAAAAGTCTTTTAATAGGCTTGAATGGTCTTTCATCAGACAAGCCCTTTACTATTTTAATTTGCCTATCCAAGCTTATTATGTCCTGTGTATCCTCTTATACTATTTTTATCCTATTCAATGAAAGCTACACCCCAAGCTTCTAACCCACCAGGGGTATAAGGTAAGGGGACCCTCTTTCACCTTATTTGTTCATCCTTTGCATGAAATTCTTCTCCAGGAGGATAAACCATGGAGTTGATACTTTGTAATGGCATCCGATTCAGATTAAACATAGGGGCCCCAAAATATCTCATCTTTTTTTTATAGATGATCTAACCCCTTTTGCTAAAACTGATTAGCACAACTGCACCACCATTGTCAGGACCCTCCACAGCTTCAGCACCTTCTCAGGTCAAAAAGTTAATTTGGATAAATCCAAGGTTCTATTCTCTTCCAATTGCTTACACTCCACCAAAACTCTTCTCACATCCATCCTTGGCATTAAATCAAGCCAGTTCTTTGGGAGAGACATGGGATTCCCTATCTTTTCAGGTAAACCAAAACTTTCTGACTTTTAATTCATCCTTAACAATATCAGTTAAGTTGGCTAGTTGGAAAGTCAGATTTCTTAATATGGCAGGAAGGACTACTCTTGCAAAGGTTTGCCTTAGCAGTATCCCCAACCATGTTATGCAATATATCTTTCTCCCTAGGAAAATCTATAATCGCATAGATAGAGTCCAAAGAAACTTCATTTGGGGCTCCACTAAGGAAAAAAGAAAAATGCACATAGTAAATTGGGCGACTATTACTTAGCCCAAACACTTAGAGGGGCTAGGCCTTCAACAAAATAGTATAAAAAATGACACTCTTCTTTGTAGTCTATCTTGGAAACTCCACTCAAACCCAACCTCTTTGTGGGTTAGAGTTCTCCTCCATAAGAGCCACCCTATGGGAAAGCTTTCCTCATCTTCATCCAGAACTTGGAGAAATGTACATAGAGCCTGGTCTCACTTTAAGGATCTTGTCCAATGGTCTGTCCATGATGGTAATAAGATTGATATTCGGAAGGAAAGCTGGATACCCTGTCACCCCTCTCTTAGTACAATCATCTGTGGCCCCCTTCCCAAGCTTCATTTCGCTCTTTCTTTCTCTTTCTTCTGGCAGAATGGTCTTTGAAATCTCAACTCACTACCTTTTAAAATACCTGAGAATCTCTAGTACAGCATGTACAATGACTTTAAACCTGAATCTGTCATCACTTATGATACTCCTCTTTGGATCCCCTCTGGGAATGGATGGTTTACTTGTAAGACTGCCTACCACCACCTTGCTTCTTAAAGTCCGCATTCCTTTTCCAACCCAAAATACCTAGGTTAGATTTGGAAACTTCAGTTCCAAATGATATTAAATATTTCCTCTGGCTCCTCTACCACAACAATCCCCCCTCCAACTTCATCCTTGCCTATAGAGGGCTCCACATAGACCCTTATTGCCCCACTGTCTTCTCCAACCTGAAGACATTTCTCATCTCTTCTTGAATTATTTTCTTGCCAACTCTCTTTGGCATAACCTCATTCCCAAATACAGAGGGGACCTTGTTCTCAATCCCCAGATGTTCCACCCTTTAAATTGGATCCAAACTTGGAAGCTTATAAAGTATTCTACCTTTGATAATCTCCTCAACTGGTCCACCCTCCCCCATTCTATCTTTGACACATTTGGAAGAATAGAAACACCAACCTCTTCTTAAATAAATCCTTCCCTGCCTTCTTCAATAATGCTTATTCCGAGGGTGTTGAATTCTCCCACTTATCCTGTAATCCTGTTCCCAAGCTGACCACCTCCATTCAAATCAGAAAGACTCCTCCTCCTAAACATTTCTACAAGCTAAATATAAATGGTTCCAACCTTGGAAATCCTGGTCGATAAGGTATTGGTGGTGTTATTCAAAATACTAAGGTGACTGGGTTTTAGGTTTCTCTCAATCTTTTCTTCATGCTACTAATAACTTCATGGAACTCTTGGCCTTTTGGAAAGGACTTAAACTTGTCCTTGCTCATAATTTTGTTCCCATTATAGTAAATACTGATTTTATAAATATAATTAATCTGATAAAATCTGGGAACACTTTATTTAACACTTTTGTTCATGAATACAGATTGACGCTAGAAAGACTAGGAAGACCTCTGGTCCAACATAGTTATCGTCATCAGAACAGGGTAGCAGATGCTCTAGCAAAGAAAGGCGCCAAAGGAAATTTTTTTAATAACTGTAAAGTTTTTGTCTCCCTACCCCCTTATGTAGTTCACAAACTATGGGATGATTTGGAGGGTAAAACCTTCACTAGAACTGTTCTCAGTAACCGAACGAATATCATTCGTCAAACTCTTTTTGTATTAGAGCCAGATTGAGCTCTCCCCTTTTCCTTTATTATTAATGCATTTCTATTTTACCAAAAAGAAAAAGAAAAACACTATAAGACAAAAAAAGAAAATGACCCCCCTCCCCACCCCATCCCACCTAAAAGGAGAATAAACTAAAATAAAACTAACCAAGAAAACCAAGTCTCTTACCCCAACTTCCCCAACTACATGCACGGGTAAGGCCTCTTTTTTTATACCTAATTTTATTTCAATTAAAAATACACGTTGAAGAAATTCCTTTCTATAGTATGTAAAATACAAGTTTTTGTCTTCATTCTTTTTACTTTATTAAATTTATATTTATTCAAATTTCTTCTACAACCTTTCCATTCTCTTTCACCATTAAAATCAAATTTAAAATTTAATATTCTTTCAATAATGTTAATTTTAAAAATAAAAATTTAATTAAAAATTGAATTTACGCAAAAAATGTAACTAAAAGTTCAAAACTTTCTTAGGTAGCAAATAACGCAACTTCAAGCTTCATCCAGTAATAGTGTTCAAGGAATGTGTTTGTGAAGTTAACAATTTGGTATTAATTTATATTGGCAAAAATGACCTTCTGGACCCCTGTACTAGTCCTTTTTCCAAAAAAAGAAGGTAGTCCTATTGTTTTTGTTTTTGGTTCTTCCAAAAAAGGAAAAAATATTGGCTAAAATATATGAAAATATTAAAATCATGCTATAATATTAATTTGTATCCTTTTTCATTTATGAATTCTATACTTTCATAAAAAAAAAAAAAAACTTATAATTTCACATTCTCTTCTTCGACTAACTTTTACTACGTTAATCTTTATCTCAATTTTGTATTTTTCAATTTCAAGTTTTCTTTGTCATAAAATCTCCCTTATCATTTATGCTTTAGATATGAATATTTAGGATGTAAAGTATAATTTTTTATTGTTTTGTGTTTAATTCTAAATCTAAAATTTTATATATTTTTAGATTGTTTTGTGTTTAATTCTGAATCTAAAATTTATTATTTGTCATAAATATATTTTTATTGTTTAATCGAATACAATTGTAACTAAATTCTTATGACGAACATACTTCAGTATTTTTTTTCTTATCAAAAGATGCATTTTTGCATGACATACATTTCTTATCCGTTTTTATTTATGTTCAAAACTAAAAAATATTTCTTTTTGGAAGTTAAACTATATTGCTTCCTATTCCAAGTCTTGACGTAATATAAATTTCTAATATTATTTACAAGAAAAATGAAGGTGATTAGGGGTGTCCAAAAACCGAACCGACCAATTGTGTCTAGTAATGCCTCTTTCCTTTCTTAGCAACTTTTAGATTTTAACTTTCCACATGGCATGTTTAAGACTACAAGATTGAAGGGCATTTTGGTACATTTGACACATTTTTAATTTAAGACCACAAGATTCAAAAATCTTTTTTTATTTTCTTAAACTCCGTGTCAAGTCAAACTATGTCATTCTTTTTTAAAAAGAGGGATTATATATATGCGTGTGTATATATGTATATCTCTCTCTCTATATATTAGTTTTAGTTAGTTATATATAAGAGGGAGTTTTATGCTGAAGCAAGCAGCAGGTCGACATGCCTGCTTCAGCTGCTACAACCGCGTTTTTACTGTATCACCCTTAATTAATTATTATAAGTTATTTATGTATTAGATTATTAATAATATTTAATACAAATAAGTAAAATAAACATTTCTGACATGTCTGTTTCAGCTGCTTCAACCGTCATTTTGCCATATCACCTCTAATTAATTATTATAAGTCATCTAAGTATTAAAAAATTAATAGTATTTAATAAAAACGTAAAATAAACATAAAATAATAAATTAACTCTTGATGTTTTAAATTAGCTTGACGTCTTATATGAGGCCACTTAAATTTTTTCCACAAGTAATTTTTTGTAGTTATTATGTTATATCACTTTTAATACATGTCTGCTTCGCGGCTTTAATGGTGATTTTACTATATTATCCCTAATTACTTATTATGGTTATTTAAGCATTAAAAAATTATATTATTAGTATCCTATATAAGAAGTCACAATAAGCAGCTGAAGATCATGGTCGACATGTCTGCTTCAGCTGCTTTAATCGTGATTTTACTACATTACCGCTAAGTAATTATTATAAGTCATTTACATATTAAAAAATTAATAATATTTAATACTAAACTAAAATAGATATTTATGACATGACTGGTTCAACTACTTCAATCGTAGTTTTACTATATTATTCATAATTAATTATTATAAGTCATTTAAGTATTGAAAAATTAATAATATTTAATAAAAAAGGTAAAATATACGTAAAATAAAAAATTAATTTTTGATGTTTTAAATTAACTTGACGTCTTATATGTGACCATTTTAAAAAATTCACAAGTATTTTTTGTAATAATTTTACTATGTCACTTCTACTTAGTAGAATAGAAGAAAAAAATATTATAAATTACAATAATTGAAAATTTTAATTATTTAAAAAATATAATTAACTATCAATGTCACAAAAGTTTCAACAACAACAACAACATACCCAATGTATTCCCACCTAGGGGGGTCTGGGGAGGATAGAATGTACGCAGACCATACCACTATCTTAGGAGAAGTAGAGAGGATGTTTTCTATAAACCCCCAACTTAGGACCGATAACAATATGACAAGTACAAAAGATAAGTGCATACAACTAGTATGGTCCGCAAGACAAACTAACAGTATAACAAACACAAAAGATAAATGCATATAAACTAGTACGGTAAGCAAAATAAACTAACACTGCTAACGACTCACAAGAAACTCTAGACACAGAAGAGCGCACCCCTACTATTACCGACACACTCCCACCCCCTAACCCTCAATACTAATTCGTGTCCTCCATACCTTCCTATCAAGGGTCATGTCCCCCGTTAGCTGTAACTGCTCATATCATGCCTAATCACCCCCTTCCAATATTTCTTCGGTCTGCCTCTACCCTGCCTAAATTATCCATAGCCAGTGTCTCACACTTTCATACAGGACCATCAGAGCCCCTTCTCATCACGTGCCCAAACCAACATAACCTCACTTCTTGCATCTTGTCCTCCACCGAGGAAACTCCTACCTTCTTCCGAATAATCTCATTCCTTACCTTATATTTCCTGGTATGCCCATACATCCATCGCAACATTCTCATCTTCTTTCCCTTCAAATTTTAGATGTGGAAGTTCTTAACTGGCCAGCACTCTGCTCTATACAACATAGTCGGTCGGACTACCACTCTATAGAACTTACCTTTAAGCTTCGGGGGTACTTTCTTATCACAAGAACTCCTGAAGCGAGCCTCCATTTCAACAATTCCACCCTAATATGATGCGTGACATCCTCGACAATCTCACAATTGCCCTGAATCATAGACCCCAAATACTTGAAACTCTTCCTCTTCTGAATGGCCTGAGAGTCCAGCTTCACAATCACTCTAGCCTCCTGCGATGTATCACTGAACTTACACTCCAAGTACTCCGTCTTGGTTCTACTTAACCGAAATCCTTTAGAATCAAGTGTCTATCTCTAAATCTCCAACTTATCATTAACTCCACTTTGAGTCTCATCAATCAATACCACATCATCTGCGAATAACATACACCAAGACACCTCTCCTTGAATATGTCGCCTTAAAACATCCATCACCAAGGCAAATAAAAATGGACTACGAGTCGATCCTTGATGCATCCCTATCATGATCGAAAAGTTCTCTAAATCTCCACCTACCGTCCTCACATGAGTCTTCGCACTATCATACATATCCTGAATTGAACAACTTAAAATATCGTAATACAAATTTCAACAATCTAAATATAATATTATATGCCTAACTTAGAATTTATCAATCAAACAAATGAAACTTTTAATTAAATGATAGAATTATACATACCGCAGAATTTTTAAGGATCAACATTGAGCCGTGCTAGAATGGCGTATGCCGACTAGTATATATTATATGTTCTACTTATTCATAATTCAGTGATTCACAAAGTATTAATCTATTTAGGACAATAAAGGCATAATATAAAGCTCGGGTATTATCGTATTGGAAAGCTTGAAGCATTTAGTAGCTTCCAACAATTAGGATTAAATTTTTTTCCCAACTAACATTTAGTTCAAGTTTAAAGATTCTTGTAAACTAAAATGCATTATGTAGGATTTTGGCGGTAACTAAGATTTCATTTTTTTATGTTAGTTGTTACTATTTCTATTTTATAAGTATTTTCTTATTGGTTAAACAAAAAATCAAACCGTTAAGGAACAAAACCCGATAAACCGAAATCGATAAGAAAATATCTTATTGGTTGGTTATTGGTTATACATATTTAAAAACTAAAAATCGATAAATTGAATCAATAACACATAAAACCAAACCAAACCGATCGATGAACACTCCTAAATGTGATAGTGGGAAGAGTTTTAAGATCAAGAAAAGTATTCATACCTTTATATTAAGTAATGTGGATGAAAATTTTCTTTTATTGTCAATAATGTGGTTTAAATTTTACAACTGCTAAAATGAAAAAAGTTAATATTATCAAGTAAATAAGATCAGAAATGTACATATAGAGTGGGGGTGGGGTGTGTGTGGAGATTTTGAATCAATTTTGAAAATGTAATAAAGTAATTAGATAATATACATTACTATTCATAAATTTTACACGAAAGAGATGTCAACAATAGTATAAAATTTGAAAATAAAATAATCAAAATAAATAATTTAATATCTTCAAATTGTGAATACTATAATATAGGAAAATATGAAACATAAAATTGTATTATAATTATATAAATATTTTTATTCATATAGATTTGATTAGAAGTGGGAAGGGAGGTAAGCATTTCATTGAGAAATAATATGATTTAATATGTCGAATAAGACAACACAAACTGAAATGAATAGAAATAATACTTTAATATTATCCGCACATTGCGCGAATGTGTATACTAATATTTATTAAAGGAAACGAAGGGATAAGGATTTTATTTTTTAGGCTATCATTAGAATATATTTAACTGATTTTTTAAAATTTTTATTTGAAATTGTAGTCACTACTCATCTTGTAGAAAATTATAATAGCATGTGAATTTAATTTATTTACTTGAGAAAGCATTGAGATTGAGAGAGGTGCAAGATGGCGTTGATGGGTTAAGGATGGGGGTATAAAGAAGAAGAGAAGAACATGAGGTAGGGGGAGAAAATAGGAATGAGTTTATATATATATATATATATATATATTATTTGTTCTTTGTATGTATTAATTATTTTTTGTATTTAATCTTTTGCATGTCATTAAAATACGTGAACTTTCACGTATAATAGATTGTATTACATATAAATTGACTAGATGAGAAAATGGCTTTAAAAGTTGAGTTTCATTTAGTTTACATATTCAGTAGACAAAGTCATGAGTAGAAGGATTCAATCGACAAACAGAGTTAGTACAAGGGCCTCCCATATCATTCTGCCAAACAACATTAATAAGAATAATTTAGTAAAATAAATACCTAATTAAAGTTTTTTTCTAAAGAGTGTATTAAGTCAACAAGGACCAAATATAATGAAACGAAGGGTGTATGATAAAACTTGTCCAAATAATTTTAAGAGATAATACATCAAACCCCCCCTAAACTTGTCTGTCCAACTTACTTTAACACTCAAACTTAACTTTCATTTATTTACCCCCTTAACATTTTTAAAGTGAATTAATTTCAACCATAATACTGATGTGACATTTTTTTTTTAAAAAGAGAAAAGACGCGTGACTTTTTTGTAAAAAATACCTATATATATATATATAATAGAAAAAAATAAAATTTCCTCCTTCTTCTTCTACCCCCACCCCCATACCACCCCACCCTAATTCTCCTCTTTAACACGCTAACCACCACCAACCCTTCCTCCAAAACCTAATCCCAATTACTTCTCAAATTATCAAATCTATAGCCATAATTGAACCATCAAAACATTTGAGTTTGAGTGCTGATTTGGGATTTATTTTTTTGGTGTTTGAGTGGTTTGGACAATTGTATAAAGTTTTGGAGTTTTTGTTGTTGTTTGGTTTGGGATTGAGGGTTTTGCAGTTTACTTGGTATTGTAAGGATTGAAATCATTTTTTTTTTATAATTTTTGTGGGAAATAAAGTGAATTAAGAAATGGGTGTTGCTCCAAAAATATTTTTGATGAGAAATATAGTGAAAAGATGAAGTCTTGTAAGACTGGGTTGTTGATGAATTCGAACTTAGAAGAGAAAAAAAATGGTGGTTTACTGGAAATGAATGGTAAAAAGGAGGAGTATGAAGACGAGTGTAATGATGAAGACAAAGTGTTTGGTGTTTTATCACTGAGAAAAATAATAAAGATGAAAAGGCGTAGAGCAAATGCTGCTTGTTTGGAACTTGAAAAGGAGAGAACTGCAACAGTACAACAGCTGAGGAAACAATGGGGATGATATTGCGGTTAAAAAACAACTAGAGTTTAGTTGAAATTGAAGTAAATCAATATAAAAAGTTGGATGAGGAGAAGCAATTACATGACCAAGAAGTTATTAAGGGGTGAAGGGTGGGGGTGGGGGTAGAAGAAGAAAGAGGGTGGTGGGGCTTGAAGAAGAAAGGTTAGGGGTAGGGAGGGCGGAGGGGGAGGAGGAGGGATTTATTTTTAATATTGTATAATAAATAATTTAGTGGGGTCACTTTTTTAAAAATAAATTTTGACGTGGCGCTGATGTAGTGCTGATATGGTGTTGGTGTGGCGCAAGTGTAATACACTCTCCTTAGTGAGAGTGGTGTTGTATTTTTAAGGTAGTATATAATCACTTCAAAAAGATTTAGGGGGGTAAATAATTATCCATAAAGTTTAAGTGCTAAAGTAAGTTATCGGGACAAGTTCAGGGGGGTTTTGATGTATTATCTCTAATTTTAATTATATTGTTTTCTAGCATATCAAACATTTAGCTTGACATTTTTTTTTGTTCTTTTATATTTCAAGGTTAACACACGTTGCATGTAAATATGAGTAACATGACTATAATTATAAATACTTCGTAGCGCCCAAGCGCACATGTAAGTGTACGTGGTCTATCAAGTAGTAAAGTGCCTTTAAGAAAGCTAAGTATCGATCCCACAGGGACTTGCTTCAACAACGATTCAATTTTAGTTCACAGTTTAGATTCAATTGATGCAAACGTAACCAAAAAGAGATTTTTGAATTTGTAACTAAAGAGTGGTAAACAATGCATATTGTAAAGATCTTGAAACAATCAATAGGAGAAAACCCAGGGTTAAAGCACTTCGAACAATCATACTTTGTTATTAAATTTCATTCGTTAACTTGCTTATCTTGGTTGTTGATTCAAAGGGTTAATTGCACGATCATGGTATCTCGACCTCTAATCCTTTACCTAAGTTGAGCCTTACAACTATATCGTTGAGCGAAAATGTAATAGTCCACTTAAGTTCTTTAAGCTATCATCCTACGTATGAATCAAGTAAGGCATCTAAGTACATTCCATACCTAGACACTAATTTGAATTCCTTATTTCATAAAAGAATACAAATCATACTTTGTGTATGTCCATGTTTTATCCCCTATTCCCTCTCTCGAGTTCAAAAGGTAGACAATAGATGTATTTTTCGGGTGATCAATCCATCAAATAGTTAAATAAAAAATGAATACATAACCAATAATGATAAGTAAACTTAAACTGTAACGACCCAATTTGCTGAACCGGAACGCTACATGGTGCTCATGACCTCGAAGGACCACAAGCTAACCCATAAGTGATATCTATACCTGTATACTACATAAGATAACATAATAATATAGAAACATGCACTGAAAGGCCATAAGGTTTGATCATAAACATAACTAAATAACGTAACATCTGTGTGGGGTAATAGAATACCCAAAACAAAAATGAAGTCTTAAACATAATAGTCTGTATCTAGTCTGCATCTCGTCTGAAAGCCTCTACTGTCTGAAGAATCTGAATAAGGAGTTGATGGGACATGTCCCCAACTAACTCCAACTAATAAGCTAATCAATGAGATACTAGAAAATCATTATGTCCTCGAAGGATGAGGACTCACTTCTACTCTGATTGCTAAAATTGGAATCTACTGCTGATCTGGAACTCGTGTCTCTGAACCTATGGTGTAACATAAAAAGAAAGCACCATAGTGCGAATGCGTCAGTACATATGTACCAAGTATACATGTGAGGTAGGCTATATGCAATGGTTCACATGCATGAATAATGCTAACTGACTGTCTAACATGAACGTGAGAATACGTGCATAAATGTGTAACTGTAACTGACAACATGATTTCATGATTTCTGAGTTTGTATACTGATAACGTGACATGATAGTAACTGATATAATTGATAACATGAAGGACTATATCTGAATAATACTGATAACATGGGTGACTGTATCCAATTAGAACTGATAACGTGGGTGACTGTAGCTGACAGTCCTAAATCTGATGGAACTATCTGAGTTCTGTATTGTATCTGAGTTGACTGTATCTGACAGTCCTAAAATTTGAAGAACTATCTGAGTTCTATTATTGAGACTGGTTGACTGTATCTGACAGTCCCGATTCGATATCATGAAACTGTGGGAAGTAGTATCTAACCGACATGCCCCAAAGGTTCTATGATAGCTAAGTTGGGGTCCAATCTATGCCCTGATTGGAAGGGTGTCAATACCGCGCCACTGGTAAGGACAACATATGAGTAACCCTTATATAATGGTAACTCTAGCGAGAACGGTGGGAACCCTCACATTACAGGTTAAGCCACCTTATCTATCCTCATTTAACAGGCTACGATGTCTCAACCTATGCTGGCTATATAGTTATGGAACACAAGTATTGCTTCTAAGAATCACACCCTCATATAACATGTGAGTCTCCATCCTTGGTTTCACTCGGTGCTAAATCCTACTCCCATATGAATGGACACTGAACATGATTTACTGAACTAAACTGCGATGGACTGAGTTACTGAATTTTCGTGGCTGACGAAATACTACTGATATCTGACAACTAACTGAGTCATGAGATCATGAAGATTTTTCCTGAGTCATAAGACTCTCTGAAGTCTAAGAGTTCATAGCTTGACTGAGAGTATTGTGAAAACATGACATGGATCTAGGTACACAACTAATATTTCGGGTACAAGTACCCCAGGACTTGATGGAAGGAAACTAACATGACTTAATATTCTTGAATACATGATAATCACCACAATACGTTTATTGAAGCATTTTATCAAACGTCTAATAGGCATAAGCTTTTACATTTATAGGGATTTTCATGATATCATGCTAGTTAGGCAAATTTCCTTTATCTAGGCATTTTATCAAACATATGGCAGGCATAGTACATGTAAACACATTATACAACAATTAAACATCAAGCTTCAATTCCAATTCCATCATACAAGGTTTTAGTCATGAGATTTCGTAAATCTTTATCTATACTAATCAACCCACATGGAATTTATCATCAAATCATGGAATAGAAATCAATTCCTCATTTATCAACATGAAAGAGAACATACAAAGCATGAAAACTTGAAGAAAATCCATAACTTGTTGTTAAAAAGGATTCTTGGACTTTATGGACGAAAGGAGTCCATGAATGAACACTATGCATAACTTAAATCGTGATTTCGTGAAGATTGATGGTGAAAACTTCCTGAATTTGAATCCCTAATAGAAACCCTAGTTTGTTCTTGAGATAAACTTGAGAGAAACTAATATGTTTTGGGTGAAAAGTGGCTGAATCACGTGTTAAAGGGATTATATAGGGGTAGGAAGTTGACCCTTTTAACCCTGGACACGTCATTAAATTTTCAGTAAAATTTCTCGAGTTGGGCCCTTAGCGCGACACGGCGTTATCGCGCCGTGTCACTGGAAATTGACAATTGAGAAATTGCATGGTAGCGCGATGTGGAGCTATCGCGTTTCCACCTTGTCTACGACCTGGAAGTTTGGTGTGACACGCCAGTATCGCGGAGCAACACTGGAATTTGACAATTGTCATTTGAGCTATCTCTGCGATACGCTGAAGGCTCATGTCAAACACTGTCTCACTAAAAAGGCTCTAACTCTTCGGTCGGGTATCGGATTTGGGCAAATTATATATCGATGGAAATACCATGTGTAGAAGAATGAATTATTATTTCAAAGCAAGTTCTAACATCCTTGAGATAATTTTCAAGATAAGAAAAAGCACGGGTATTACTTAAACAAACTTAACTCAAAACAATAATTCTCATGTTCTTGACTTTAACCCCAGAAAGAGGGCATTTAGCCACGCATAGTCATAATCGTAATCACAAGGTTGTAATTAACAACTAAGAACATGTATGAAATAAATTAAATTAATAAAAACCTAAAAGTTGAAGTTATAGCAGCCTCTCAATCTCCAAAATATGTCCATAGATTGTATTGTGCTTTCGTTGATCCATTCCGAGCCCTTTTAAGTTGTTTCCACTTGATTTGAAGCTTGTATATATTCATATATCATCATATTCCATTAAACAATCATCCTATAGGATTAAACACAATAATTTAGATCTCAAAACAACACAACATCCAAAAAGATGAGATAGAAACACGTGCTAAACATAGGCTAATTCACTTTGATCTTAAGCTTTATGTTTTGACCCTTGGCTTGATCCAATTGATCCTGAACATTATTAACAAGTTGTTTCACATATACATACACAATAACAACCTTAGGAACTCATTAAAAATGTTAGAACCCAATACGATCGACTAGATAAACACCTAGCTCAAGCTAGTTACAGTAGCTTTCTCGATTGACTTCTAAATGATTAATTTGAATTAAAACTCTTGTGAAAACACCATTAAACATTGTTAACACATACATGGACACTTAGATGCACATTTATCATTAACACATACATGGACACTTAGATGCACATTTATCTTATTATAAAAACATTAAGTACATGAATCATCCTCAAAACAAGGCTAAATAAGCTAGAAAAGTAGCGCTAGAATGCATAAATACACCCAATAGCACCACCCCTCACTTAAAGCCTTATTCGTCCTCAAACAAATCTTAACTATAAACACCATGAACTGATGAGATTCTATGCTTATACTACAAATAAGACATCAAGCTAGTACTATAATGACTATACGGAATGCAAGTTTCTACACTAAGCACGTTATGTACACAATTGACAGCTCAAGAATACTACTTCAAAACATCCTAGCCTTAATAGTGGACTCCACAAGTGGCAAACTCACACATATTTATCAATCAAAGACATCACATGATCACTCACATTTGCCCCTTACAACAAGAGAGTTACCCAAAATTACTCACAATAATGCAATTCATAATACAATGGGTACAAGAATCAAGTTTCGCTCACTATCACAAGGAATTCACAAGTTACACATAATGAACCATAGGCTTGCCCTTAGTGTAATACTCCATTAATATTAGAATGTCAAGTATAAGATCAATTAGGTCTTTTTTGTGTTGTAATGAAGGCTAAGGGACGGGTAGGAACTATTTTCAAATAGTAACTATCTTCCCAAGCTCTTTAATGCAACACATTATTAATTAAAACCAATCTCCAACAACCAGTTTACACCATTTTTTATCAACTCCATTCTTTTATTTTCACTTTATCTCATTAAGTTCAATTAATTAACACTATGGTGAGAGTATGTTATGACCAACTCATCCAATTTGAACAAATTTTTATCCTTTTCTTTTAATTACTCAACTTCCCACCACAACACATAAAAATTCTTTTGAACACTAATAGCTAACACTTTAGGGGCTTCAATTTCACCTTTTCTCCTCTTATTTCTCAAATTCCTTACTCAATTAATTTACACTAAAGCTCTTAGGAGCTTTTGGATCAAATTAAGGTCTATAAAAGAAGGGATTCTACATATGAGGCTACCAAAGAAAATGCTAAAGACTCAACAGGGCTGACTAAGATTAAGCACAAAGGGTAGGTCAAAATACGGTATAAATAAGGCTATCAAAGGAACGCCTAAATCATCTCTTAAACTCACATTCTTTAATATTTTGCTTTGCACGCATATCGAGCAAGTTCTAAACATCACATATAACAAGGAATATACAAATACCTCACACACACATGGCACATGCTTGACTCACATATGATCATCATAGACTCTCAATCAAACAATAATATAAATTTAAATTTTAAGCTAACAAGTACAAGAGTCATAATCATGAGCCTAGGAGTATCATAAACAGTAAGTTACACAATCAACATGTATTTTATAACTAAACACTTGCATCATGTAATCAAATATAGCACCAACAAGAACATCTTACTTATTCCTAACACAAAAAATTTAAATTACTCCTAAAAATGGAAATTTCCCCACCCCACACTTAAAGATCTACTTTGTCCCAAAAATATAATTTAAAAGTAGAGATAGAAATACTCCCTAAGGCCTCTTGGCCTTGCTAGTAATATTTTTACACATCAAGAGGGTTCGGGGACCCCATACTTAGTCCTCGCCATGCTCCTTAGCTCATATTTCTGGTACTCAGACTTCCCATCAACCTGCAACTCAATAAAAACAAAAACTACGTGAAGTAAAAACTAAAAATACTAAAAATAAAATATACCTTAACTTGGGTTGCCTACCAAGCAACGCTCAATTTAGTGCCGCGGAACGACACAATAAACTTTTTTCTCTATCTTGAGGATATAAATTTCACCTCTAACTTCGCGTCTATCTTTTTGGCTCGCTCATAGGGAGGTGGTACAAGGATTAAAGAACTAATTAATGTATGGTGCATTGTAAACCACTCGGCCTTGAAGTGAGGTGTGTTTTTATGTTGCTTATCCAGTGTAAAATCAAGAATATAAGATTCTTGTTCCTCATATTCACACTCTTCTACTATTTCGAATGATTCTACAGACAAGACATCATAAAACATAAAGTAGAAAAGTGCTTTGGGTGAGGACCAACCAATCCCACTTCTAAATTACACAATCCACAACACCCTCACTCATATTCACCTTCTCAATTATAGTCTCAAAAGAAAGATGACAGTTGAGTGGTTACAATTCTTGTGTTTGTTCCATAGATTGTCTAGGATCCATCATTTATTTTCTCATCTTCTGTGGAGATGGTGGAGGTGGTATCTTCTTAACCTGCTCAGTAACTTTATTTTCTGAGTACTCAGACTTCCTTGAATTATCAGCAACTTTGTCTGCATTTGGTTGGAGAGTCAACTCTGCATCTACCTCCTTTGTTGTCTTTTGAGACTTACCCTTGTAACGTCCCGAAAATGGGTCCCGAGATGTCAAACGGTGCTTAAGGTCACAAATGATCCCAAGCTAACCCTTCTACTGGCATACTTACAAGCAACTGAATAAAATACATAAATTTGAACAAAATCAGCGAAAATATAAAACTTCTCTGAACTTGATCAATACAAATCTGAATTTACAAGATTACAACTCTGCTTTTAGCAACAAAATTAAAATTAAATACATTAACACCACTGACTGTCTATGAAGCCTCTATTAGTACTGACAATAGGTAGCCTGGTAATGACTTCCAACTATCCCAACTCAATACGACTGAATAAAGAAAATACAACACTTCTCAAGCTGTATAACTGACTCGAGCCCTTGAATCAAAAGGACTCATCACCTGCTGACTGGAAGCTGCGGACTGACTGAATATGGTATATACGCTACAACTTGTACCTACATTATTAGACAATGTAGCACTTAAAAATATATGTGGATCAGTACTTTGAGGATGTACTGAGTATATGGGGGTGTATGCAATAGTTAAATAATATCATCAATCTTTATAGAAATCATGCATGCTGATATAAATGACTCACATAGCTTGAGCAAAAACTGAAATCTAAATCTCATATATCATGAATAAGGAAATATGTAGTATAAATCTCGTGAGTCATTACACCTTATTCTAAAATCTGTATCCTTTTTTGTTCTCAAATCTTGTCAACTGGATGAAATCTTAAGTCAATAACTTTCAAAATATATACTAAGACTTTAAATCTATAAACTATTTAAAGAGTAGGGGTCTTCTTTGGGAGGTTCTTCTAACCGACATAAACCACGTGAGCTGACATGGAGTCCAGCGTCTTACCTACATTAGGGAGAGCTGTTCTACTATTGCCATCGAACTAGAACCTTAACTTTAGTGATCACTATCTCGGTCTCAGGCCCATAAATCTCAATCCTATGGTGGTACATAGTTCTGGGGCATGAGAACTTGGAATCATAACCAACTCGGTGCTAAATACTACTCCTATACTTAGGCTCAGAACTTTTAGGAAATCCACCTTAAAATAGCATAAGGGTTTATAATAAAAACCAATTACGCTCCTCTTTGCTATAAATCATAAATTATATGAATAATGTGGATTCCTTATCCTAGCTTAGGATCAAAAGATCAAATCTTGCTTATCAAAGCATGCTAAAAATATAAGCTTCTTGAAATATCAAAACTCAATCTTAGGGATTAAAGCTCATGCTTCAAACTTATGTCAAAACATCTCAAAATTCGTGCTTGATAACATAAACATTCGTAAATCATATTAAAATCTGGAAATTTCAGTAATGCTCATGAAAATATAAACAAACTCATGAAATTTATCTTCAATAGCTCTTAAAAACTCAAAATCTTGTAAATAGTGATAATGGGTATGAATCCCAATTTAGAACTCATATATAAACATTCAAAATCATAGAAAAACATCCAACTCAATATGCTTCTTGAAAATACTTCAACACCATCAAAATAATAAGGTCAAGAATCTCAATATCATACTTAAACTCACTTTCGAAAATTTGGAAAATTGCGTTACGCGCATAAATACATGAAAATAGTCATGCCATTCAATATTCAATCACTTGTAAACTCATAATCTTCAAACAATATAAATTGGGTATAAATCCTAACTTAACTTTCATGGAAATCATATTAAAATTCAGAAATTCATAACTTAAAATAAGTTTTGGGCACAAGGACTAAAGGATTGTCCTTGTTGAAACCCCACATACCTTAATTGACTTGATTTGATGAAGAAAGCTTGAATCTTGGAGCTTGGATGATGAACTTGAATGTAAAAGCTTGAACTTTGAATACTTTGGAGATGATCTTGATATCATTCTTGAAGTTCTTGGATTAGAAACCCTAAATTCTTGATCTTTTTGTTGAAGAGAAGAAGATGGAATTGATAATTCTTGAGGAAATTGATTAGGGTTGTTCTTGAGGGAAAAATTGGAGAATGAGGGCAAATAATGCCCCATTTAAAGCCTTTGATCGTGTTTTTACGACCTGGGTTGAGGTGGGAAAGGACCCCATTGCCCCTTATTACTTTAAAGAAGAAATTTGTAACCCGCATCCCGATTTTTCCCTTCAGCGCGATGCGCTACCATCGCGGCAGCTCACTGCCTCACACTAAAATGGCTATAACTTTTCGCTCGGATATCAGATTTTTGCAAAATTGGTATCATCGGAAAGCTAATTCAATTATATACAATTTGGTGGGTCTTAGGATGGAAGATTCCATGTATACAAAATGTTATACATATTTAAAGTAGACCCTTGTAGGATTGAATGCCAAATTTTAGTCGAATCTAATGGTCTTAGCTCCACTTGGCTCTAAGTGACTTCTATGAACATCATTCACCTAATAAGGATTTAATATACTTAGGATTAAAGTAATGACACAAGAATTCGAATTATGGATCAAGAGTACGACAATTACACCTTCACCGCGACACATTGAAATCGTGTTAAGCTACTGGAAAAGGATGAGTGCGAATTTGCACTCTGGCGCGATGCGGTGCTATCGCGTTGTGCCACTAGAAATTGACAATTAGGAATTTTGACCTCTCCACGATGCACTAATCTCACGAAGGTCCACTGGAATGTGACGGTTGCCATTTTGGCATCCACCACGATGCGGTGAGTGCCCAGGTGGAACACTGTATTACTAACAATGCTCTAACTTCTTCATTGAGTGTCGAATTTGGGCGAGTTTGATATCGATGGAAAGCTTATTCAATTTCCCAATGAAAGGTCTAAATCTAGAAAATTCCGTATGAAATAAAGGTTATTAATTTTTAAAGCACACTCTTAACATTCTAGGAACAAATTTTAAGCTAGGAAAAACACGGGGTGTTACAGCCCTCAAACATGACTTAATCAGGATTAGCTCCACATATATCTGCAGAGCGATATATATTGCCACAAACCATACACCAACTTGTAGTCTGCTGCACAAGTCTCAAATAAGAAGGTTCCCTTTAAATGTTTGGACCAAAATCTAGACAAAAGTCCTCCTGGTAGGGTCCTCCACAAAAATGAAAAGAATCATCATCCCTTGAAAACCATCTATCCCAGACCAATATCTCAAGAAGAGTGTGAGCAGTAAAAAAGAATAAAAAAACTAAAAATAAAAATTACTAAACTATGTATAACTCAATATAGGTAAACTAAAAGTAAGATAGTTGCCTATTTCCAAGTCCCCGGCAACGACGTCAAAAACTTGACAGTGCCCAAGCGCACACGCAAGTGTACGTGATATATCAAGTAGTAAAATGGACTTTAAGAAAGCCAAGTATCGATCCCACAGGGACTTGCTTCACCAACAATTCAATTTTAGTTCACAGTTTAGATTCAATTGATGCAAGCGTAACCAAAAAGAGAGTTTTTGAATTTATAACTAAAGAAAAGTAACCAATGCGTAAAGTAAAGATCTTGAAACAATCAGTAGGAGAAAACTCAGGGTTAAAGCATTTCGAACAATAATACTATGTTATTGAATTTCATTCATTAACTTGCTTATCTTGGTTGTTGATTCGAAGGGTTAATTGCACCATCATGGTATCCAGACCTCTAATTTTTTACCTAAGTTGAACCTTACAACTACATCATTGAGCAAGAATGTAATAGTCCACTTAAGTTCTTTAAGCTATCATCCTACGTATGAATCAAGTAAGACATCTAAGTATATCCCTGACCTAGACACTAATTTGAATTCCTTATTTCATAAAAGAATACAAATCATACTTTGTTCATCTCCATGTTTCTATCCCTTATTCCCTTTTCTGAGTGCAAAAGGTAGAAAATAGATATATTTTGTGGATGATTAATCCATCAAATAGTTAAATAAAAGATGAACACACAATCAATAATGATAAGCAAACTTAAACGAACTTAATTCAAAACAATAGTACTCATGTTCTTGGCTAACCCTGAAAAGAGGGCATTTAGCCATGCATAGTCATGATCGTAATCACAAGGTTGTAATTAACAACTAAGAACATATATGAACTAAATTAAATTAATAAAAACCTAAAAGTTGAAGTTGTAGAAGCCCCTCAATCTCGAAAATATGTCCAAAGATTGTATGTGCTTTTGTTGATCCATTCCGAGCCTTTTTGAGTTGTTTTCACTTGATTTGAAGCTTGTATATCCTTCATATATCATCATATTCCATTCACCAAGCATCATATAGGATTAAACACAATAATTTAGAGCTCAAAATAACACAACATCCAAGACGGTGAAATAGAAATACGAGCTAAGCATAGGCTAATTTACTTTGATCTTAAGCTTATTATTTTGACCCTTGGCTTGATCCAATTGACCCTTGAGTATTATCAACAAGTTGTTTCACATATACATACATAATAACAACCTTATGATTATAAACCAACATGATGGACTATACAAACACCTAGCTCAAGCTAGTTCCACTAGTTTTCTTGGTTGACTTCTAAATGATCAATTTGAATCAAAACTCGTGTGAAAACACTATTAAACATTGTACGCACATACATGGACACTTAGATACATATTTATCTCATTATAAACACATTAAGAACATGAATCATCCTCAAAAAGGCTAATTAGGCTAGAAAAGTAGCGGTAGAATGCATAAATACACCCAACATCAATACTACATGGGTAAAATTTTATGACTTATTTTCAAGAAACTATAGTCTTTTCACAATCCAATTTCTTATGTCATGGTGGCACCTACCTTAACTACTAGTAGGTAAGCCAAACTGTAGCCTGGAATGCAAGGAATGAGCTAGTTGGTGGAAGGTATAAGAAATACCAAAAACAAGGCATACAATTGAATAACAAATAGATAAATATAAGTGTCAAATACTAAATAAAACCGGTGAATGAGAAAAGTGCACAAAGAAGTATCCTACGGCTTGATAAGTTAATACAAGAGCCACTAAATATAAAAGATGAGTACTAAATAATGTCAATATACAGGTAGTCTCAAAGTAAAGACTGTCTGAAGAATAGTAGAAAGAGAGAAGATCAGCTCTATCTCTAAAAGCTCACCCTATCTTCGATTCCCCTAAAAAAATTGCATAAAGCATCAATGATGGTGACTATTACTTGGATATGCATTAGAAACAGAGGCAGAAGTGTAGTATGTGTACCAAAGCAATGGGTACTCAGTAGTCATCATTGTTTGATTGAGCCAAATCATAATAGAAGTATGATAACATATGAGGAAGTAAACCAAGTCAAGGATAAATCTAAATCTGAAATAAATACTCCAATTAGGATGAAAAGATAAGTGTTCAAGAATGAATGAATTAAGATAAATACAATCGAATTACCACCTACTGAACCTTCATAAGGCTAGAAGATTAAAGCAGGCGAGAAAATAACCCAGTTGAGCCCCCATAAGCCCGATCGATGCAAAAAGGAAAAAGAATATTAATAATAATAACTTGAAATAATAAACACTGGTGAAACCATATCTAAAATTTCCTTCAAACCATAGTGCTGGACTCGAACTGGAATCGAAGAATGATATCATCATGATAATGCCTTAATAGATCAGAATTACCGGACTCGAACCAAAACTTTTAAGTAAATCTCAATGATGATAATGATAATCCGGAGCTATGATTTTATTAGAATCCAAATAATATCTTATTATCAACTTTCAATGAGGAGCTTACAACCGCATCAAGGTTTACTCAATGAATCTAATAAATGAGCTTAAAGGACAACCGTATTCTAAGTTGAGTATATCGACTAACCAAAAACTGATAGAGGGCCTAAGACACCCTAAGCTTCAAGAATTTCTCAAAATATCCCAAGAAGGTCTCCTATGTCTACAAGAGGCTAATCTAGATGTTTGACCTATAAAGAGGGTCGGCGGGATTCGATACTACCCTAAAAAATCCGCACTAAGGCATGCACCTATCCAAAGCTAAACTAAGGCTTTACAATTTTACCTTAAGGTGTAAGGTAAGTCAAAGTCCTAAGCAGGTATTACGATCATTAAGAGGGAGGACCGGGGCAAATTCCAAAGACATGACCCTAAAATGACTAACATTGAACCATAAAATACTAAAATAATCACCAAGTCATAAAACCCTTCCCATAGCTAGCATAATATCATATTAATACTATAATAAAGTTCAATCCAAGAGAGAAGTAAGAGTAGCTTACCCAGATGCCGCTGAAAACTCGATAACGTCCACTAGATTGAAGCTTTCCCCTTTCGAGATGCCTCTGTATGAGCCACACTATCAAATCATAATCTATTTTCCATCATGAGAATAATGAAACCTATATTGCATATAAATGCTTCGGATACAAAATCAAGCTAAAAATCCCATGTAGGGTTCACAGCGAAATTATACCTTTGAAATGGTTAAAATGTCCTCTAGGCACAATGATCATTTACCCTCAAGAATTTGTCAAATCCAAGCACAAATACTTTCTCAAATCAGCCCATAAAAATGATTTAAGTTTAAATAAGAGAATTAACTAATAAATTAAAGAAAACTTACAAAAATCTTTGATGAGAAAATGACCCCAACAATTTTCTAACTCACCTCGAATACCCGATGATCAAGCTCCTCAATTCTCTAAGTCTCTAGGGTTGTATAGACTTGAAACTTGAAATAAATAAGAGAAAATTGGGTTCTACAACATTTAATACTGACAGGGGTCCCTTATTCCCGATCATAGGGATACCACCGCGAACGCGATTGTTGGCTTGACTTACCCTTCACGAATGCAGCGACAAAATGATAAATGTTATGTCTAATAAGCCTTCACAAACACAACCAAGGTCTCGTGATAATTACATGCTATTTCCTTGGCCTTCACAAATGCGACAAAGGACTGACGAACGCAAAAGCCATTTTTGGCCTGCACCAATAGTCTTGGCCAAGTGCCAAAACTCCGATAGGACCCTCGAAATTCATTCTAAATCCCATGAATGCAAAAAACTATTGTACCTTATCAAATTTGACATTCCAAACTTATGACACCATCAAAATTTCGATATGAGATTATTTTGATAAAAAGTGAATCCTACACCCAAAGGGCTATTTTAACCAATTTCCACCCTATAGCCCAGAATGAGTTCGGAAGCCTCAGTACCTAAACCAAGGGTTCCCCTAGTCTAACATCAAGGGTTCCCCTAGTCTAACATCAACATTTTGGGTCTAACTAAACTGTCAGAATTGAAATACAAAGCCATTTACATGAGGTTTAGGCTTGATAGCAAAATCTAAAGAACAAAAACTTCAAAATAAAAAATTGCTCTAAAAACCATAGAAAACTGCCCAATAACTAAACTGTCAGCTCCAACAAGTCATAAATTACTCAGGACAGCTATGGGATTGCTCTAAATATCGAAATGGTGTGGAAATACAGAAAATAACTTAAAGGGTCATTATAATATCCACTACTAAAAAGACTATATCTCACTCTTAATTTCCTAAGTAGCCTCCACAACTAGGCGGTGTCTTCACTAAACTTTAACCACTAGAATCTCTCTATAGTACAACCTCCTAACATTTCTGGCCAATATAAAAACCAAACCCTTCATGAAGGTCAACCTTGCGTCTAACTTAATCGATTCCTACCAAAGCACATAGGAATAATCTAAAATATAACACCACAATTTGGAGACATAGAAAATTGGATGAACACCTTCAAAATATAGGGGCAAATCCAACTCATAACCTACCTCTCCAATGGCCTGAAATATCTTAAATAACCTAATATACATGGGGCTAAGCTTGTGCCTCTTCCCAAACCTCATTACACCCTTCATGGGCCATATTCGAAGGAAAACCCTGTTACCAACTCCAAACCTCAAGGCATAAAGTCCACGATCAACATAACTCTTTTGCCTGCTTTGATTTGCCCTCATGCCATCTTGAATTACCAAAACCCTATCCAACGACTCATAAAGTAAGTCGGTGCCAAAAAAACTAATCTCAAATATCTCAAACAAACCTATCGAAGATTGATAATACCTACCATATAATGCCTCAAATGGTGCGATCTCAATACTCGAATAATAACTATTATTATAAGCAAACTTCTCTAAGTTAACGTGCTTCTCCTACTAACCTCCAAAGTTCATAACACATCGCTCTAACTGACCGTCTGTTTGGGGTGGAATGCCCTTCTAAGGTCCACCCGAGTACCCAACTCCTTTTAAAAATTCCTTAAAAATATAGAAGAAAATAATAAGCCTCTACCTAAGCTAATAGATATGGGTACCCCGCGAACAATCTCATAAATATAGATACAAGCGAATCTTGCGCCATTGAAGAATATCTGAATGGAGAAAAATATATAGATTTGGTCATCGATATTCAATGATCCAACTACCATTAGGAACATAAGAAGTGTGAGAAAAACTACTCATAAAATCCATAGTGACTCACCCCTATATCTATTCAGAAATGGGCAATATCTCAATCAGGTTACTGATGTCACCCACAACTATACCCCCAAGAAGTATAATATGGTCGAAATTAAATATAGTAACCCAAAAAGGGTTGGGGTCGAACCCACGATAGGCTGAATGTCTCTCACGATGCGTCGATCCCGCGCGAATCTTATTTAGAAGTCAAACTCTACAGTAGATGTCAAGACTACATACTCTGGCCCACATAGTACTCGATGGTTTGTCATCGCAGATATGTCCACTCTAACCCCTTGGACTAGAGTATGCTACAACTGTGGTGGCCCAACTGCCCTACCATCATGTAGTGTAACCCTATATAGTGTGGAGGCTTAAAATTCCCAAACCAGATTTAGGCTATAATATCCTTAGGATCGAGTCATCTACCCCAGCTGATAGTGATTAAAAGAGGCCCGTAGGTCTGGTGCCCCTGCTAGCCTAGTCAAATCTATCCTCCTCTCAGCAACAATGGTCCTATAGGGCCTACCATGTTCTAAAATAAGGGTTTCCCTCTTATATATATATATTGTGTCCCCACTACGTACTATCTCGGATTTATCTCAGCTATAGGCACAACCAAGACATGTGTAGAGTCAAATAGAGGATCAACTGGTGGTAGAATAGAGGGCTGAGCATCCTATGTAGGTGGTTGTGTATCAGGTGCTAAAGATGATGAAATATGATATGACCCCAGAGCTGTACCCTCCTCAAACTGGGGTGCAACTGATGCTAACTCACTCGTCGAATAGGATGCCACCTCTGACCCCTCCTCACACTGAGAGTAATATGCGTCCTCTCTCTTTACTGAACTAGAAATAGATCCGAAATCAATCTCATCTTTAGAACCTAACTTTGACTTATCCTCATTCTCTACATCATCCTAAGAAGACCTCTCTCTCTCCTCAGGATGGGGAGAGTGTGGTGGTGAGGTCCGGACCTTCTTTATCCTCTACTTGGGAATCGGTCTAAGTCTGGTCATTTGGGACCCAACCTGTGTTGGTGTGGGATGAGTGCCCAGTTAAGATTGTGCTAGGGTAGGGTGGATGCCCTAGATACCCAATATAGCTGCAACAACAGTTGATGCAATTTTAGCCTGCCTCTAAAAGAGGCCCCTAGTTCGTGGGGCTAATGATTTATTGAGGTAACTAGGTACTCCTCTACTGGTCCATTACACTCAAGGACTCATCCCAAATACTCAATTGCACTCCTTTCTTCTGGGATGCCTTAGGTGCCATGAAACTTGTAAAAGCAGTTGTTAGTACTTGAAATAGAAGAGGGAAACAAAACATTTGAATTTTATTTTAAATCAATCAGGGTAGGGTACCTAGGACCTCACCTATAAGTTCTAGGATCCACTTACGGGGATTGTAGGTACCCCTGTAAGTGTCAGACAAAGCCATAAAACTTTAGGGCTTCAGGTTTGACACCTATGATGGCTCTTACGATCCGTAAGTGCCACTTACATGGCTCGTAAGTACATTGTAGGTACTCTTCTGAGAGTACTTCAAATTTACCAAGTTTTTCATCCACACACAGTGTATTTTGCATATTTTAGTCCAATTTCGCACACAACAACATTTATCAAATTCAAAAGCATAGTGATTGCACTAAAATTTGTGGATTTACATGTACCTCTTCAACCTCTACTTATTATTATTAAGGTATGATCATAGGTTTTACATTTAAGAACAATGCAACAATTTTAATTTTTGTTACCATTATAGTCTTCTATAATAAAGATTCATGAGTTTTATGCAATTATCAAGTATGTTAAGTAACAACTCAATTTTCTTTGTTAATATCACACTATAATATCGATAGAAGTCCAGAAATTTACTGTAGTTGCAAGTGATGAAAGTAGGATGCTGAAAAAGTTTGATGAAAAACCCTATCCTTGAGTGCTCTTGTGCGTGAAAATGATTGACTAATGAGGGAGTTTTTTTTATGGACTCAACAGGGAGTTGGAAGGTTTAAAAATAAGAGGGAGTTACAAAATATTTAGAAAATAAGGCATATGAATCAGATTTGGGAGTTGTAAAAGGGTTGGTAGGGTCATATCAGGTCGGGTCACTTGGGCCCGACCTAGATTTCAAAAAGTAGACCGTAAAATTTTCTATCACTTACGGGCCACTTATGGCCCGTAAGTGGTCTACCGTAAGTGGCAGAAAATTTTGCTGCCCCTTTAAACTTTGATTCTGATTTTAATGACACCACTTACGAGGTCATAAGTGGTACTTGCAACCCTCTTAAGTGTGTTTATAAGTAAGAGTTCAGAGACCCAAAGTTCTCATATTTGCACTGTGACATCTATATATTACTTACTTGACTTAGGTGGGACTTATGGCCCCCATTAATGGGTTAATGAGTCCCCTTACTTGGAATTTTCTAAATTTTTGCAATCTATTACCATGTTCCAGGTAGTTCCCCGTGCTTTACACCTACAAAAATAATTAAAAACATCGTGAACACTAAAATAGTGAGTTGCCTCCCACCCAACGCTTGATTTAGCGTCAGGACATGATACGACATGACATGGTTATGTTGGTTACTTAGACTTCACCAACAAGTCCAAGGGCTACCTCCTATAAAGTGCCTAATTTAACATCGCAACACGATTCAATTGCCTTGGCTACTTAGACTTCAACAAGGCTTACATCAACAAAAACTTTTACTTCAACAGTATTCCCTATATAATGCATGACACACTGCCTGTTCTCCTTGAACAGATCTTCACTATCTTGTTTCATCTCAATAGCACCATCAGGAACACCCTAAGCATAGTGAATGGTCTATACCACCTAGACTTCAACTTTCCAGGAAACAAGCAAAGTTTTGAGTTATATAACAAGACTATATTATCGGGCCCAAACACCCTTTTCTCGATCTTCTTGTCATGATACAACTTCATCTTTTCTTTGTACAGAGTGGAACTCTCATAAGCTCGGCATTGATATTTATCCAACTTATTCACTTTGCTTATCCGTAAGTTAGCTGCATCATGCCACTCAAAATTAAGCTTTTTCAACACCCATAGTGCTTTGTTCTCCAATTTGATCGGCATGTGGCAAGCCTTATCGTACACAGGATGATATGAAGCGACACCTATGTGGGTCTTAAAAGCTATCCAGTTGGCCCACAAAGCATTATTTAACTTTCTTGACCAATCAATCTTGTTATCTTTCATAGTTTTTTCCAATATGGACTTGATCTCCCAATTGAAGACCTCAACCTGCCTACTCATTTGCATTTGCGGATGGTAGGTGTTGCCACCTTATGCTTCATACCATATTTTTCGAGAAGGTCCTTAAATGTATGATTAAATAAGTTAGACCTAACATCACTAGTAATAGCATGTGGAGTGATAAACCGAGAATAAATGTTTTTCTTCAAACTGTGGTGATACTTCTGCCCTCATTATTGGGAAGCTCAACTGCTTCCACCCATTTAAAAACATAGTCAACTTCCCCCAGAATATACTTCATCCCATAGGAGCTCACAAACGGGCCCATGAAATCAATTTCCCACACATTAAACAACTCAACTCTAAGATAGGCATCATGGGGAGTTTATGTTTCTGTGAAATATTACCTTGCCACTGACACTGATCACAAGCTTCAGCAAAAACATGAGCATCCTTGTAGATAGTTGGCCAATAATACCCATACTATAGAATTTATGGGATGTGTGGGTACTACTATGATGACCATCAACTGTGATGAATGATAAGCCTCAAGAATGCTCATCATCTGCACCTCAAGAAACATCTCTGGATAACTCCATACACACAAATCCAAAAGAGATATGGTTAATCCTAGAAAAACTTCCTCACTTAATGCATGAACCTCTTATGCTGCTCGAATGACAAATCTTTTAGAACAACATCACTTGCCTAAAAGTTGGCAAAATCAGTGAACTGGGGGATTTAAGTCTTGAGATATTGCCAAGAACCACTCATCTGGAAGAGTATCATCTATGTCAAGCTGATCCCCTATCTTCTGCAATGCCTCCTTCTCGAGGTGAGATAAGTGATCCGCAATATGGTTCTTAGTGCCTTTTTGATCTTTCAGCTTAAAGTTAAATTATTGCAATAAGAGGACCTAATGTATTAACCTAGGTTTCACATCTTTCTTCAACATAAGATATCTTAATGCTGCATTATCAGTTGGAACTATGACTTTGGTTCTAATCAAGTAGGACTGGAATTTCTCAAAAGCAAAAACCACCACGAGTAACTCCTATTTAGTGGATGTATAATTTTTTTGCATGGGGTTTAATGCTTTGTTGGAATAGTAAATGGGGTAAAGTATCTTCTCACATCATTATCCTAAGACAACTCCCAAATCCACGCCACTAGCACTGCATATCACCTCAAAAGATAGGGACTAATAAAGAGACACAATAATAAAAGCCGAGATCAACCACTTCTTAAGGCACTCAAATGACTTGAAACATATATCACCCGACACGAATTTCACCTCCCTCTCTAAAACCTTGAATAATGGGTTAGCAAATTTAGAGAAGTCCTCGATGAATCTCCTATTAAACCCGGCATGACCCAAGAAACTTGTGATACCTTTGCCTGAAATTGGATAAGGTAATTTTTCTATCACTTCTATCTTTGCTCCATCAACCTCAATACCACTTTTTGAAATCTTGTGTATGCGAATAATCCCTTCCTTCACCATAAAGTGTTACTTTTCCTAATTCATAACCAGGTTGCACTCCTTACATCGCCGAAGTGTATTGGCCAAATGGGACAAACAATCATCAAAAGAGTCCCCAACAACCAAAAAGTCATCAATTAAGACCTCCATATTCAAAAATATCAATATCATACAACGCTAAAAGGTGGCAAGAGCATTGCACAGTCCAAACCACATCCTCTTAAATGCAAAAATATCATATGGGCAAGTAAAAGTAGCCTTTTCTTAATCTTTGAGGGAAATGGAAATCTGATTGTACCCCGAATAACCATCAAGAAAATAGTACCAACCCTGCATGTAAGTCTGTATAGCATCTGATCCATGAATGGCATAGAAAAATGGTCCTTTTGAGTCCAAGTGCTAACTTTTGGTAATCTATGCATACTCTTAATATAGTAACTGGACTCTTAGGAACCAACTCATTTTTCGTATTTGGGACAACAGTGATCCCACCATTCTTAGGTACACATTGAACTGAGCTGACCCACTTGCTGTCCTGAATGGGGTATTCCACTCCTGCATCAAACCACTTTATGATCTCTTTCTTTACCACGTCTTACATTGGTGGATTCAATCGATGCTGCTGCTTGATGCTGGGAACACAATCCGATTCTTGCTGAATTTTGTGAGTGCAAATCTCGAGTAGAATCCCCATAATGTCTACAATAGTCTATTTGATGTCTTTCTTAAATCTCTACAAGACTGAAATCAACGTCTCAACTTCTGAATCCAATAAATCAATAACAATAATTATCGACAAGGTATTGTCGCCCTCTAAAAATGCATATCGCAAGTAAGAAGGAAGGCCTTTAAATTCAAAACCGGTGGCTCCTCTATAGATGGTCGAGCTGGTGGATTAGCTCTATTCTTCAAGTCAAGATCCTGCTTCTTCAGAGCATAAGAATAAGAACCTTTACCGAATAGTGCGCTCACTATCTCATCATATTCATCAATGCCATCACTATCGAAGTTCATAATTACTAGCGCTAGTGCCTCAACCCCAAGTCTCTTCTCAATAAGGACAGTTAATACATCATCATCAATAGTGTCTATCACAGACACCACCCGCATATCCTTTGGCTACCATATCAACTGACACATATTAAAAGTCACCTGTTTGTTATCTTTCCCATCTCCATTTCAACCAATGCCTTACGAGTAGCTAAAAAGGGCCTTCCTAAGATAAGAGGGACTTTGAAGTCCACCTCATAGTTAAGGATCATAAAATCAACTGTAAATATGAAGGATGCCACTTCACCAACCATCGCATAGTGTGCCAATCGATTTCTTCGGAGTGCCGTCGACCATTAATAACCTCATAGATGCCAGTTTGGGTGCCCTCAACCTCAATTATTTATACACCACTAGTGATATAAGATTGATACTAGCCCCCAAATCACATAAAGCTCGAGATAAATTGAAGAACCCAATAGTATAAGAAATAGTAAAGGCTCCGAGGTCTCCTTCTTCTCTAATAATTTCTCTACAATGGTGCATATTATTAGTGGGCTCAAAATTACCATCTGTTTCTTAGGAAAAAAATCCTTCATGAACTTCACGTAGCCTGACATATTCTCTAATGCTTCCATAAGAGGAATATTTATAGAAAATTTTTTCTACACTGACATAAATGTCTGATACTTCCCCTCCTCTTGATTCTTCTTCAATCTTTGAGGAAAAGTGACACGACCTGACCCCCGGGCCTTATCGTAATGGGCATCCCAAGTTTAACTAGGATCGAGGACCGCCCCATGTTACCCAACCCAACCACCTATATCCATCCTTAGATGGGATAAATTTTGAGCATATAACAAGATAGCATAAATGCGCTCATGATGACCCTGGGATAGGGTCACAACCATAACCGACCCAACCGAGTCCACCCATACCAAATCAACCACCCAACTATACCAGTCAAACCATAGCTATAAACCAGGCCATAACCAAAAACAATACCAAAACATAATATGTTAATCAATCCTAGAATGTAATATGATAGAACAGTGAGAAATCCTGTGATGTGGTGTCAGCACTCCAGCCTATTCCAATGCGAAGGCCAATACCGATCCGGATCATTCCAATCCCCAGAAGTGCCATAAAGCCTCTATCCAAAAGAGTTAATAATTTTGGTTGGGACATGCCCCCAACCATGGCAAAAATCTATATCCAAAATAAATCAAAGCGTCTAACAATATTTATAACATGAAATGATGCCTTACGAAAGTATGAAAGCTCACCACTCCAGTCCAAATGCTGTACCCGAGTCAATCACTATGTAGGAGGATTCGACTAATCGATTTCTTCATAGCGTGGGTATACAATCTCCAGTAGACGGGTTAGAGAGTGACCGCTAGCATGAATCTCAGAATAAGGATAAAATAATGCTAGTTATAAAACCAAGTAAAACCATCCAATGCACACAACCATACATATATAAGTGCCGAGAAAGGGGATCTGGGTTTAGCATGCATTTAAAACCTTTACCTAAGTTGTGTAGCTTGGCCGTCCTAAGCCACCCACGGGCTTTAGCTTCCCGTGTTGAAAGGGCCCTAGTATGTGTAGCTGCACGACCAGGGAAGTATCCCATGTGATGACTAGTACATCCCCCAATAGTGTGACATCATGCACATGGTCCACTAAGACTGATCCTCATATCAGCAAATACGAGTTTCAAGTTTTAGTCCCCCCGGGACCGCCACCTTATATGGATTTGCTATACATCCCGCCATTAATGCCTAGTTAAAACCATTTCCAAATAACCAATAGATACAAGAAAGACAAGGGAAACATGAAACAAACACCAAATCAGTCCACAAGTTTGAAGAACCGAGGACCCCTTCGGTGACCATTCTCGGATTCACTACAACAACAATGAAAACACAATAACAACAAGCTATTGAAGGTGTAAATAGACCAAAACAACAACAATATGACGAGATGGACAACAATAACAAGATAGGAACAACACACGATTTTACTAACTAGAGATAGAAATGGTTACAAGAACACAAACTACTACAAGATTACTATAATAGTAAAGGGATAGTTAGATAGACTTAATGAAGGTATAATCTTAAGAACCCAAGAGAATATTCCACTTTTGGACCCTTAACACTACACACAACGTTCACCTATCTCTTACAAAGAGACAAGGTTGGAATCCGCCTCCCAAGCATTATGTTTCTAAGCCATGAGATCAACAAGAGTGGTTCCATACTCTCTATGCCTAATTTTAGTTTCGGTGCCTCAAGGAGAGATGACTTGTGTTTCTTGATGTTTCAAGACTTACAACATCATGAATAATCTAAATCTAAAAGCCCTACAATGTTCTATTTATACTAGGTTACAAATAAAATACAAAATGTCCAAAATGCCCTTTTAAGAGCTAGGATCCCTTCAAGTGTATTTAGGGGCTGCCTTGTTGTATTCCAAGGCTTCTCTTTACACTCTAAGTGTGAGATTAGGGTCGATTTGGTGTGTTTTAAGTCCTTCACTCACACACTCCAAGCCTCGGGTTCATTACATTCTCACATACGTCCATTTTCGTGGTCGTACTTGTATCATTCTCCCCTTCTTAAAAAGGATTCGACCCGAATCCATTCCTTGTAAAATCATAGAGAGACAAACAAGCACACTTCCTCATGGCATGAGGGTTAGGATTAGCAAAATAAACAATAATGGTATGCACTCAAAACACTCAAAATAGCTCATACCAAAAAAAAAGAAACCGAGGACCCTTTGATTCACGTCTCGCCCAACAACAAATCTCGACATGCCAAGGTGGTTCATATTTGACATATAACCAAAAGTCCTTAGTGTTAAACATTATGAAGCCATCGACAAATTCACCAAGGACTTGGATATGATAAGAACCCAAAAGAAATGCACCTAAGCCGAGAGTAAATCTTTCCCACTCTGAGATGGCACCGGGATCAAATGGGAAGAATAGCCATAGACACAGGTCTAAGCGACACACCCATTTCCTGTAGTCTTTACCATAACCACACGACCTACTCTCTACATTGGCATACATATCATCACAAGTAAAGAGAGAGTATAGAAAGGTGGCACTCAATTCTACTTCTACTATGGTGTCCTCAGCAAATCCACACAAAGTAGAAAAAGAAGTAGTTTCCAAGACCACACATTCCTTACCCTTAAGAGTACTCTCATCTTCCAAGAAAAGATTTCCATCCTTAGGAGGAATGTTGTCACACCATAGTGGGTTAGCATAGATGCTATAGCTTCCAAGGCAAGCTATACCATCATTTTCACCACTAGATCTATTAGGAGTGTTTAAACTATCTTCAAACAAGACATTGTACCTAAAGAGTGAATGATCTAACCCGCGGACAGATTTGGAACTTTCACTCTATGAAATCATTATCAAGTTCCAAAGATATGTCAAGAACATGATTAAACCTATGAGCCAAGCAAACATTAGAATCCTTACAATAACATAGGCTCATGGGTTCACTCCTTTTTTCTTGACCAACATTTTTAAATTCTTCACTTACTTGAGACTCATTAATCACATCACACATATTCTCAAGTAGTGGGAAAGTTTTACACACAAGTTGGTCAATACAATTTTCATACAACGATGTACTTTTATTCAACGCAATAGATTTAACACTAGGTGCACACAAATCGATCTTAGTAGAAGAGTCGATTCGGTCATCTATAGGATCAACTAGTGTATCCACTCGCTCAACATTTACATTATCTACAAGTGGTAAGGAATCAATATACTCATGTGTAGGTAAGCTACTACTCACACTCAATGGCTTATTAGTCACATGTTCATCATTCACATGTACCAAAGTGTAAGAGATAGCTATTTTACATTGACATTCATAAGTATGTTCATCTTTACCTTGGTGTGAAATCCCTTCACAAGTTTGGGCAGCAACTTCCTTTGGGAAAATCTCACCGCAAGGTGTTTGGACCTTAGGTTTTGAATTTGTTGGGATAAGTGTGGATACCGATTGGTGTAGCCTTTCAACGTGCCATTTCATGTCTTCAATTTTATCGGTGATGCGGTCTAACGTGGCATCGAGATTGGAGGTAGCCATGGTACCTAAAAGAAAAGACAACAACGAACAACAAAACAAACAAACTTGTTAGCTCAAAAATGCCTCACCATACGCTCACTCTCAATTTTTACCTCATACTTGGTTTCATAAGTGTTGAAACCCGGCTTGTACTTCATGAGTGATTGAGGGAGGAGTCCACCTTGGTCCAGAATAGATTTTCGTTCGTGTTGACTCAAAGAAAATTTGCTTACGGACTTGAACCAACAAGATACAATGAATTCACAAAAGAGAAAAGCACACAAAGAACGTTAACACGAACAAACGGACACAAAACTAATTTACAATCTAGTAGGAGTTTACTAGCTTGTCAATTAGCGTTCGGACCAATCAAATGAAACTACGGAACAATAAAATGAAACTAAGAAAATCTGAAATTTGAGCCAAAATTTGATGAGTGATGGTAAGTCTTTCAAGACTAACAAAGCTTCACCTTTTTTCCTTTAGCTTTATAGATTTATGGTTCAATTCATTTTAACAAGCTATGAAGGTTGTGAGGAACTTCAAGTACAAAATCAACAATCACCAAGAGAAATCAACAACAATCTCCAAGAGCACCAACAATTTCACATGGACAACTTCCAATTTTCATAATACAATATCTTCAACACTTGACCAAGACAACTACAACTTCAACAAAATGGTTCTTAGGCCACCAATGAACAACAATATCACGTGGACAAGCTTATAACAACAACAAGATAAAGGCCACAAGGCCAAAATAATCCACCTCAACAATGTTCAACAACAAATCGGCCAAGTCCAAGTTCACAACTACAACTTCAACAAATACAAGCTCAAACTTAGATTTAGACTCAAAGTGTTAGTGGAAAACAAAACTAAAACTAGAAACACTCAATACAAGTAAAAATCTCGGCGAAGACATAACAAGAACACAATTTTTGGCCAAGAACACAAAATGGAAAGATTGTTCTTTTTCTAGAATTTTCATATTTCATTTTTTTTAATTTTTAGAGTGAGCTAGCCCAAGATTTGATCTTGTAGGAACAAGATCAAGCCAATATTTGATACCAAATGATACAAGAAAGACGAGGGAAACACGAAACAAACACCAAATCAGTCCACAAGTTTGAAGAACCAAGGACCTCTTTGGTGACCACTCTCGGATTCACTATAACAACAATGAAAATACAATAACAACAAGATATTGAAAGTGTAAATACACCAAAACAGCAACAATATGATGAGATGGCCAATAATAACAAGATAGGAACAACACGTGGTTTTACTAACTAGAGATAGAAATGGTTACAAGTACACAAACTACTACAAGATTACTATAATAGTAAAGGGATAGTTAGATAGACTTAATAGAGGTAAAATCTTAAGAACCCAAGAGAATATTCCACTCTTGGACCCTTAATACTACACACAACGTTCACCTATCTCTTACGAAGACACAAGGTCAGAATCCACCTCCAAGCATCACGTTTTTAAGCCATAAGATCAGCAAGAGTGATTCCACACTCTATATGCCTAATTTTGGTTTTGGTGCCTCAAGGAGAGAGGAATTGTGTTTCTTTGTGTTTCAAGACTTACAACATCATGAATAATCTAAGTCTAAAAGCCCTACAATGTTCTATTTATATTATTAGGTTACAAATAAAATATAAAATATCCAAAATGCCCTTTTAAGAGCTAGGCTCTCTTTACGTGTATTTAGGGGCTACCTTGTTGTGTTCCAAGGCTCCTCTTTACACTACAAGTGTGAGAGCAGGGTCGGTTTGGTGTGTTTTAGGTCCTTCACTCTCACATTACAAGCCCCGGATTCATACATTCTCACATGCATCCATCTTCGTGGTCGTACTTGTATCACCAACCAATCTATTTACCATTTTATTAACCAAGGCCAATATTAGTGGTATCGTCATACCAACCCTTACTTGCAAGTAATATCCATAGCCAAGTATTTAAGTTATGGGGACTTTTAAGTACCCTTCCATATACCATATTAAACCACTTGGGAAACTTCCACGTTCCTCACAATCATAACCATTTAGCCTTCAGCCTTTTCAGACTATTTAAACCATGAATAATTCCTTTACCAAGTTTAAAACATGCAATAGTTCCATTAAAAGAAGTTAATCCACTGAACATATCTTTATAAGCATTTTATCAAATATATTGGGGGCATAATATAACCAAAACCAATTCAAAAGATCACTAAACCATTACCATATAATCCAATTGACCAAATCCACCATTAATGCATATAAAAGCATAATTAAAACCATAAGAAACCATAACCTAGCATTTAATATCAAAACCCCCAAATAATAGTTAACACCAAATCATGAAATAGTAAAATCATGAAATCAATCATATAAATCATGTCTTTAGTTGAAATTACAATGAAGAAAGAAATCATACCTTATACCAAAGAATTAACGGAAATAAATCACCAAGACAAGCCCCAAAGCAATCCTCAAGATAAAACCCTAGCCTTCTTTCCTAAAAGCTCATGAGAGAATTATGGAGTATTTTGGAATAATTTCTAAGTGTTAATGAATAGAATAATAGAGTAAATAACATCCTAAGTGTATTAGAAGTCGTGGGTCCTAGTAAGTAGGAAAATATCCAGAATACCCCCACTTAAGTTGAACAAAATCTTGTCATAGGGATACGACTGACCCATGCGAGTCGTACCCTCCCAATACGATCGGTACCCACCACTCGTATCTAAGACTCAACCCTTAGATCAAACAATATACAGTATACGACTCATCCAACTAGGTCATAACCATAGCATATGATTTGTATCCATAACCCGTATCCCTGGCAGAATGAAATACCAAGAGGATCAAACACTGCCTACTATACGAGTCCCTGGTACGACTCGTACCAAGCCCTACAACTCATACCCCTAAGTCGTACCCATTGTAGTGACCAAAACCATCCTACCAACTAACACTGGTCAATATATGATAGGATCATACTACTCATACCCCAATATACAGCTCATACCCATGAGTTTTATTGGGTCCATAGAACAGAAAGGAAATTTTCTAAGGGTCAAAGCCCAGGATGTTTCAAAATGAAGGGAAAGATCATGGTTAATGCAGGCTTGACTTCCTTCTCTTTTCCTTTATCCTTCTCAACTCCTCTATCCATACCCATCAATTTTTGTGATGACTTACCACTAGTCACAAACTTTTTAGAGTCTGCTTTGGGTGAATTATTAATGTTAGCAACATCATCCCTAACTTTATCAATTATAGGCATAGGGGGATCAGTGGTGGCCTTACCACTCAGAGTGGTGATTTCTAAATAGTGACTGTTATTCTTTGGATTCTGCTTAGTATTACTCAAAAGTGTGCTTGGTTGACGCTGATTCAAGGTCACCGATGTTTGAACAAATTATTGCATATGTTTCTTGATCGTAGTAGTATGCGATTCCACTTTTTGGCTCAAACTTGATGTGCTATAGAAATACAACACTTTCGATGCCTAAAACGAGGAAAATATGCAAGTTTCTTAGGTTGTTTTATTAGATATAATGTGTTTTGGGTATGTTTAGCAGGAAACTAGGTTTTAGATGCTAAGTTCATTAACGAGATGAAAAATGGTGTTTTTGGCTTCTTATTTGATCAGTTTTTGGTGTTTGTGACCAAAGCATTATGATGAAAGTTAAAGATTTGAAGCTTGGTTGCAAGTATTGGAAGGTCCGACACTTACCTATGTTTACATGTGGACCACATGTAGCATATACGATCTGTATATGACTAAGGTAAGTACTAGAATTGATGATCTCAAGGGCAAAAGTTGAAAAATAACTTTCAGCACTTACTTATGTCAACATATGGACCACATGTAGCATATTTGGGAAAGGTAAGTGCTAGAAGTCCAAAATCCCGAGAGCAGAAGCTGTAGGAAATTTTTCTTGCACAAGTAGGTGTCTACATGCACCCAGCCTTAGGCCGCTGTGGCACATGCGCCTAAGGCCAGGCCGCATGTGGACACCATATATTGCCGCTGACCTTTTTTCATCTTTTTTTGCTGGGCTTTTATTTTAGGGTTTTCTCATGTACTATAAATACCCCTAATGTATTTTTTAGTAGATGTTTTGCACTCTTGATACTTAATAAACATATTTTGATTTTGAGATTTATTTTTGGTCTAGGAATTCTTTTGTATTGATTTTGGTTGATTAGTTCAGTTATGATTTTGGGTTTTTACTTGTGATTATTGTCATTTCATATTATGCTTTCAATCATGAATGTTGTTAATTACTTCACAAGTATGAGCAACTAAAAACCTTTAGCTAGGGTTGTGGATGGTGGATTGACGAAGTAAGGGATATGCTATTGTTGTTCTGAACTGATACCCATGCATGCATTGTATTATCTTCACTTTAATAGTTATCTTAGCTGTTGTAAACTTTAGTATCCCACCTAGATTATTGCTACTTACTCCAAAAGAGGAGTAGTGACAAGGAAAAGATAATGACAACAGTAATTTGATGGCTAGATGTTGATCCACTCTACTAGGTATCTAAGTAAGATGGTTAATTTTATCTAATAACTAGAAACTCAAAAGGTAATAGTTAACTGGAATCAAGATAAGGTTAGTAAGACAACATCCCGAGTCTCAAAAGGTAAAGGGTAAAACCTGTCAGCTCATCCAAAAGACTATTGATGGTACAAAACTTATCAAATTCTATATGTAAGATATCAGGTTGGTTTAATAAAGCACGATAAGCCTACGGAGTTGAGAAGCCAGGGGGAACACAATCCTAGTTTTTACTTACGACTAATTACAACCGAAGTTTATATTCGCCACTTGTTCGATATTGCTACTCAAAACCCCTATTTACTTTTCCAGTTCTGCCCATTGATTACAACAGTTGAGAGCCACAATTTCACGCATTCCCTTGGGATTTGACCCCAACCATCGTTGGTTTACTATATTTAATAGTGACCGCATAACCTTCAGAGTTAAGGTGTAGCTTGGGCATTATCAAAACCTGTAATGTTTGCCTTTATCTCCTTATGGCCACCTTTTCGATTTTCTGACCCCTTTACCAGTTTAGTGAACAACACCTCCCTTCTTAACCCAGTGTCACGGTTCTTTGGTGGAACATAAACATCACTCTTCTCCTTATAATCATCCTTATGCCTTAAGTCACCAGGTCTATCTGCTCTAATCCCTATACCTGTCCCCATAATAGTTTCGACTTTAGTTCTATTGCTTCGAGTTCCAAGTGTGTTAACAAGACCCTTGGCCCTTGGCTCAAAAACCCACCAACTCTCTATCCAGATACTTTGCCTCTTTTTCAACATCAAAATTGTATAGCTTAGGTGCTTTTCCTTGTGTGCCCACAACATTCACCTTTTTAGAATTCATAGTTGCAAATTCTTAGTCAAAAGACCAATCTCTATTCTTGGATTTGTGAATTCTTGAGACACCATATCATCTACAATTCTTTGATCACTGAAGCCCTAATAGCATAAGTGTCAGCATTTCTTTCCACCTCCCAAGTATGACACCTCCAGTTGGTAAGAGAGATCCAATCTAAGAGTTTCGATGTTGCTTCCCAACATAGTCTCATGAAATCTCCACCAGTAATAGTGTTCATAATAACTTTGGAACTTGTATTCAGGGCACGACAAAAAATTTCTAGTAATTTTCTCCCTAAAATTCTGTGATTAAGCACCATCATCAACTTCTTCTTAAACTGAAACCAAGCCTCATACATACATTGGTTTAGAATGCTATTGCTTGAAATTATATATCTTGTCCTTCAGTTATCATATTCTGGAAGGAGGGAAAAATTGGTCTAAGAATTGCTTCTACAACTTATTCCAAGTAGTAATGGAACCACGATGTAGTTCTCCTAACCATAATGTCGCTTCACTAGTTAGAGATAATGGAAATAATCCGAGTCTCAATGCTTACTAACTCACCCTAGGTATATTATATAAGTTCAAATTCCAATAAAATTTATGATGTTCATATTTGCGTCATCGATTGGCAAAACCGCAAACACACCCTTCAGATTTAGTAGCTGAATCATAGCATTTGTGATATCAAACTTTATCCTCCGAGACAACTCGAGAAGAATGATTGCTCCTATCTCTATGGGATCAACATACCCAGGTAATCCTCTAGATCATCATATGCTTGAACTTATTGATAAGCTAGGAGTATGGGAGCTCTATCGAGTTCTGATCGATGATCAAATTTTTGTCTCTGTCTCTCCACTAGAAATACACGACGGACACCCTTATTATCCCTCCTAGCATTTGCTTTTCCTAATAACTACACAGTATTTGCATAATTAACACGATCCAAACTAGGGCCTAGTAATGTCGGGCATCTCAAGTCCGACAAGGACCGGAGACCACCCTTTATACCCAATCCATCCCACTAATATACCATCCACGTCGGAGGAATTCTAAATGTATAATAAGATAGAGTGTTTAAAATTCATTGACTTTTGGATAAGTATAAAATCGGGACCAACCCAACTAAGTACACCGTCCAAACCAAACCAAAACATAATATACCTAACTCTACAGTTGTCCATACAAAGCCTATGAAATAATTTCAAAGAATACCTACCCCTAATCATAACCAAAAACCGATGTCAGAGGAATAATAAAGACAAAAAATAATCAATAACATGAAATGGTGCTTCCAAATAAAGAAATGTCACTACTTCAGTCTGACTCAAGCTGTCCCCGAATCACCAAGTCACTGAGCAGGAAGCGAGTTAGTATGGCTGATTCCTGCATTGTGTTGGGATATAGTGCCCAAAGATGGTTAGCGGGGTGAATGCTAGCATGTACTCAAAAATAAGGATAAATAATGCCATCATTCAAAACCAAAGCAAATAACTGTATGCAATCACATAGATACTTGTATACCATGCTGGGATAGGGAACCGGGTTTAGCATGCATTAAAAAACTTTACCTAAGCTATGTAGCGCTGTCGTCCTAAACCACCCATGGGCTATATGGGTTCAGCTCCCCCTACTGAAAAGGCCCCGATTTGTGTTAGCCGCATGAACCAGAGAATAAAACCTGAGATAACTAGTACATCTCCCAAAATATAAGTGTTACATCATGCATATGGTCACTAAGACCAAACCTCACATCGACAAACATGAGTTTCCAGTATTGGTCCCTCCACCTGTATGGCTTTGCTACACATCCCCCATTAAGCCCATATTAAAGCCATTTACACATTCCAACCATTTACCCAGAAGACTTTTATTAGGAATTTTAACCATTATTATCATCATACCAAAATTAGAGCTTGCAAGGATGCCCTACCAAAACCATTAAACCAAATGGACTCCAAAGTTTCCAATTAAGCCTAAACCATAGCCATCAAGACCTTCCTAAACCATTAAAACAAACCAAACCATTTTAAGTTCCATTACCTTTTATGCAATGCAAAGATTTCAAGAATAGCCACTCTATGTGACAAAATCATTCTCATTGGCAGTTTAACAAATATGTTGAGGGTATATAACTTCCAAAACCAAAATCAATTGATGATTCCCATTTAACCACATGTTCAAACCATAATTATAACATGAAAAACCAAAGTAAAACACTGGAAAACATTATCCAACCGTAAACAACCAAAACCCCCAACATCTATTTTTGAACCAAATAATACCACAATAATACCATAAAAACCATTCATTAAAACATGATTTTTGTTGAACTAACAATCAGGGAAGAGTAACATGCCTGAGATATGAAGATTCACAGAGAGATTTTGATCCGTAATCCTCTATATGACCACCTTGAAAAAACCCTAGCCTAATTTTCTTGAGAGGTTTTTTGAGACAGAGTTTCGAGATGTTTTTAATCTTCTAAAGTGCATAAAGGATGACTAACTAGGGTTATAAGATGTGGGGTCTCAAGGGATTGAAGTGGAAAATGTTCAAACTACCCTCAGCTTAAAATTTGTGGAAAACTCACAGGTGGGTATGAGTGGACCCTCTAACTCATCACCATATCATACGAGTGGTACCCTCAAACGTCACCAAAATAAAAGGTTGGACACCATATTCTATCCAACATACTATTCCCTTGCCCAACTCATCACAACATCATACGACTAGTACCCTTAAGTCGTATACAAGTCTATTCACCAAGGGCTAGACATTGGAAAACATATAATTGGACTCAACCCACTCGTTACATCAGCATACGACTTGTATGGAGTCTATTGTACCAAGGAAAAAACTTGTTCAATAAACACACTAATCAACATACGACTAGGGTCCCTACACCTATGCCCATACTATACGAATTGTATGGTGGGTCGTTAAAAGGATAATGAGTTCAAAACTCAAGAAATTTCCAAGGGCCCAAACCTAGCTCGCTTGGATCATTCATCCTTGAATGATAGGATAAGGTAGTGACTAGTATGAGTAAGCACCCGTACGCTTACATTTAACTAAGTTAGAAAACAAGGATACCAAGGAAATTAATCTTTCCTCTAACAAAGTTTGAAAACAAAGACGTTAAGAATACATACACTTTAAGGATGATTATCCAAAACAAAGAGTAAGAATGAGCAGTTAGACTCCATGTCCCCTTTAGCTCCTTATAGTGCTCTTTCTTCCACAACTAGTGCATCTAATATCCCCTAAACACAACCACACTCTCTACTAAGCTTTCAGCATAAAGACAACTGGGAGTTAATCGTACATCCATCTCAACCTCCCAACTCTCCCCGCGAACACATAACTAGAAGGCATGAGTATAATCGTACATCCATCCCATGTTAAAGACTAACTGGGAGTTAAAGGTGCTAGTAGAAGCCATGGGACCCTATACTTTACACCACTCCGATCGTCCATTACTATAATAAAGAAACAAGTCTTTCTCAAGGAGGTATAGGCGTTTAACACAAAGATCAGATATTTATCAATCACCACGCTCCAGCCTATCTTTACTACACCCATTTTATGGATCTCCCCACTAAAACTAGTACCCTCAACCGCTATCACAAAGGCTTTCACCACACCTTCCCTCCACAATTATTTCTTATAATAATTTTATCTCATTCTTCTACCTACACTTATAACCTTCTCTCTAGTAGTCATCCCAAAATTTCACAATAAAGGACATCTACTCTCTCTTTCAAAACATCACCACGGTTCTATGATCACTACCACCCTAACATAAGAAGGGTCTCTAAAGGACTATAGTTCAAGCATTAAGAATAAGGGGGTTGGGGAGGGGGGTTACTTCCCAATTACAGTTCCTATTTGTCGTACTTCTCAAGGTAAAACCTACAAAATAAGGCACGACACAATATGCATGAGGAACTTCATAGCAACCACCTAGGTTATAAATGAGGGATCATTTTGATATAAACTTACCATAGCACGAGTCCTCAAGACTGGGCACCAAATGAAACACGACTACATATATCAATGGTAATTTAACGTAAAACTAAAATTTATATTCAGGTAATAAAGTGAGGATTTTTGCTTGAAACTACTATTTCTTGGAACTAGGAATGATGTGAGACATGAATATATGGATCATGAGTGTCATGAAATAGACTTTGAACACTTGGAACCATTGATTTCCTGGGAACTATTATTGCCTTTGGTTTAGGGGCTGAAGAATGAACATACATGGCACCTAGAATGCGAACCTTAGGCATAAGCACTATTAGAATGCATGCAACACTAGTGGAGTATCCTCTTAACAAAAATGGAGGGAATCACTAGAATAGGAGTAAATTCACCTCGATTTTCCCTTGAAGTCCACCGCGAGGAGAAAATTTAGGATTAGCCCTCAATCTCCGTCTTACTACATCTATAAGCATAACACTCCTCTCTAAGGGGTATCACCATGGATATGTACTAGGGACACTTGGCTCTCTTATACTTAAAACTCATCTATCCATATGCTATCTAGAGTTCAACATAATTTTATAAACTCTATCCCCTAACACATTCAATGACTTAGCCCCCAATCCATCAGTTAAACCTAGACCTCCGACCTATATATCACGACCTTCCCTACTCATATATCCCCTAAGTCATCAACCTCACCTCCTCCGCACACCCCTCTAAGCCTACCAATCTACCCCCAAAAATCTTGTATTGCCATCCCTGAGCTAATATACTCCTTTTTACAAAAATCAACATCCAAGGTTCAAACTTAGTGTCTATCAACCATCATGCACTAGTAATAAAGTACCCTATGTAAAATACAGATATATGGTCAACCCCTTAAGGAGGTTACCCTAAATTCCTTATTCACCCATTGATAACCTGTACATACCCAGAAGAAACCACCACCTCCTTACGAACAAGGAATGAAAGCACCCCATGGGGAAACGCTATGGCAGACAAACCCTTTACCAATAGGATACTTCCACTGTTCTTTAAGCTTCTTTCAACTCAACTGAAGCCATTCTATAGGGGGAATAGAAATTGGATAAGGGTCCGGAAGATGATCAATTCCCAAACTCATTCTCTTTATCGGGACACCAGAGAGGTTATTAGGGAAAACCTTAGGATGTTCATTCACCATCGGGATAGAATGTAAGGAAAGACCCTTCAAATTAGAATCTTTAACCCAGACCATATGATTGAGACACCCCTTTGGAGATTAATCTTTGAGCTCTAAGATATGATATAAACCTTCCCTTAGGAGCTAGGGAACCACCCTCCTACTCAATAACCAGCTCATTAGGGAATTTAAAGATGACCTTATGGGTCCGATAGTCTAGAGATGCATAGAATGAGTGCAATAAATCCATTCCCAATATGACATCGAAATCAACCATGTCTAATTTAAATAGATCCACCAAGGTTTCCCGGTTACCCACAGATACCACACAATCCCTATAGACTTTTTTAGCTACCACAGACTCACCCACTAGGATAAAAATAGAAAAAGGTTCTGAAATAGACTCAGGACCAAAACTAAGATGCCCAACCATAAATAAGTTCTCATAAGAGAGAGTGGACCCCGAATTAAGTAAACACAACACACCATGAGAAAGGAGTTTAAACATACCATTAATGTCATTGGGAGATGCCACAGAGTCCTGGTGAGAAATAAAAACATATAAGAAATTTTGGTCAATACTAGTACTAGAGGAAGAAACAGAAATAGAAGCAGCAGCCTCTGGTGTAGGGACTAATAAAGAGAAAACAGGAACCTTGTTAGCCCAGAAGAAACTCTAGAAGGACATTCATGCTGTATATGACTAATCTAACCACAAATAAAACATCAGTGTCTCCCTTTCTCACACTAGCCACGGTGTAGATTAACCATAAAATTTGCAAGAAGGGTAGGACAGAGCCAACTGCACCCCTCTAGTCTACCATTGGGCACCCCATGCATCCCCTGTTATGTCGAGGGCGATGTTTACTCAATGATTTCGAGTAAGGAGCATTAGCCATAGATAATGAACCAAAACTCCCCTACTTTATCCTAGGCCACTTTTCCCCATCTCTACTACTAAAACCTTAGGGATTCTTTCTGACCTTAACACCAGTAAAAGTTGGAGGACCCAACCTCACAGACTGGCTAAACCTTGTGGCCTCATAAGATGAGCACTACGCTTAGATTGAGATGCTACCCACTAAGCCAACATATGAATTGACCAACAAAGCTTTGCATTTGTCATGTTAGCCTGAGGAGCTTGAGAAGGTCTGAAGGGAACCAGTGGAATTCCAGAAGGGCAATCATGAATTGGACCCCTAGACCAGGTCTGGACCCCATAAGTAGGATGTGCCTCATCAACAGTGTCCCCAAGTGGAACAGAGGGGTTTCCATGAGCTTTTAAATCAATTGGGAGACATGTTTGGAAAGACAAACAGACAGAAATTATAGGAATCCAAGACCTTAGACTCAATAGCTTGAAGTAAGTCAACAAGAAAGTGAAACATTCCTAAATTCCTCATAGACTTTTCCTCATAAATATGGTGTGCTACGTACTTATAAAAGAGAATCTACTCGACACGGCTTATGGATACCCTATGACACCAAAACTTAGACTGGATACCAATTTAACATGACCTGAACCAGGGCCAAGTCATGTTGGGCATCTCAAGTCCAACAAGGACCGGAGACCACTTCTATAACCAATACAACCCACCAATATGCCACCCATGTTAGAGAAATTGCAAATGTATAATAAGATAGAGTGTTTAGAATTTAATGACTTTAAGATATGTCTAAAATCGAGACCAACCCAACTAAGTCATACCATCCAAACCAAAACAAACCATAATATACCTAAGTCCATAATTGTCCATACAAAGCCTCTAAAACAATGTCAAAGAATACTTAGTTGGGACATGCCCCTAACCATAGCCAAAAACAAATGTTAGAGAAATAATAAAGACATAAGATAAACCATAACATAAAATGAGCCTTCCGAAGAATGGAAGCTCACCACTTGAGTCTGACTCAAGCTGTCCCCGAATCACCAAGTCACTAGTAGAAAGTGTGCTAGTATGGCCAGTTCCTAGATCGCATGGGGATACAACGTCAAAAGATGGTTAGCGGAGTGAACTCTAGCACGTAATCAAGAATAAGGATAAAATAATGCCATTATTCAAAACTAAAGTAAATAATCAAATGCGTTCACATAGATACATATATATCATGCCGGTATAGGGAATCAGGTTTAGTATGCATTTAAAATCTTTACCAGGGCTGTGTAGCTCTGCTGTCCTAAAACCACTCATAAGCTATACGGGTTCAGCTTTCCCTGCTGAAAGGGCCAATGTATGTTAACTGTACGAACTAGAAAATAAAACCTGAGATGACTAGTAAATCTTCTAAAATATAAGTGTGACATCATGGACATGATCACCAAGACCAAACCTCACATCGGCAAACATGATTTTCTAGTATTTGTCCCCTCGGGAACTCCACCTTACACGACTTTTCTACACATTCCCCTTTAAGCTCATATTAAAACCATTTACACAATCTAACCACATAACAAAGAGTCTTTTATTAGGCATTTTAACCATTGGTATCATTATACCAAAACTAGAGCTTGGAAGTCTATCCTTTTATGCTATACCAAAACCATTAAACCAAATGGACTCTAAAGTTTCCAATTAAACCCAAACCATTCCCATCAATACCTTCCTAAATCATTTAAAACCAACCAAATTAAGTTCCACTACCTTTTATGCAATGCAAAGATTTCAATAATAGCCACACTATATGAAAAAATCATTCTCATTAGCATTTTAACAAATATGTTGAGGGCATATAACTTCCAAAACCAAATATCAATTGACCATTCCCCTGCAACCACATGTTTAAACCATAATTATAACATGAAAAATTATAAGTAAAACATGGGAAAACATTATCGACCATAAACAACCAAAACCCCCAACATCTATTTTAAAACCAAACTATACCATGAAAACCATTCATTAAGACATGCTTTTAGTTGAACTAACAATGAGAGAAGAGTAGCATGCCTAATTTAGGAAGGTTCATAGAGAGAGTTTGATCCTTAAGCCTTTAGATTACGACCTTGAAAAAACCCTAGCTGATTCTTCTTGAGAGGTTTTTAGAGAGAGTTTAGAGAGTATTATCAATCTTCTAAAGTGCATAAAAGATGACCAATAGGGTTATCAGATGTGGGGTATTAAGGGATTTGGGTGGAAAATGTCTAAACTACCGTTAGCTAAGTTACAGAAAACTCGTAGGTGGGTACGAGCAAACCTTCTAACTCATCACTATATCATACGAGTGGTACTCTTAAACCATCACCAAAATAGAAGGTTAGACACCACATTCTGTCCAATATACACCTCCCTTTCCCAACTCATCACAACACCATATGACTAGTACCCTCAAGTCGTATACAAGGCCAAACACCAAGGAATAGATACTGGACAATATACGATTGGACTCAACCCTCTTATTACATGAACATAAACTCGTATGGAGTCTATTATATCAAGGAAAGAACTTGGTCAATCAAAATATTGACCAACATATGACTAGGGTCCCTAGATACGTACCCACACCATACAACCCATATGGTGGGTCGTTATAAGGACAGTGAGTTCAAAACTCAAGAAATTTCTGAGGGATAAAACCCAGGGTATTTCAGCAACTATCTCCTGAACACCATACAGAGGCGGGGGAGACAAGTCAAGTGGATCTTATCAAAGCCCCTTATGATGAGCTTTACGATCGTGTTCTGACATCCTACAATTCTGTCGTAAGGTTCCTTTTATGCTCTGGATCAAATGGGATCAAGGGATTGCTTTGACTCCTAGTATCAGGCATATACCAGCATGCACCCTAAGAAGAATAGAAAATAAAACCCAACAACCTCAACAAACTCTATCAATCAATCCATAACCATATTCCCAAAAAATAGCTCCAAAATTTACTGTTGGCCAAAAACTATTCCTCCAAGAAGTATAATGCTGCCGAAGTCAAATATAGTAACCCAACAGAGGTTAGGGTCAAACCCATAGGGAATAGGCCAAATGTCTCTCATAATTTTTTTTAATGTTTCCAAAATGATAGAGTAAAAATAAATAGGGTGTTTTGCTGTGAAAATAGTAAAGTAGCAACAAGTCCTGATCACTTAGTTGAAATCAATCTAAGAAGAATACTAGGACTATGTTCCTCATATCTTCCTAACTTCCTAGACTTATCATGCTTAATCTGACTAACTCAATGGCACACAGAATCTGACAAGATAGGTATCACCAACCATCTACCAAAATGGACCTATGTACTTGCATATTTTCCTGTTTTAAGCATAAAAAAGTTCCATGAAACCGCGACACATCAGTTACCAGGTCTCTAATGCTCAACCTTAGCCTACTGACAACAAAGGCAACAAGCTATAAAATTTGCCACATCCTTTTTCATGCCACTCCACCAGTAATGCTGCCTCAAATCTCTATACATCTTAGCTATCCCAGGGTGAATAGAATATTTGAAGCTATGTGCCTCCCATGATATAAACTAAATTAATTTTCCAACCCTCAAAACACAAATACATCCATAAAATCTCAAAATACACTTGAAATACAAGGTAGCTCAACTGGAGTCACCTCTCAAAACTTGATCATGAATGCCAAAGTCATTCTCGAACTGTTGATCTTGAATTTGCTCCCTCAATGTAGATCTAGCCTCAACATTGGCAATAATACTCCTAAGGCCTGAAATATCAAGTTAAACTATCAAGTGGGCTAGGTACTGGATGTCCCAAGATAACGGTCACTTTGAACTAAAATAAAGGCTAAGCTACCCATACTCACCTCATTTTGCTACCGTATTTGACTTACCCAATTGGTATAGAATAGAGATATCATAGTCCTTTAGTAACCAATCCACCTGCACTATTTCTAATTAAGCTCCTTCTAAGTCATAATGTACTGAAGATTATAATGGTTAGTGTAGATCTCGCAGCGAACACCATACAAGTAATGCCTCTAAATCTTGAGCGCAAAAACCATCACCGCCTACTCCAAATCATGAGTAGGGTTGTTGTACTCGTGCAACTTGAACTATCTCGATGCATAAACAATAACTTGACCTTACTTCATCAAACTAGAACCCAAACCAACACTGAAAGCATTAGATTAAACTATAAACCCCTTACCCTTAACGAAAAGAGTCAAAATAGGAGATAAAGTGTGCAAACCCTTAAGCTTTAGAAAGCTCAACTCACAATCCTTGGACCATTAAAATGGAACCTCCTTCATGGTCAAGCTGGTCATAGGCACTATAGTAGTAGCAAATCCCTCAATGAACCATTAGTAGTTTCCTTCCAAACCAATTAATTTATGAACCTCAATTGTAGATATAGGTCTGGCCCTATCATGAATAGCCTTAGTCATTGCTGGATCCACCATAATCTAATTCTTTGACATCACATGCCCTAAGAATGTAACAAAAATAAGTCAAAGCTAAAACTTTGAGAATTTGGTAAAAGCCTATGATCTCCAAAGTCTGGAGCAAAATCCTCAAATATTGCCCATGCTCCCTCTACTCCACGACTAAACAAGGATATCATCGATGAAGAAAATTACGAAGGAGTCTAAATAAGGCTTAAAATCATGGTTAATTAAATCCATGAACATTGCTGGGGCATTGGTCAACCCAAAAGACATCACTAAGAACTCATAATGGCCATAGGGAGTTTTGAAGGTTGTCTTAGGGATGTCCTTAGCTCAAATCCTCACTTGATGGTAAATAGTGATCAAATCAATCTTAGGGAACATTGCTGCTCCTTAAAGATGGTTGAAAAAATCATCACTACAAGGTATACAATACTTATTCTTCACTCTCACCTTATTTAGATGCATATAAGTGATACACATATACATGGAACCATTATTTTTCTTCACAAATAAAATAGGACCACCCCAAGGTGATATGCTCAACCTAATAAAACTCATACCCAAAAGATTGTGAAGTTGATAATTTAGCTTCTTTAGCTCGACAAGAGCCATATGGTAAGGTGCCATGGAAATAGGTTGGGTGCCTGACTCAAGATCAATGACAAAGTCAATATCACACTCAAGAAGAAGGTCAAGCATGTCGGAAGGGAAGAAATCAAAAACTCATAAATAATAGGAATAGAATCAAGCAAGGGACTCTCGATTGCTAACATCATAAACATATGCAAGATAAGACTCACAACCCCTATACACCAATCTCCTAGCGAACATAAGAAATAATCTCCATCGGTGCGTGACTAAAAGAACCCTGCCAGGTAATCGAGGATATTCTAGGCATGGCTAAGTTAATGGTCTTGGCATAAAAATTTGAGATCGTATGATAGGGGATAACAAGTCCTTGCCTAAAATTGTAACAAAATCCATCATATCTAATATAATAAGGTTAGATTAAGTATCAAACTCTCAAACAATCGTAACACATGATGTATAAACCTGATACGCTACTAAAGAATTACCCACGAGAGTAGTTACATATATGGCACTAATCGAGGGTCCCAAGACAACTCTAACTACAGTGCATAATAAATAAAAACATATGAATAAGTGGATCTGGGATCAATTAAGGCAATAGCTGGCTGACGGTATACAGGAATTAAACCTGTAATTACAATACTTAAAGACTATACCTCTGGCCTACCAGGTATAATATACAACTGACCCCATCTACCTCCAAACTAAGTACCTGATTTACCAACTATCCTAATCCTCTAAGGACTAACTAGAGAACTCTAGGGACCACCCTACGACCCTAGGTAGCACCTCTAGCTAGGGGTGGTACTGCCCTAATTGGTTGGACACTCTGAGCTATAGGCTAAATCATTCTATGGAAGGGACACTCTATAGAGTAATGACCAACAACCCCATAATCATAGCATTCATCGAGCACTCTACTCTATCCAAAAAATTTGGTTGACCTTGAATAGTCACCTCAGATAAAAGACCCAATGTGCACATCTCAAAGACTGGTTGCTGCTTGAGCCACTATACTTCAGTATAATCAGACTGACCTCCATCCATAATCTATAGTGCTACATGAATAGGCCTGCCAAACTGACCCTAGTATTGATAAGACTGATATGGATGCTACCTACTTTATGAACCTCTACCTCTAAACTATAAGCCACTTTGGCTCCCACTAAAACTACCCTGCTAATGTGGTTGTTACATCCAACTTCACACGTAAGTATATTGGGTCATTCAAGTAATAAAGTGGCTCTTTGAGACCCAAAGGTCGAACCCACAAGGACTTATCAAATCCTATGGGTGCACTTTAAATCCCTACCCTATGCCAAAGAGAGGAGGGGGAGTTTGCAGTGCAAGCATGCCCACTCAAGGTGCAATTTTGGTCAATCTTTATTCTCTTCTTCTTATCTACTTATAAATTGTTTCCCTATTCCATATGACTTGTTTGAAAGCTTCATTTTGATTCCATAGCTACTCCATTGCTATAATACAACAAATCATAATAAACATTAGTTAATTCAACATAATAGAGATTATCAAAGTACCCTAGAACAAGCATAGCTCAATCTAGCATCACTAGTTTGCTTGTCTAAACTCTATTTGATCATTTGACTCTTCACTTGTTTCAAAAGTATCTTAAACACTCTAAATATGTAAATTATCACATAAATTGACACTGTATACTTCATTAAGAATATTTTTATCATGAATTAATTTCTCAGGTCATGACGACACCTCTTATAAGCCTCCAGTTGGTAAGCCAACCCATAGTCCAGAACTGCAGTAACAGACTACAAGAGTGGAATAGGTAAAATAAAATAATAATATATGTAAGACAATCCCAAAACATGGTAGAGTTTCTAATGTAATAAAAATACAAAATGAGATACTAAATAACTATACTAATATAACCCATCTCTGAATATAATGTGGAGATCAATCTAATCTATAAGAGGTAGAATAGTAAACTCTAAACGCCTAAAGATCACTCTAGATATACATTCCATAGATACTCTTCACGAGGCATACAACAACGATGGGAACTAATGTGCCATAGTTCTATGGCACTTTTGATGCTTAAAACTGAGAAATATGCAAGTACTTAGGCCTATTTTTGGAGATATGATGTGTTTTGTGTCTTATTTTGCAGGAAACTAAGTTTTTAGAGCTAATCTGAAGGGAAAAACTGAAAGCTTTGACCAACCTATGTTGGCACCTACTTAGCATAGGTGAAATCTATGTGGCCTAGGTAAAAGAGTAGGTGTTAGAAGACTGAAGTTTAGAGAACTAAAAGTTGAGAATTTGGCCCTACTACCTACTATGGGGTACCTACAACCCGTATGTGATACCTATGTCTTGTAGGTGCTAGAGAAAGTGCTAGAAATTAAAGATTCAGAAAGATCCTATAGAGTTTTGAAGACTGTCACCCGCGTGGGGCTACCTACGACCCATAAGCTGCACCATAGGTAGCCGCCGATTAAGTTTTCCTCTTTAGTTTTGGAAAAGGATTCTTAGGATTTCTATGTAATTTATAAACTCTTTTAACAATTTTTAGTTAGTTTATTCACTTTGATGCAATATATACTCTTACTAACGTATTTTGATTCCAAAATTAACATTGATCTTGGGATTATTGTGTTATTGGTTTTTGGTTGATTAATTGATTTGGGACTTTGGGATTTCTTCATCTATTATTATGAGATTGATTATATGCTTTTTTATCAAATTCAATGGATTGTTTCACAACTATGAGCGGCTAATTCCCTTAGCTAGAATTATGGGAACCCTTGCTGAATAATGAAGTAGGGGAAGTGTGAGGTTTGACTAAACCACTATTGCTGTATATATTGTGATCTTTTTCATATTATTTGCTTCCTTGGCTATAGCAGAATCTAAGGACTCATCTGTATTCGCAATCATCTTTACAAAAGAGGTCAAAATTGGGAAAAGAAGGTTGCAATAGTGATTTGAGGCTATCAACGCTCGTCTAATAACTTGAGACCCACAAGGTGAAAGTTAAATTGGGATCAAATACAAGGGTTAGTAAGGCGACACCCAGAGAATCACTAGGTAACGGGTGTGATTCACCAAAGTCATTTACAAGATAGTTGGTTATATATAGCTTGTCAGATTCTACACACGTGACCTTGAGATAGTTGAATTGAGCACGATAAATCTAGGGATTAGAAGCCAGGGGGAACACAACCCAGTGTTCATTTTAGATTGTTTTCAACCAAAAGAATTCAAATTATGTTAATTTTACTATTTGATACAAAATCCCTACCATTTACTTTCCTATACTTTTGGCTACTTCAACAAGTTTGAGAGACGAGTTCGACCTATTCCTTGTGGGGTTAACCCCAACCTAGTTGGGTTTCTATAATTGATAGCGACCACATGTATATTTTTGGAGGGTATCATTTTGGACGACATCAAATTTTGGGCGTCGTTGTCGGGTAATACGGTTGCTGAGTTATTGATTTAAGTTGTTAAAGTTTTTAGGTTTTATTTTCTTATTATTATTAGGACATATGTTGGTATGTACCTAGCACTAGGAGTCAAGGCAATACCTTACTCCCACTCTATCCCGAGCTAGAGAGAATCCTATAACCTAATCGTAGAATGACAGAACACGCATGTGAAGGTCATCTTAAGAGGCTTCAGGAAATCCTACTTACTTGCCTCCTTCTCCTGGTACAGCTCTGGACATGATTAATTAAACCATAGATCAATTATTATAATAAGCAAAAATGCTGCTAACACGAGTAGGGATATAGATGCTCGTTGTATAACTTAAGAAATAGTGCTGGTAAGGTAGAGACAAGGAAAGATCATAGAGCAGAACCAAATAACATTTGATATAGAGGTAAAAGGTGTAGAGCTTAAGTATTCCCAACCTATCAGTACTTTTCACTATACGATGATCCATAGGAGGACATGGGATACATTGAGCCTACGGAGATAGGAGCTATCATTCCTTTTGCATTGCCACTATGTGTGAGTCTGACATTACTAGTGCTATGATCCAGTTGTTGAATATGAAAGGTGTGTTTGCAGGCTTGCCGATGGATGATGCAAACATGCACCTTATTAATTTTATTGGAATTTACACTTTATACACCATACCTGGGGTAGATCAGGAAGCACTAAGACTCGGGTTGTTCCTTTTTTTCTCTAACTGGTAAAGCAACATTGTTGTTAGGGGGACTTACTTATAGGTCCATTACTACTTGGAATGAGTTTTGGAGGCAATTTTTGGATTGCTTATTCTCCTCATCCAGAATGCTACAGTTGAAGGATAAGATATATTATTTTAGGTAACTGCATTCTGAATCTATGTATAAGGCATGGTTTTGGTTTAAAAGAAGTTGATGATGGTGCCTAATCATAGAATTACAGGAAGAAACTTGCTTGAAATATTTTATCGAACTCATAATACCAGTTCAAAATCTATGATAGACACTGTTACAGGTGGAGCATTCATGTGCCTATGTTGGGAGGTAGCATCAGAGATATTAGATCAGATCTCTCTCACCAACCGAGGGTGGCATACTCGAGAGGCAGAGAGAGGCTCTAACACTTATGCTATTGGTAATTCCAGCAAGCATAGAGTTATTAATGACCTAGTGGTGGAAGAGGTTGCGTAACTAAGGACAGAGGTTGGATTGTTGACAAAGTAGTTCACGATAATGAATTCTGAGAAGGTGAATATAGTGGGCATGCAATGTAGGGCCTCTAAATCATATGATTAATGTGGAAGAAGAGGCTGAATATCTAGATAGAGGGTTAGAAGGTTTTCAATCCAAGGTCTAGTCGTCTGCTCAAGACAATTTTAACTCTAGGCAAGGGAACCAGTGTTGGAACTACTATAGGGATAGGTGTAAAGATCAAAGTAGAAAGAAGAATAGTGAATGGAGTCATAAGGACAATTATAAATTCCACCAGACAGCCGTGATAGTGAATCAAGGATGGAGGCTATGTTGTCCAAATTAGTAAGAGGTTAGGAAAGTCAAGAAAATTTCCTTAAAGGGATTAGGGCAAACATTTTATGGCTGACCCAGAAAGTAGAATCAAATGCTACTTCGATTAAGTAATTAGAGAAAAAATTTGGCCAGATATCTACAACTTTGAATCAGCAGCAGTCGTGCACCCTTCTAAGTAATAAATGTAGAAAACTAAGAATGTCGACCACTGTCTGGCTATGACCACTTGAAGTGGTAAGGCCAATGTTGACCCTCTATTCCTATGGATGATGAGCCAAGGAATGATAATGTTTGTTGATGATACACTTGAAGCAGAGTTAGTAAAGTTGGTGGCTAATGCTGACTCATCACAAAAATTGACAGGTGTTAATCATAGTGCTGAGAAGGATAAAGGTAAGTGAAAGGTAGATGAATTGGCAGTGAAGACTATTGTAACGACCCGAGATCCCATCCCGAGATGTCACAAGGTGATCATGACCCCGAAGGACCAAAAGCTAACCCTTTACTGATATCTGTACCTGCACACTGCATAATATCTAAAATAAATGTGGAAACTAGCCATAAGGTTCAACACATCTATACATACTCAAACTAAAAACTGAATACTAATACATCTGTCTGAAAAGTCTCTAACTGTCTGAACTATGGAATTAATGGGACATATCCCTAACTAACTCCGTCAACAAAAATATAAATAAAGTCTGATACAATAATAATAAACTGAGACTCGTCCTTGAAAGAAGAGGACTCACTGCTACTGCTGCTAACCGGGACTAAACTGCGGAGGATACTCTGGATCCTGTGCCTCTGAACCTATGGTGTCAAATAAAACATCATAGCACAAATACGTTAGTACACGAATGTACTGAGTATACAGATAAGGTAAGGCTAAATGTAAGGGCTCATGCATGAACAATATCTTAACTGAATAATGATGAGAGTACCGAATGAGAACACATACATAAATACACTCACCATAATCACAATCATCACAACTCTAAATACTAAAACTCGAATACCATGTTACTGCCATCTAAACTCACTACTAACACTGAGATACTGAATAACTGAATTATCTGATATTGATAACTGATTAACAGAATATACTTACATCAAATACTGAATTCTGAGCTCACTGCTCTCAACTGACTAGGTCAAAAATCAACGTCTCTGACGGATGATTCTGGAATATATTATTAATAATAAGAAAGGATCATGTCCAAATCTGACAACAAAAATACTCAACATCATATGAGACTGAGATCAAGCCTATCTGACGGGAGATCTCTAGATATAGTAACAGGAATACTCAATTGAATCTGAGACTGAGATCAAGCCTATCTGACGGGAGATCTCTAGATATAGTAACAAGAATACTCAATTGAATCTGACACTGAGATCAAGCCTATCTGACGGGAGATCTCTAGTTATGATAACAAATAACTGTATATGAGACCAAGCCTATGTGACGGTATGGTCCATGAATCAATAGAACTATTTTAGTTCCTCATTGAGATAGATGACTGTACCACACAGTCCTAAATTCTGAAGATTAATACAGAAACTGCAACTATGGGAAGTAGTTACTTAATCGACATACCCCGACCTACCACAGGTGGGGTCTAATCTGTAACCCCAGTTGGAAGGGTGTCAATACCATGACACCGATAAATACCTCTTTGGTCAAGACTCTCTAACGGAAGGACCCTTGCAGGAAGTCGGCCTGAGGCAATATAATAGTCAAAACTCTCTGACGGTGACAACCTCTACTGAAGGGAGACTCCTGCATTCTGTATTGGCTATGCAGTTCTGGAGTTTAGGGATTGCACCTAATAACTCAGCCTTTCTGATAGGAGAGCCGCTATCTCTTTCCTCACTCGGTGCAAGCTTCTACTCCCAACTAAAAGAAGCTGAACTAAAATCTTAACTAAACACAACTGAACTGAATCTGACATTGAGCACATTTCTCAAATGATCTAACTGAGTTAAGCTGAATTCACATAGTTTCGTATTTGATAGAATACTACTGAATCATGGTATCGGACTAACGACATAGAGTTTAATAGATTATTCGGTCACTACCGAGGCAATAATTGAACACTAGAATACTACAAGGTCTGAGTTGAGTACAACACTAAGGCTAGATTACTAGCGATATAGAGATTACCGAGATAACTGCGATTACTGAGATTTCTTAAGTTCTATAATTGTCTGAGGATACAGAGTTCTATAGTTCACCAATTTTTGAGAGTCATAGCGCGACTGGGATTATTTTGAAACTGATACGGGCTTTAGACAGTAGCTAAATTCTCGGGTATAAATACCCCCAGGACTTGATAACATAAAAGTAAAACACAACTATTATTTCACTAGTTATTACCATAATTATTCGTTCATTCACCACAATCATTCATTCATCATCACTATCATTCATTCATCACAATTATTTATTCATCATCATAATCATTCATTCCTCATCACAATCATTTATTTATCATGAAAACCATTAAGGTATCTCTCCAAGTAATAGGGAGTCATATCTTATGTTCATCCTCACAATCACTAAGACATCACCTCAAGCATTTAGGGATTACCAATATCTATTCATCATCACAATCACTAAAGGGTCACTTTGAGCATTTTGAAATCATAAGCATATAATAGCATAGGGTAAAACATACTACTAGATCGTACACCATTCAACAAGGTCTTACATCAAGTACTCCACACCTATATCGGTCTTGACATGCATTTGGACATCACATGATTTAGAGGAAACTTCATACTATTAGATCACAACTTATTCATCAAGCACTTGGTATGTACTAGAGACTTAGCATGTATCAAAGAGCACATGATTGAGGAAATTACTACTATCACATCTCCACTTGTTCACTATGGTCCTTCTACAAACACTAGACATACACAAGTTCACACCTACTTGGGGATTTCATGCTATCATGGAACAACTCATTCACTAAGGCATTTCATCAAACACTAGGCATGCATGGGTTTACGCCTAATTAGAAATTTCATGGTACACATAGTTCTCAAGTCTTATACGTGGAGAGGAGTGCATATAACAACATGCCATATGTCCATCGACCTAGTTTCATGAACATTTCATCAACAACCATAACACATAACAATATCATAAAAGTCATTATTTTCATAAGGGTGTAGCATGCATTTGTCATTCAGGTCACAATTTAACTACAATATATGATTTCTAACCTCTTAGACATTTTATCTAACACCCTACATGCACAACTTACGCATAGGTATAATAACCCAATTACTCATCATGAACAACCAAATTTATATATTTCTAACACATATAATACCATAGATTCATACAAACCACATAAATATTCCATCTTAGAGATCTTTCAACTTCAACAAAAAGAACATAGTCTATTTACCACACAAATACCACATACTAAGGCCAATGCTTGATAATATTGTAGACAAACATGAATCATAACTCAATCATAGCAAGAACATCAATTTCAACTCACAAAAATCATTAAAATTTCATAAATATAAAATCTTTGAGATTTAGAAAAGGGTTACTTGAGCTTCTTGGATGAAAGGGATCCAAGAATCAATATCCGCATACCTTGGGAAAACTCTTTTATTGAAAGCCTTTGGAGAGATTTCTTGATTTTTCCCTTGATTTCTCTTGATTTTGATTGAAGAAGGAAAAGGGGATTTGATTTGGAAACGCTAGTTTTTTTCTTGGTGGAAGAAGAGAGAAATGAGGCTAAAATCCCTTAAGTGGGTATTTATAGTGGTTGGGGAAAAAGGAGAAAAGACCAAAAAGCTCTGGGAATTTAAACTAAAAAATCCTGATTTTTTATGCTGGTGCGACGCGCCATAATCGCGTCAACCCATTGGAATTTGGACAATTGAGTAATGGCACGACGATGCGATGTGGTGGCAACCACCTTTCCATCTTGGTACGAACTGGAACTACACCGCGATGCATAGGAATCACAGAGGCTTGCTGGAATTTTTGATTGCCATTTTGGCTAGCTCCGCTATGCGCCAGAAGGCCAGGTGACACACTGTCTCACTAAAATGGCTCTAACTCTTCACCCGAGTGTCCGATTTAGGTAAATTAGGGAAATTCCACATGATTCAAAGTATTTCATACTTGAGAAGATATTTTTGAAACTTTTAGACTCGAATTTTTGCTTTACCGAATACGCTCTAAGGCTCAGACTGGAAGAGGACTTTGTGGGGTATTAAAACTATTCCATGACATCCCCCACCTTTTACTCAGAGGTTTAAGCATAAAAAAGAATAAGGGAAGTATAAAAATTTTATTGCTAAGCTGAAAGAGCTGAGTTTGCATAACCCTTTTCTTGAAGATCTCGAGCAGATGCCTGGGTACGTAAAATTTATGAAGGATTTGATCAAAAGAAGAGAGATATCAGTTTTAAGGACGTTGGTGGGTTTCATCATTGTATTTCAATCATATTCCGATCTCTGTCACAAAAGAAAGATGATTCCAGAGCTTTCACGATTCCTTGCACCATTGGGACATCTAGGTTTGCCAGAGCATTGTGTGACTTAAGTGCCAATATTAACTTGATGCCACTGGCAGTTTCTAAATAGTTGGGCTTGAGATCTCACAAGCCAATGCAATGTGATTATTGATGGTAGATTATACAGTGAAGAAGCTCGTAGGCATATTGTTTGATATTATGGTAAAGGTGGACAACTTTATATTTTCAGCAAACTTTATTGTCTTAGATTGTGAAGTTGACTTTGAGATGCCGATTATCTTGGGGAGATAATTATTGGCCATGGGTAGAGAATTGGTGGATAAGGATAAAGAGGAACTAAAGTTTAGACTGAATAATAAGGTGGTCACATTCAATGTGGGCAGAACCATAAGGCAACTGACCGACATGAGGGTGGTTTTGATAATAAACTATGTCGATGACCTTGGAGGCCACTTCTTTGGCTACCTTGATTAAGTTTAAATAAATAAGGTTCCCACGTCATGCCACGATGTTGAATCAAGCGATGCATGGGAGGAAACCTATAGGCTTATTGATAAAGTTCGAGTAACTAACATTGCCACGTTGTGCCTTAACGTTAAATCAACCACTATGTGGGAGGCAACCCAATATTTTGGTGTTCACGTTGTTTCCTTTTTTGTAGATTTAAAACTAGAGGAAACACCTGGTATATAGTAAGACATTGCAAAATTTAGAGAATTCTAGGTAAGGGGACATATTGACCTACTTATAGGGGTAATAAGTACCATTTAAGCCAGGTAAGTAATATAATAAACGTCAGAGGGAAATTTTGAGGATTTTTAGTCTTTGAACTTGTACATACAAACCTACTTACTAGGTCATAAGTACCACTTACGACCTCATAAGTGGTTGGTAGGTATCAGAACAAAAATCTTAGAGAGACAAAAAATTTTATGCCACCTACGCCCTGCCAACTATAGGCCGTAGGTAGCACCTTTAAACCATTAGTAGTAGTGTAGGTGTTAGTTTTCTGGGCCTAAAATCTTTAAATATTTGGGCTGGACCCATAAAGACCCAACCCAAATTGACCTCTCAATGCTTTTTAAAGGCTAAGAAATATTTCAAAGGCTTCGTTAAGTCAAAAATTATAACTCCCTCTTTTATTCAAAACCTCCAATTCCCTATAAAATTCATATAAGGCAAGCAATCTCCCTATTCCAGTACAAATAAGTTCAATTGCACTATTTATGCATTTTGGCTAGGGTCCCTTGGCACTTTTTAATTTTCCACTTCCATCTTTCAAAATCAAGGAAAATTTCTTGGCTCCTATGAGTATTACAGTGTAATATTTACATTGAAGAAATAAGTTTGTACTTGAATACGCTTGAAAATTATGTGGTTTATAGGAGCCTATAATAATCAAAATGTTGGAACTGGTGCATTGTTCTTGAATGAAAACTCTGTGACCATGCCCTAAATTAAAGTAGAAGTTGAAAGGATTGATGAAAACCAAAAGTCTTATGCGCCTTACCTGTGTTTTGAAAATTGATACAAGTTGTGTGTGGAAATTGGACTTGAATGGGTTAATTATACTACATAGGGATGTTAAATTTAGGAAAAAGTTGAATTTTAATAATTTTGATTTTTCTTCAAATTTTGCACTCCCTTACTATCTTTCAGGCACAAACACTTGCTTTTTCAAGTACTATGGCACCTAAGGCTACCTAGAAAAAAGGAAAATAATTGAGGCTTTAGGATGAGTCCCTGAGCATAGTGGATTATTGGAGGAGTACTTGGTAGATCGGGATAGACCAGTAGCCCCACGAACTATGGGAAAAAGTAGGATGTAGCTGTGACCATCATTAAAGATACTTTTGGAGTTCAACTCCCACCACAGACTTAGTAGGATGTACAACCCGTATCTACTCAAGCCCGAGCTCAGATAGCCACAGCCATACCAATTCCTAGGCTGAGGATAATGTTGGCCAGGACTTCACTACCTCACTTTCTTAAGTTTACAAAAGGGAGAGAATATATCCGAGGATGATTTTAAGGAGGAGGCCACAAGAGACCCCCAGTTTGAGGAGGGGTCAGAGGATGAGTCAGCATAAATAGTACCCTATTACAAAGAGGGTACAACTCAGGCATCACATCAGGTGTCATCATCTTAAGCACCAGCCATAGAGCCTTCTGCATAGTATCCTTAGCCTCTTATTCCACCACATACTGACCCACTTTCGAGTCTATACACACTTTGGCTGTGCCAATAGCTGAGGTAAACCTGAGGTGGTGTGTAGTGAGGATGCAAGTGATTTATGAGTAGGACAACTTTATTACCAAGGTAGATCAACCTACGAGTCTATTTAGGACTAGAAAAGGATTGAATTAGCAGGTATAGATGGGCACCAAACCTGTAGGCTGCATTTGATCAATACCATCTTAGGTGGTTAACTAGACCCAAGGGTTCTTATAGCCAGGCTGTGGTCCATGAGTTTTATGCTTCTTATGCTGCTATAGTTTTTTTGACCACACCTTGAGGTGAAAGATGTGCAATACAACCCCAGCTAGAGTGTACTTTGGTGAGAGAATTTCAGTTTGAACTTTCAACAGCGACCATCTGCCGGTTTTTTTTGGGCCTAATTATGTAGCCCTGTCATCCATTGCTGATTGTGATCATAGATTGAGGGTGTGTTTGATATGATGGAAAATATTTTCTAGAATTTTTTTCCTATTTTCCCTTATTTGGTTGTAGTAAAATATTGAGAAAACATTTTCCAAGATAACTCATTTTCCTCTATTTAAGGGAAAATGACTTTCCTCATGGATCAAGGGAAGTCATTTTCTGAAAAATGACAAATGTGACTTATATCCCCACCCCACCCTCTTCCCCACCCCAACAACACTCATATTCACATGGCTAAAAAAATTTACATTTCTCAAAAATTTACATTGAGGGTGTGTTTGATATGATGGAAAAATCATAGATTGAGGGTGTGTTTGATATGATGGAAAATATTTTCTAGAATTTTTTTCCTATTTTCCCTTATTTGGTTGTAGTAAAATATTGAGAAAACATTTTCCAAGATAACTCATTTTCCTCTATTTAAGGGAAAATGACTTTCCTCATGGATCAAGGGAAGTCATTTTCTGAAAAATGACAAATGTGACTTATATCCCCACCCCACCCTCTTCCCCACCCCAACAACACTCATATTCACATGGCTAAAATAATTTACATTACTCGAAAATATTTTTCACTATGCTTTATTTCAATTTTTCACGGATTGAAATAAAAAATAGTGAAGCCCAAATTTTTTCCTTTTTCAATGTTCGTTGAATGTATTGTTATTTTGATGTGCATAGGGGAAGACTTACCTATGTTACTTTTTCTAATTGCACATTTAATTTTTTCATCGATGTAACTTGTTTCACAAGATTGAATAAGTTTGTCGTTCCATTATATTTCTATTGTTTGTAGTATCTTGAGATTCTCCTGACAAAATATTGAAAAGTGTCTCCTATATTTGCTAATTAATAGTTTCTTAAATTTAGCGATTGTAATATTTTAGGATTCGATATTAATATTATTTGCTGTGCTTAAATTAGTTCTTACAAATTGTTGAGTTGCTAGAGACACTGATATACTAGTTAACATTTTTTCACTCAGCAATCAAACACTAGAAAATATTTTTCTAAGAAATATTTTCTACTCACCAACCTAACACCATAAAATATTTTCCACTCACCAATCAAACATGAGAAAACAAGTAGAAAACCAACTTATTTTCCAGGAAAATATTTTCCAAGAAAATATGTTCCTTGGAAAATATTTTTCATCATACCAAACACACCCTGAGATTTACATGGGATAGGCGTTCAATGAAAGATACAGATCATTAGAGACAGAGGTTAGATTTTTCAAGATAGATCTCCAACTTGATTTTTTATTTGGGAGAAGTCTCCCTCTGGATCGATGGGATGGGGACAATTAAGAAGGCGATAATAAATTATATCGTAAAGTTTTAGTGGATCGTGGTTTATTTTTTGCTGTGTTCGACTATTGAGAATAATATTTTGACATGGAATTGAGATGCACTGGTCGCAAGTTTGATAGCTGGATATGAGATCGACTTTATATCCATTATCAAGTATAAGTTGCAAGAGAGAGTATTCGAGGACTTGACCACTTTTCTCTTTCCTTGCCTCATCCAATAATCGTTTGATGAGGTAGGAGTTCTTAAGATCTCAGATATTAAAAGGATATTAGAGGTGATGAGCGTTGCATAGACAAATATGATCTAGGATCTAACAAACCTAGTTCTTTTCCAGAGAGCTCTTATGTAATGACCTTTAAGGTTATTTCTTATGATTCCACTTACTTTCTCTATTAGAAATTTTCTATAGTTGCCCCAAGTCATTTATGACTTGTTGCAACTGATAGTTCAGTTACCAGAAGTTCATTTGGATTTTAGAACCCTTTCCAGTTTAGAAGTCTTCACTAGTTCTAAATAGCCATCAAGCAAAAGCTTTAGTAAAATGATATCAAATGCTACCTCTAACTGCACCAACAACTCCAAAATATTAATTTTAAGTTGGGTGGATCTTTGGTTTGGGTCCCGCTGCACTTGAACTCATTTTGATCTATTGGTTGGAAAGTTGATAAATTGGAAATTTAAGTGTGGGCCCCATATTTGGTTGAAACAACCTCGGATGGAAAATCTGAATTCACCATGTCTGGAATATTGAAATTAATGTGGTTGCATTTTTTGTTTGCTTATATTGGAGTCCGAATGCATCCCGAGGCATTGGCCAAAATTTGGAATTTATTCCAAGTTCCATCTGTCTTCTGGTGTAACAAAAGTGCCATAATCGCAGAGGCTATATCATGATGGTGATGTCATAATTACAGCCCGTGTGTTCGTGATCATGTGAATGAATTTCCTGGGAAGAGGTATTTAAATGTCCTTTTAGTCGAGAATTGGTTATTTTCTCTCTTTCTTTGAGTCCCATAAACCCTAAAAGGGTGTTATTCCACAAATTGAGTCATGGGTGTTGATTGGGAGCTTGAAAAACGTGATTAACATCGAATCTAAGGTATGAATCCTTCATTATTAGTGTTGAATTCTTGATTTTTTAACCCAAATCCCCAATTGCTTGAGACTTGATTTAGCCCAAATATGATTGATTGGCATAATTTCTGTGGGATATAACTCCTAATGGTATTTGAACAATGGGTTGGTCTAGGAAACTTATTTCTTATATATGGGACCCACTAAGGTTTTTTTTTTGGTGTCATTTGGACTCAAAGCACAATGGTGCAATGGTGGATTGTAAAGTTGAGATTAGTTGGACAATTTAGGCTAGTGAACTCATAGAGTATGGTACTTGACTTATAGTCTAGAGCCTTGGATACTTGGACTTGTTATCTAATAAATAATATGAGAATGCTCTAGTTTCTCTAGTTAGACATGAGTGGCCTTATCACTCATATCAAATAGTAAGTTGACCTTAGTTATGCATAGTTATAACGGTTTCCCTAGTAGTTTGGGTGGATTAAGAGTAATACTTGAAAAAAGATTTCACCATAGGATTAGTGTGGAATGATAAACCCTTAAGACACGATTTAGAGGGATTAGCTTAGTTCTGGGTAGAAGTTAGAATTGAAGAGAAATTTGGGTTATTAAAAGTGGAACTTGACCTGCCTTAAGCTTGGACTATGTAGTTTCATAGGTAACCTAGATACTTGTTAAACACATAGAATATGCCTCGGGTAATAAGATAATTAACCCCTGTAAATGATTTATTTATGATGTTGGTGTTAGAATTGGTGTGCATGATTGGTTACTAGATTATTCATAATGCTTGGATTGCAATGAATTATCTTATAGATTGAACCCATGAATATGATATCACTTAAATCATAGACTAAATTACCTTGTGGGTCTTGGATTATGATATTACTCATATTATGTTCAAGCCTATTGACTAAGCTAATGTTTGCATTAAAGACCCTCTTGTGCTAATAATGTAAATAATGTGAATAAAGAGGGGCTCTAGAAGATAAACTTTGTATTTCAAAATGCAAATGATTTTGTCAAGCCCAATAAAGTATTGAGTGTTAATACTATACGAATACACTTTTTCATGCTCTTAGTAATATATTCTATTGATAATGAATGATAAGGTACGAAGGTATGTCTTTTCGTATGTCTTTTTAACTCTATTCCTCGCGGGGCTTGCATCTACTATGGTTTGATTGTTCATATATTTATTGATGTTATGATAAATATTAATGTTATAATTAATATTGATACTATAGTGAATATTGATGATATGATGATGCCCGATAAGTTCGGATGATATATTAATGATATGATGATGCCCGATAAGTTCAAAGGATATATTGATGATATAATGATGTCCGATAAGTCTGGATGATATATTGATGATATGATGATTTCAACAAGTCTGGAGGATATATTGATGATATGATGATGCCCAGTAAGTTCGTAGGAAATATTGATGATATGTATGGTAAGCATGTAAATATATATTGTGTGTGTGATTATGCTTTATATGATTACATCCGTATGTGCTTGAGGGTATGATGTTATTCTTGGTATTGTCGGTTATAGTTCATTAGTGCTAATCACTTGTTAAGCGGTGTAGTTCTTGCTAGTGCTAAATAGTGAGTAGTAGTGGCATTTGTCACATAATGTACTAGGACAAGTTGTGAATCGGGATGTTGTGTGGTATTTGAGGATCCCCTTAGTGAGTTTAGATAGCATTGGATAAAAGGATTAATTAAGGTATAATGCCTATTAAAGTGAGTTATATGTTTTCTACTAAGTGACTATTTTTCTTGATGGCTTGAAGTCAAGAATTCTTGTTATTGAACCTTGTTTAGTTAAAATATGGTAACTAACAATTGTGGTTGTTATGTGGTTAATGCGGATGATAGGTTAGCATTGGTGATGATTAATGACATTGATCACTAAGTATGATGTCGATTAGCTATTGATTGAGGATTTGTATATCAATTTTTCTTGATCCCAAAAGATATTAATAGTTAGATATATAGGTATTTTATATGATGATTAGTAGTTTTTTGCTAGTGACGACTAGTGTGATTATGATGAATAGAATTGTGCTTTAGCTAAATGGCGTCTATGGTCTAGTAGTGAACCATGACTAGATGTTGCATGTTGGGTATTTAACGGATAATGGTTTGTCACTATTCCATGAATAAAGTTTATGTAAAGAATCAGTTTGGCTAATAACTAGAGGTCCTTTAATGACTAGCGAATTAGTAGTTAATAATGGGTATTGATTAGTTAATAGTAGAGCATAGATCGAGTATATCGATGAGATAAAGTTCTAAATGGTGATATGATTATGGTTATGAGTACTTTGGTAAATGGTATTCAACTGTGATAATTGATGAGAATTATGAATGTTGGCAAATGATCATTGGTGTGAAAAGTGGGAAACCTTGGATAATGAAAAGTTGGTTATATATCTATAAACATTGGTGATTTGATTTTTGATGCACTCTCCGGTGGTATGGGATGTCGTAGTGGGGGGGAGGGGGTTCTTTACTTTATGTTCTTTTGGGTGTAGTCCCCGTTGGTATGGGACACTATGGTGAGTTCTTTTACTTTATGCTCTAATAGATGTATGTGCATTAACTTGGTATTTATGCAATTGTACTTGTCTTAGTGTCGCTTATGATTTTGGATTAATTAGTCATTATATATGACAATATTGCTGTGTATTGATATGAATGTCATATTATCGTTCTAGTTGATAATTTATTTTATACACTGATAATGAAGATACTTTAGGTTTGATTACGTACCCTGACTTAGAGATATTATCTTTCTTTATATCATCTTTATATCATAATTTAGCTCAATAGGCTGATGATGCTTACCGAGTACCCATTGTTTTGGTACTCATACTATAATTTTGTACCTTTTTGGTGCAGACCAGAGTACTGGTTGCTTTCATTGAGTTGAGATCGTGTATTGTTGATCTTCTGGAGATAGGGTGAGCTATTGGAGTTTTGAGTCACTCGTTTCCCTCTATCCTTGTTCAGTCTTTTGTATTTGAGACAAAATTGTTGACTAATTAGACTTATGAGTTGTATTTCCTATTATAAAACTTATATGCTCTTGTACTGATAATTATCAGGTTGTGGGATCGGTATCCATATTTTGACTGTCTTCTTTTAGTGGAATTCTGTTGATTATAATTATATTCATGTATTTATGCCTAGTTGGGCATTTCATCTGAAGTAATCCATTGCATTATCTCTAGGTTACGGTGTTATCTTACCTACTGGTAGGTTTTAGTAGGTGCCATCATGACTTTGTGAATTGGGTTGTGACATCGTTCACCACTGACAGTGATTCTGGCCTAGTCTGAGGGGACCTCAGTTCTAGTAGAGCATAGTGATAAGATGGATGTGGATTTCGATACTAGTATGAAGTTTGATATGGGCGAGCATAGAGATGCACCCGAGATAAGTGCCCAAGGAGAGGGCCCTCTAACTATTTCTACTTTAGCCTCGACTCCACTTTCGAGCCGATTGGAGCATCTACTGTGCCTTCTTTCCCCACTGCTACTGCCACTGCCATAGCCACAACTATATGGTTAATTACTGTACCCTATGAGTTCTTTCTGAGCCTAGTGGATCTGCAGTATGTTACTACCGCTGGTCTCACTAATTTTGAGTCTGAGCTTGCTTTATTATATAGGCAGATCCAGCCTTATGTCCGGAAGACATTAGCGACTGTTGAGACTAGGATATGAGCTATATTCTGGGATACGGTATTAGAGTTCATTACTGTGTTGAACGCTTGCATTGATGATTTTGAGGGGTGGGTGTCAATTTGGTTCAGCGATATACAGGATCCTGATCTAGGTGTGACTAGGGAAGAGATGGCCACACTACGAGTAGAGGTACGCTTTTTCACTTAGAGATAGATTTTGGACATTCCTCTAATTATCCCTTTATTTGCTTAGCCTGTGCCTCCAGACGCCCCTAGACATTTTGATTTATTTGCTGCGGAGGAGGATACGATCCTAACTGTTAGGACCAAGAGAGCTAGGATGGAAGATCTACAATACCCCTCTATTCTTTTTGATCAGGTCTTAGAATAGGACACTGATGATTCTAGGGTATCTAGAATAGATGATGAGGTACAACGAGCTGAGATCATGATATGTGTATCTCTTAGTAGTGCCCCACCTCCACCACCACCACTGCCAATTGAGATAGCCCTAGATGAGGGTGAGCATGATACAGATGCCTAGTGCATCCCAGGTATGTCTTCACTCCCTTTCTTTATATTATGGTTATGCTTTGGGGACAGTGCAGATTTTTTTAGTTGGGGATGGGGTTTACCATAGCCGCCATAGTTTTTATTGTCGTGCTTCTTTTCTTGTATATCGTGGTATGATTGTAAAGTCGATAAATCTAGGAAATTTTATTTCAAATTATGTTGTTTTTGTTTAACTAAGAGAATAATTAGTATCTAAGGTAGTTAATGTATTTTGTTTTGATTTATTGAGAGAAATATACCTATTCAAAAAAGTTATTTTTGAATAGTGTGATGGGTATATATGTGTGAAAATTGTAAATCTCATTATAGAATTGAGATTAGGGACATGATAATCATAGCGAACATTGTATGAACTGGATAGGTGGTAGTTTGTGCTGCAACCCTGTTCCATGTGTGTGTGAGATTCTTACTTTGTTCACTGATCTGAGATGAATTTATGCACCTCAGTGTTGTTATTTGGGATTATTTAGCTTTGTGTTGAGGACTTCTCGTGTGCTTAATGGTTTAATAATGATATAATTGAGAATCTAAGTGTTTAAGTGCTTTATTACGATGTTTAAGGCGTTACCCAAACAAGTTTGTACTTCAATGGGTCACTTAGAGTTCAAATGAGATAACTAGTGTTACTAGCTTGAGCTAGGTGTTGTTCTAGTTGATCTCAATGAATTATAGTGTTTACAATGAATCCCTAATGGTATTATTGTGAAATTATGTGTGGAAAAACTTTTTTTTATAGTGTTTGAGATTCAATTGAATCAAGCCAAGAGTCAAAACTAAGTTAAAGATAAAAAGGGGCAAAACTAGTCTTAAGTTTCTAGAACATCGCCTTGGATTATGTGTGGTTTTGAGCTCTAATTCATGGTTTTTGATGTTATAAGATTCTTGGTGTGTCTATAATGACTGATTACGGATGATACAAAAGCTGTGAAGCAATTGAAAACAACAACACAAGGATTTGAATGGAAGGATGAATGGAAGGATGAAGGCATGGGACAAGATTCTACGTTGAAAGGGACACTTTTGAGTGATGGCGCATAGTGGAGGCAAGCCACCATGATAGGGGGCATAATGTGTACTTGTATTCTACCTAAGGGACAATTTACAGTGTGTCCTCATTATTAGGTTGCATCGTGGAGCTAGGTATACGCGATTAGAGGCGCGACGCGGAGGCATGCCATTTTCGACTTATTTTGTCCTCCTATAAATAGGACGCTTGTGCACTATTCAAAACACCTTGGACGACTTTGAAACTTGGAGGGAGGATATAAAAAAGTTAAATTAGGGTTTTTATATCTTTAATTTAGTTTTTTATCGATTTTAACATATTTTCTATCTCTGCAATTACGGTTATATCCATGAGCGGCTAAAAGCCCGCTTTCCGGGGTTAAGGCCAAGAACATGATTACTATTGCTTTGAATTGATTTGGTTTTGGTTTTTTATCATATTTGGTTGTTTATTTATCCTCGTTGTAACTATTTTTAAGGATTTACGACCCTTAGAGTACATCCATAGTCAACTTGTGAGCTCGGGAGGGGGAACAAAAAGATAGTACATGGTGATAAATAAAGTAGGATTATAATCTTCTTTAGAATGTTGTAATTTGCACTTAGGATTGGAATATACCTAAGTGACCTATTTTTTCATTATGGGATGAAACATAAATGCATTTAGCTTAGTTATCACATCCCAGCTCAATGATGTAGTTGTAGGTCTAAGTTAGATAGACGATTAGAGGCTCGGAAGACTGATCATACTATCAACCACGTGAATCAAAAACCAATATAAGTAACCTAATCAATGAATTTCAATAGCATAGTATGAGTGTTTGCAAAGCCTTAACCCCGGGTTTCTCCCCATTAATTATCCAAGAACCTTTAATTCACCGCATTATTTATTTTACTTTCAATTTATAACTCTCTTAAACACTTTTAGTTACGTAAAACTTAATTAATCTCAATAGTAAACTAGAATTGGATAGTTATCAACACAAGTCTCTGAGGGATCGATATTCATCTTTATTTAAGGCCATTGTATTACTTGGTGAGACCACGTACACTTGCATGTGAGCTTGGGGCCAACAAGTTTTTGGCACCATTGCTGGGGAATTGTGATTTGGAAACTGCTCTAGCTTTAGTTTTACTTTTTGGATTTCTTTGGTGTTTTTCACTTGGTCTTTGTTTTGAATTTGCAGAAAATAGGTTAACAAAATAGTTAGCTAGCAAGGTATAAGGAGTTGGTTGAACCCGAACCTAAGCCTGAACAACATTTATACTAAAGGAGGAGAGAAGTAGTCCTTATCTACCGCATCTTACAAATTTAAGAGAAACAAGAATTCCTACTCACATGGCTGAGGAACAACCATCCTGTAGGACAGTTCGTGATGTGGCAATCCCACTTGTGATAAATTTGACTTCCCTTTTTCAAAAATTGGATATTGGAGGTAGATTTGAGTAAAATAGAATATGGTATAGCTTTTGATCAGCGGTGGATAATTTATCGGGTTTTCACATAAAGATCCACAAGTTTACTTGCAGAACTTTTTGGAGATTAGTGACACATTCATCTCTACGGGTGTGTCATTTGACTATGTGAGGCTAACACCTTTTCCTTTTTAACTTTTGGGGGAAGCAAAGAAGTGGTTGAATATTGAGATTTCAAGTTCAATCATAACTTGGGATGAATTATCTTGGAAGTTCCTTATCTACTTCTTTCTATCTAGAAAGACTACGAGGCTTTACAGTGAGATTGTGAGCTTAAAAAAAAGGCCAAATGAGAACCTATATCATGCTTGGGAAAGGTTCGAAGCTCTTCTTCAGGACTGTCCACATCATCAGTAGTCTAATGAGGTACTATCTCCCTTTTTTTGAGTCACTTGACCATCACAAAAATTTGCTAGATTCAGCTGCAGATAGTCAAGCTTTAGAGAAGATGTATGATGAGATATACACCTTGTTGAACCAGATTGCTTAAGGCAATCCGAATTGGCATAGTGATACCTCAAGAGGTTTAGTGAAAAAAGCTGTAGGTATAACTTAAATTGATGGTGTTACAGTCTTGGCCGCTTAGCTTTCAGCCATGCAGAATCAGATAATGACCCGATTAAGCAAATTGGGTGCGAATCAAACTACGGCTCAAGTGAGTGCAGTGTAGTAGACCACAAGTTGGTGTGAGCTTTATAGCTATAGTGGTCACTCTGAAGCTATGTGTAGTGCAAATCCTGACTCAGTCATACTTGTGGCCAATGCTTAAAGGCCAAATTATGGAAATACCTACAATCAAAAGTGTCAGACTCAGACACCGAATCAATCCTGTAGCAACAACCAAAAATAGTAGTTTCTACAGCAGCATTAACACACATAGACTAGTAACATAGAGGACTTGTTGAAAAAGATCATTGTCACCCAAGAACATATGGCTTCTGACCTTAAAAACCAAAAGTACTGCAAAAGAATTTGGAGTATCAATTGGGGCAAATGTAGCAGGCACAAAATACCTGGCTCAAGGTGGTTTTCTAAGTGACAATGATCCTAAACAAGTAATGACAATTACTTTAAGAAATGGTAAAGAGCTGAATGAAAGGCCTCCAAAGAAAAATAAGAGGCATGTTATTGTTGTTGTAGATGCAAAATTTATTACTCAACCAGTTGCAACAAAGTTACCGATTATTCAAAAAAGTTTGAGTACCCAAAAACAAAGGTTTCTGAACAGGTTAAGGTGTATCCACATCCACCATTTCCATAAAGAGTAAGAAAATCAAAAGAGGATGCATGCTTTAAGAAGTTCTTTGACACGTTCAGAGAGATTCACATTAACTTTCCTTTTTTAGATATTTTACAGGGAAAGCCAAGTATGATAAGTACTTGAAGGATGTGGTCACTAAAAAATTTAAGCTACAGGTTGTTGAGATAGTAGTACTCATTGAAGAGTGTTGCTCTGTGGTGATGTATAAAATGCCTAAAAAGCTCAATGAGGGTTTCACTCTACCCATTCAGATTAGCAACAGTAAGGTGGTCCACGCACTGAGTGATTTAGGGGCAAGTAAAAAATTGATACCACTATCCTTATTTAATACTTTGGGTTTGGGGAAGCCCAGATCGAGCTCTATGATACTCTAATTAGCAGACCAGACCCTAGCCCATCCTGAAGGAATTATAGAGGATGTTCTCATAAAGATTGGTATTTTTATTATTCCTGCTGGTTTTATTATTTAGATTTTCAGCCAGATAAAAGGGTCCCGATCATCTTGGGACATCCATTCTTAGTGACAGAAAGAGCATTGATAGATATGAGAGAGGTCATGCTCACAATGAGGTTGGATAATGAAGGAGAGGTTTCCAAAGTTTACATACCACTCAACATACCACCCTACTACAAAAATTTGTATATGATTACAGTGATTGAAGGGGATAAGTGTCGGGTGGTGGAGTTTAGTACATCAAAGACCTCTTCGAACTTTCTTAGTGAGCTTCCTAAGCCACCAATACCGAAGACTAAAGTAATGTTGATTGATAATCCTAAAAAGGATATTATTGGTAAAACTGTTGACCTTGAGAGTTCACACTCAAGAGGTAAAAAATGAATAATAAAATGGCCTCTAAGTAGGAGGAAAATGATGAGAAAAATAGTTAAATGTGATATTAGGTCGTACCGTGACACTAAATCAGGCTCTTCTTGGGAGGCAACCCAAGTTAAGGTAGGTATTTATTTTTAGTATTTTTATCTTTTACTTCACATAGTTTTTGTTTTTGTTGAGTCACAAGTTGATGGAAAGTCTGAATACCAAAAACCTGAACTAAAAAGCATGACAAAGACTAAGTGTGGGGTGCCCAGAACCTCTTGATGTATGAAGATGCTACTAGATATGCCTAGAGGCTTTAAGGAGTATTTCTATCTCTACTTTCAATTATACTTTTGAGACAAAGCACATTTTAAGTTTGGAGTGAGAGAAATTCCCCTTTTTAGGAGTAATTTAAAACTTTTTATTTTAGGTAAGTGAGATATTCTTGTTGGTGCTATGTGTGATTGCATAATGCAAGTACTTTGGTTATAAAAGCATGTTGACTGTATAAATGACTACTTTTGAGAGTCCTGGGCTCTAGTTTATGACTCTTGTACTTGTAGGCTTAATGTTTTGAATTCATGCTATTATTTGGTTGAGAGTCTATGATGATCCTACTTGAGTTGAGAATATGTCATGTGTGTGTGCGGTTTTTGTGTATTCCTTGTTATACTTGATATCTAGAACTTGCCTGTTGTATGTGCAAAGTGAAATAAAGAGTATGGGTTTAGGAGATGATATTGACATTTCTTTGATAGCCATGTTTCATACCCTCTTTTACCTACCTTTGTGCATAATACTAGTTAACCCCATTAATCCTTTAGCTTATTTTATTTAGCAGCCTAATATGTAGCCTAATCCTTTCTTTGCTTGACCGTAGTTTGATCTAAAGCTCCTAAGAGCTTTAGTTGAAATTTAATTGAGTTAAGGAGTTTGAAATTCAAGTAGGGAAAAGATGAAATTGAAGCCCTAAAGTAATAGTTATTGGTGTGTACAATTGATGTGTTATGGTTGGGAGAGAAAGAAATTAGTGCTAAAAGTTGAATTGCAAATTAATAGAAAATATTCCCTCGCATACTGTATGTGAGTGAACTAATGATATGGGGCAAAACAAAAGATATGGGTAGACAAAAGTGGTGGAAATTAGTTGTAAAAAGGTGAATTGAATGAATAGTATGATGTATCAAAGTGCTAAGGGAAGATAGTTACTTAACTGACCAGAATAGTTCCTACCCATCCGTTAGCCTACGTTACAACCCATAAAGACCTATTTGATCTTAAGACTTAACATTTTGACATTAACGGAGTACTACACAAAGGGAAAGCCTATGGTTCATCTTGTGTAACTTGTGAATTCTTTGAGAGAGTGAGCATAATTTGATTCTTATACCCATTTTGTGATAAACAACATCTAAGTGAGTGAATATGGATAACTCTCTTATGGTAAGGGTACATGTTTGATAATAGCTATGTGAATTGTATGATGTCTATGATTGAGCAATATGGATGAGTTTACCGACTTGGTGAGTCAATTCATGAGGCTATGATGTTTTAGATTCATGTTCTTGATCTTTCAATTGTGTATAGAACATTCTTAGTGTAGAAACTTTTATTTTGTGTAGTCATGGTAGTACTAGCTTGAGTGTTTTACTTGCACAGGAAGTGTGGAGTCTCTTCGTCTTATTATGCTTAGAGTAAAGAATTGTTCGAGGATGAACAACGCTTTAAGTGTGGGGTGATGATCTGAGGTGAATTTATGCACCTCACTGTTGTTATTCGGGCTTATTTAGCTTTGTTTTGCGGATTTCTCATGTGATTAATGTGTTAATAATGACATAATTGAGCATCTATGTGTTCAAGTACTTTATTACAATGTTTAAGGTGTTTCCCAAACAAGTTTGTACTTAAATTGATCACTTAGAGTTCAAATGAGAAAACTAGTGTTACTAGCTTGAGCTAGGTGTTGTTCTTGTTGATATCAATGAGTTCTAGTATGTATAATGTGTTCCTAATGGTATGATTATGTAATTATATGTATAATAAATTCCTGTTTGTACCATACCAACCCCTAGCCTATGTTACAAGCTGAGTAAAGTCCTATAGTGATCCAAACTGAGTGTCTAAAAACTAAGGTAAAGAAAATAAGGGCAAGCCTATGGTATTCTTTGCACCTTGTTGGAATTTTTTTGTGAGTGTGAGTGTCTCATAATCGTCCCTACAGTACCATGCATTATCCTATGCAATGAGTGAGACTTCTTTGTTTTGAGGGTATATGGGTTGTGTTGCTAGCTGCTTATTTGTTTGGGTAGTGTAACTTGTACATATGCATGATTGTTTGTTGTTAATGTGATGCCATATTTAGACTCCGTTGAGTCACATTTTTAGGCTACATCGATATCCACACAGTTGATTTTGAAGTGCTATAGTTATAGGAGGGGTTAATGTTCTTATGCTTAAATTGAAATTGACTGCTGTAAGTGTTTTAGGTTTCTCTTTTTGTTAAGCATCATTGTGTTGTTTTGTTGTGTTTTATTTCTTGAGGACATGTAAACGTCTAAGTTGAGGGTTTTGATGTGCCATGGTTTCATGTCACTTTCGATTCTTAAAACCAAGAAATATTCAAGTACTTAGGCCTATTTTGGGAGATATGATGTGGTTTTTGTCTTATTTTGTAAGAAACAAGGTTTTGGGAGCTAAACAGAAGAAAAAAAGTTGAAAGCTAAGTTTTGACCAATCTACACTGGCACCTACTTAGCGTAGGTGCCACCTACGTGGCATAGGTAATAGAATAGGTGTCAGAAGACTGAATTTTAGAGAATCAGAAGTTGAGAATTTAGCCCTTCCACCTATGATGGGGCACCTACAGCCTGTAGGTGCCACCTTATGACCTATAAGTTCCATAATAAGTGCCAAAAATTAAAGATTTAGAGAGATTCTATGAAGTTTTGAAGACTGTCATCTATGTGGGCCACCAACGGTCTGTAAATGGCACCGTAGGTGGCTGCTGACTCAATTTTCCACTTTTGTTTTATAAAGGATTCCTAGGGTTTCTATGTAATATATAAGTACTCTTTTGACATTTTTAGTTTGTTTACACACTTTGATACAATATATACTCTTACAAATATATTTTGATTCCAAAATTGACTTTCGATCTTGGGATTCTTGCATTCTTTGTTTTTGGTTGATTAATTGATTTGAAACTTTAGGTTTTCTTCATTTATTATTTTGAGATTGATTCTATGCTTTCTTTATCGAATTCAATGGATTGTTTCACAACTATGAGTGGATAATTCCCTCAGCCAGGGTTGTGGGAACCTTGGTTGAATAACGAAGTAGGGGAAGTGTGAGGTTAGATTAAACCATTGTTGCTGCATGTATTGTGATCTTCTTCATATTGTTTGTTTTCTTGGCAACAGCAGAAGCTAAGGACTCACCTGTATTCATGATTTCCTTCACAAGAGAGGTCAATTTTGGGAAAAAAGGTTCCAACAATGATTCAAGGATATCAACCCTCGTCTAATAACTTAAAACCCACAAGGTGAAAGTTAAACAGGGATAAAAACAAGGGTTAGTAAGCCGACACCCTAAGACTCACAAGGTAAAGTGTAAGATTCACCAAAGGCATTAACAAGACGGTGGGTGATACATAGCTTGTCAGATTCTGCATGTGTGATCTTGAGATATTTGGATTGTGCACGATAATTCTACGGATTTAGAAGCCATGGGGAACATAAGCCTAGTGTTCATTTCAAATTATTTACAACCAAAAGCATTCAAATCATATTACTCTTTACTGTTTGATACAAAATCCCCCATTTACTTTCCTACACATCTGGCTACTTCAATAAGTTTGAGAGACGAGTTTGACCTATTCCCTGTGGGATCGACCCCAATCTAGTTGGGTTACTGTAATTTGAAAATGACCGCATTGTATCTTATTGCAGGGTGTAGTTTTGGGGGACATCAAGAACCCGTATTATGATCTGCAGGCTGTATAAGTGTAGTATGAGTACCAAACACGTGGAACTCAGTAGTCAACTACCGATTGAGCTTCAAAGATAATGCAAATATAATAACAGGCAAGTAAGAAGATAAACTACAATCCAAATATCTAGGATGTTAATGTAATGAAATTAACTAGGGAATAAGGATTAACAAGCCTATTCCAACCATACTCAGGCCCTAACTCTATACCGTATATTACTGGCCAATATATAGAAAAAAAGGGATATATAGTAGTATACAAGGCCAAGGAATGGATATACAACATGAAAAATGAAGGAGGAGAGGGATATATGGTATTACTATAGTGTTATATATATATATATATACGTATATAAGATTAACTGAAGGTACTACCTAAGCTAGTCATACTAGAATCTTAAGGCCTCCTAATTACATTAGGGACTAGTGCTAGCATAACCAAGTCCTATAACCATAATGTCTAACCATGAGATAATTATACGTAATAAAATAACTATATCATAAAGGAATAAAAATCATACCTCGAATCTCAATACCAGTCTAATAATCAGTCTACCACGAACTAACTATAATAATAATATAGTAACCTACTAGTTCGGACAAATAATACCTAAATCGGGACCTATAACCCAAAAGGTCTGATGAACGTACAACACATAGTAAGCAATACTCATAACCCATACCTATGTAACCCCTCTATAATACCATAATCGATACAAGTGACATAATGTAACCTGTGTATACACCTCTTATAGGTTGACGGCTTGCCAAGTCAGGACCTACGATGACCTCTCTTCTCCAACACAATGGCTTATGGACAATGGGGCCCTTAGGGGGTTCAAAAGCACCGATATACACCAAGTTGGTCCCGATATAGGATTTTAAATCATCATTGTCATCCTCACTTTACTTCTTCTAGTACTAAAGAGATGTATATATAATAAATGCACAAACTCAAACCACGGCTAAAAGAGAGTCAGTTTGTAAATCCATTGCCCTTGTTAAATTCTAAGACTAAATCATCATAAAAGTATATAAAGGGTAGGAGTCTCTTTCAATCGAAGTAAATAGTATGATGAAACCATGGAACAAAATATATCTCAGTCAAATCTATGAAGTATAATTTTTAGTTCAAAAGTTCATAAATCATCCATTAAGGTGGTAAAATTTCTGTTATGAAAGAATCCATTTTAAGAGTGAAAAGGGGATAAATCCCTATTTAGTAAAACAATAGTAAAACAAAGATTTAATTAGAATCGTACCATTAAGTGAGAATGAATGTACCAAATCTATGCAATGCCATCACTAGTATCTAAACAATATATTTATAAGCATCTAAACATCCATAAACTATGGCTATGCCCTTTAGAAGCTAATCATCCACTCAGAGTCCACTAATACGTATCACAGCCCTGGGCCCAATAATTTGTAACAAGGACTATACTTCCATAATATGGGACACCATAACAATCCATCGAGTCAAGTAGTAAAACTTATACTAGAGGTTTATTATCCTCAACTATGCCTAACATGATAGTAACCTAGGGTAATAGGATTCTAGAAACATAATAAGTATTTCATCTTAAGGGTCGATTCACCCTTCTAATACCCGAACTCATAATTTAGACCAAGTCAAGGTAATCTATCCACAATCATATCCTAAAATCCCTATCTGGCATGCAAATATATAATATACTATCTCATGAAAAAGAGTAGATAGAAGCCTACCTCGATGTCAAAAATAATCTTAGTAAAATCTACTAAATTGTCAACTTTCCCTTTCGAGAAGCTTCTGCACGATGCCATGCTATACAAATGATAATCTTATTATTAATACGAGATCAACGACACCCATATTGCATTTTTATGCTTTGGGTCCAAAAACATAAAAAAATCTCATGCAGGGCCCGCTTACGAAATTGCACTTTCAAAACTGTCAACACATCTCTCCATGCTCAAGGAATATTTTCTTCAAGAATAGGTAAATTCCAAGCTCAACTGGTGCTAAAATTAGCTCAACCATAAGCTAGGGATTTTGAGAAATAATAGAGAAATTAACTATAAAATCAACGAAACTTACAAAGAATTAGAGAAAGAAATGAGAAATCTAAGCTCACAAACACCGCTAAAATCACCTATCAATGTTTTTCCCAAGTTTCCACATTCTCTAGGGTTTTCACTCTTGAACTTGTGTGAAAAGTTGGAGAAAATTGGGCATACGGGCATTTAATGCCACCTTGGTGCCGCAGGCTTTAGAGGACACTAGGCCACTTAAGCAATTACTAATTTTATGGCCAAGTGCTGCTTTCGTGGTACCTTTTCGTACCTACAGATATTGCATAAGATACCCATTAGCCGCTTAAGTGACACTTGCTTAAGTTAAAGGGGCCTTGCTTATGCGACCCACTAGATGGAAGCCTAGTATCTTAAGTGACCAACTGGCCATATTCGCAGGCCCCACTTAAGCGACCCAAGTGGAGCTTAAGTAAATACAACAACTGACAACTTGGAAAATTCTAACTCTCCATCGACCCCTTAGAATTCATCCAGAATCCCATGAACGCAAATAAAATATGCTACCCTATCAAATTTGATATTTTAGATTTAATGGCGCAGTTGAAATTTTCATTTGAGGTTGTTTTGATGAAAACTAGGTCCCACCCCAAGTGCCATTTTATCAATTTTTGGCCAATATCCCAAAATGAGTGTAGAAACCTCGGGATCCAAACCAAAGGTCCCTAGTTAAAAATTAGTATTTTCGAGCTGATGGCACTGTCAAAATTCTCATTTGAGGTCATCTTTTAGGATTTTTGGTTCTAGACCAAATCCTAAATAGAAAAAGCTCCAAAATAGAGAAATAAGCCTAAAACCCAATGAACTATTTGATAAACAAAACCAACACTTCTAACAAGTCAAAAATGACCTGTAGCCATTGTGACAAATCTCAAAATGACATTAATGCATGCAAATTGAGGGCATAACCTAAAGGTTCATTACAAAGTTATCCTCAAAACTAAGCTAAACATGCGTAGATAATAACACTTAGGTGTATAAATATGTAATAATCCTCTAGGTTATTTTTTGTATTTACGCTCATTTTCATGGTTTAGAGCTTTTGTATAGCTGCCCCAAGTAATTTATATCTTACTAGAACTGATAGTTTGGTTACCGGACAGTTCATTTACTTTTAGAGTCAATTTTCTATTTTGAAGTCTTCGCTATTTTAAATTGGCTACCAGGCAAAAACTTTAGTCTAATGCCCATGTATACTAATCCTGACTATTCCAACAGCTCTAGAACATCAATTTTAGGCTAGGTGGACCCTTAGTTTTGGTTACGATGCTTCTAGACTCATTTTGGGCTATTGGCCGAAAGTTAAGAAAAATAATACATGGGCATGGGACCCATTTTTCATTGAAACAACCTCAGATGGAAATTTTGACAATTCCATTGAGTCAGAGTGTCAAATTTGATAGGGTAGCATAACGCATTTGCAAATATAAAATTCTGGATAAATCTCGAGGGGTTGGCAGAGACTTGAAAAAATTTCAAGTCTTAGTTAGTGCTGGTGCATCGCTTAAGCGCTCATGAAGTTACTTAAGTAAATGCTACAAAAATAGCCTGCCTGTTGCTAAAGTGGAGATACCTTAACCTAGTCCAAGATCGAATTTACCAAAAAATGGATTTTAAGGATTAGAAAGGGCCCCTCCAGCTCACCTTAGACCAAGACTTGTGTTAGCTCTTGCAGAATTATTTACGAATGTTGTATCCTTATTAGTAACTATTTCAGAACTTTAAGGAGATTAAATACTTAATGAGTATGCTAGTTTGGTATCGGGATTTGATGCTAATTCTGGGTAAAATCCGATAATTTATTTTATTAGTTTAGTTACTTATAAGGTTTATTGGTATGGCATATGGTTGTGGTTTGTTTGTATGAGTTCCGGTTAAAGTCCAAAAATTGATGATATTGATATATAAGTTATGGTTCAAGTCATATAATTGATGGCAATATTGATACTATGCATTCTAGTTTGAGTTCGACAAATGATGTTATGATACTATTGAGGATGATACGATGATGTTGATATGAGTTTCGATTTGAGTCTGACATTGGGAGTTAATTATGATATGATATGGTTAAGATGGATTTTTGGTTATGGAATAATAACTGGTAATTTATGGTTATTCAGTTATTAACTCTCCTTTGATTGTACCCTCCAGGTTTATGGGGGACTGTATTTTTTTTTACTTTTCCATACTTATTGACTTATAGGCGTCCAATTTTGTAGTTATAGTTGTGTGATCTTTACTTTAATGTTTCTATTTCAATTATCTATTTATGTACAGTAGTGTTTGAGTTTATTTCCAGGTTTTCTCCTTTTACCTTGACTTAGCTTGCTTTATCTTGTATCCTATCATTTTTATATCATGATTTAGCCGATTCAGTCGATGATGCCTTTTGAGTACCCATGATCTTGGTACTCATACTACACTTCTATACCTTTATCTTATAGATCCAAGTACTAGTAGATGCCATTGATTCGACGATCGTGTAGGGTTGATTTCAGAGATTAGGAGAGCTCTTTGGAGTCGGAGTTGCCCTTTTTCCTTATATTTTTATATGTCTAGTCTTTCATTTTTGATACAGATTCTATCTGACTATTCATTACTTATAGTTCATTTGTAGTCGCTCTTGTACCGACATTACCAAGTCTTGGAATGGTCGTTGCTCTTTTATCTTTCTATTAGACTGCTATGACTAGTTTATTGTTATTTTAAGTCTTTAAATATTGATTTTTGGCTTTTAGGCCTTTTCCTACCAAGTTAGCCCATTTCATGTAATTCTAGGCTACAGTTAGGCTTACCTACTAGTGGGATAAAGTAGGTGCTATCATGACTTATAAATCAAGTCATGACAAAATATGCCTAAGATCACCACTGCAAACTTAAAGTTTTGTTCATCTTCGAACAACTCTTTACACTAAGCACACCCAAGGAAAACTCTCCATCACTACTTGAACCAAGAAACTCAAGCTGGAACTACACCGACTATATGAATAAAAAGTCCTACACTAGGCATGTAATATTACAATTGAAGCACATGCATACTACTTCAAGACTTCCTAACCTCAAGAATTGACTCCAACAACTTGGAAAACTAATGCACATTACTCAACAAAGAGATCATATAAGCCACCTATCCATCATTAAACATGCTCCTTCACTATAAGCGAGTCACCCATATTCACTCATAAATATAAAAATTATCACAAAAATAGGTGTACGAATCAAATTCCACTCACTCTTACAAAGAATTCATATGTCATATAAGACGAACCATAAGCTTTCTCTTAGTGCAGTACTCTACTAATATCAGAGTATCAAGTCTTAAGATCAAGTAGGACTTTAAGGGTTGTTGTCATGACCTGATATACGAGTCATGATAGAACCTACTCTATCCCACCAGTAGGTAAGTTGAACAATATCCCAGAGCAAGATGCAATGGGCTAACTTGGTGTAATTTTCCAAAAAGCTGAGAATTGACAGTTAAAGATTCAAATAGCAATAATATAGTCATAAGTGTCTAATAGATAGATAGAAACCAAAATGTATCCTAAGACTCAGTAATGTTGATAAAAGAACTACTACAAATGAACTATGAGTACCAAATAGTCAAATACAATTCATCACGAAGATAAAAGACTAGACATAGCAAAATAGAAGGAAAAAGGGTAACTCTGACTCCAAGAGCTTATCCAATCTCTAAAATTAACCCCGCTTGAACGTCGAGTCAGTGGAAACAATTAGTACTCGGGTCTATACCAAAAAGGTACAGAGGTGTTGTATGAGCACCAAAACCACGGATACTCAGTAAGCATCATCAACTGACTGATCGAAATCATGAATTAAATATGATAAACACAAGATAGAATAAACTAAGTTAATGTAAAAGGGGAAAACTAGGAAATATGCTTCGTCACCGCTGTATATAAATAGGTACATACATATGGGACAATAACATAAGGATTATACAATTAAATCTACAAGATTGGCCCCAATAATCCAATAAGTGAGGAAAAGTAAATCACCCAACGCAGGGCCCCATAATACTAGAGAGTACAATCAAGGAACTACGCGGCTGAAAGGCCATAAGTAACCAATATTTAATGCCATAGCATAGTATCCACCCGACGCATATCACATAACAAAAAACCCTTATTTTTTTGGACTTGACCCAATGCTCATGTCATCAGTATCACAATCAGTTGTCAGACTTGAACCAGTGCTCATACTATTAATGTCATAATCAGTTGTTGGACTTGAACTGGTGCTCATACCATCTATGTCAAAACCAATTGCTGGACTTGAATCGATGCTCATAGTTATAAGTCACCAATCAGGTCTTTAAGCCATTAATAATATCTATAAGGCACATTATGGCTATGATCCATTAATCATATCTATGGACCATACCATATCTATAAGCCACATTATATTAAGTAAGCCATATTATATCTTTAAGGCCCTAATCATGTCCATGAGTCATCACATCTATAAGACATATTAGACCTTTAAGGAATTAATCATATTTACGATCCATAACACATATAAGCCATATTATTATTCATATTCGGAGGCCATATCAATGATCATGTATGTATATAAATCATATAATCATTCATATATATACGAATCATCTCATTAGTCATGTCTGGAAGCTATCTCAATAATAATATACATTCAAGCCATGTCATAAATCATGTACATAAGCAATATACTTAGTAATACCCAAAATTAGCATCAATATTCCAATATCCAACTAACGTATGAAATAAATATGTATTCAATCTCCTCAAGTGTCAACCCCATCAATATAATAGTAGACCATACATAAATAAGCTTACAAGGCTGGCACAAGTCTTGCCTAAGATGCACCGGAGGGGCCCACTTCTAATCCTCAAAAGTTCACTTAAGCAACTTCTACCACGAACTAGGAAAGGTATCTAAGTTCACTCCTAGATGTCAAGTAAACAATGATTAGTCCTAAGATAGTAACCTTTCCCACATATGAGAAACTAAGGTGATCCTACCCAAAATGGTGGAAACTAAGGCATTTTCCTTAACTTAAACCACTAAGGACTATTTTACCCTACAAAATTAACTAGGACAATTTCACCTAACTCGAGTATCTAAATAATTTCCATACTAAATGTACATCAAGAAGCTCAATTCACCTAAGCCATGAATAACTACGTTAACTATCTACGTTTTCAAGATAGCCTAATGGTCCAATTAAACCAAATATTCTCATTCAAACTTCCAACACCTAGATACCACCTTATATCTATCATACTATCATGATTATGTTACAAGATATCTCAATCTATGAAGAAGGTAAACCTAGACTACCTGGGCGCCAATGAAAGCCCAAAAAATTTGGTAAATCACTACTTTTCCCTTCTGAGAAGCTTCCGTAAGAGGCCATGCTATCAAAATCACAATCTACTCATCAAAATGGGAACAATGACACCCGTATTTCACTATTGTGCTTTGGGTCTAAAATTACGTAAAAATCCCATGTAGGGTTTATTTACGAAAATTGCATTTCCAAAACCAACTAACGTCCCTTTATGCTCAAGGGATATTTACCCTAAAAAATGGGTGAATTTTGAGCTATAATGGTGCTAAAATCAATTCACTAAGATTTTATGGATTTTAGATAAGAATGAAAAAATAAACCATGAAAATGATGAAATCTTACCAATAATTGAAGGAGAATCGCATAAATAATCTTTATCCAAGCTCCAAAGTCACCCACAAATGGTATCCCCAAGCTTTCCCTCTTTTTGGGTTTAAATATCTTGAAGATGGATGGGAAATGGTGAAAAATGAGCTAAAGGGGGTATTTGTACCCTTTCCATGTACAAGAGTACCACATACGCAAATTTTGTGTCACTGACGCAATACTTGTGCCTGGCAATGATATCTCTTTCATGATCTAGTGATCACTTTTGGGATATCGGGTTGTCTGACCGTATGTATCTTATGCGACAATAATATTTCATATTGATACTTGTGACATTGCTGAGGCTGTTGCTTATGTGACAAAGCGTTACTTACATGACATTTACTACTGGTTGGCTGATTGCGTAAGCTATCAGAGGCTCGCAGACGAGAATGCATTAACACCACCTGAAACTCCGCCAACCCCTCGAGATTCACTCAAAATCCTGTATATGCAAACGAACTATGATTCCCTATCAAATTTGATGTTCCAGACTCAATGGCATAGTCAAAACTTCCATCCGAGGTCATTTCGGTGAAAAGTGGGTCCGACACCCATTTGCCATTTTCCTTAAATTTTAACTAATCGCTTGAATTGAGCCCGAATGCCTCAATACCCAAACTAAGAGTCCACCTAGCCTAAAATCGACATTCTAAAGCATTTGAAATAGTTAAAATTAGAATACGAGGTCATTTGACTAAAATTTTTGCCCAGTAGCCAATTTGAACCAACAAAGACTTCAAAATAAGGAATTGGCTCTAAAACCAAATAAACTACCCGATAAGCAAACTGTTAGTCCCAGCAAGTCGTAAATGACTTAGGGCAGCTATAGGAAAGATCTAAACGACTAAATAAGTGGAAATATAGAAAATATCCTGAAGGGCCATTACAGTTGTCATGTAGTCTAAGGGACGAGTAGGAACTATTTTGGAGAGTAACAATGACTATCTTCCTTAAGCGCTTTAATACATCACACTTTACATTAAACTCATCTACAACCACCCTATTTTCACCACTTTTATCTTCCCACCTTTCTTTTGTTTTTCCCTATCTCTTTAATCTAGTTTATATATCTTTAGTAGGGAGTATTTACTATAAACACACGATTCACTTCTTTTGATGAATTTTCTTTTCGTTACACTACTTCCCACCAACAACACATAAAATTTTGCAACACACCAATATCTATTATGTTGGGACTTCACTTTCATTTTTTCTTTATTTAACTTTACACTCCTTAATATCTCAATTTCTCAACTTAAGTGCTCAGGAGTTTTGCATCAAATTATGACCAACTGAAAAAAGGGGAATAAGATACATATAATGCTACGTAGGAATAGGTTAAAGACTCAATGGGGTAACTAAGGACATGCAGAAAGGGTAGATAACACAAACATAAAACATAGCTATTAAAGAAATGCCTATATCATCTCTTAAAGTCAACATTCTTTACTTCACTTTGCCTAAACATCGGGCAAGAACTAGACATCAATATTCAAATATGGAATATAGTAAAAATCTCAGCGCACATGAGACATATTAAAATTAAGATGGATCCCTATGGACTCTCAATTAAGCAATCGCAAGAATTTAAATTTAAGCCAAAATCAAACAAGATTTAGATAAAAGAGCTTAGATATCTCACAACAGTTATTCAACTTTCACATCATTCCATAGAATTCAACACCACTTGTAATAACTAATCATCTGTAGCACCTAGCTAGAGCATCTCTATTTGTTCCTAATAACAAAATGTTTAAAATTTCTCCTAAAAATCAAAAGGACACTAGGTTCAAAGGGATCCCCCTAAAAAAAGAATCAAAAAGAAAAACCAAGGAGTGGGTGAAATGTTCTTCTACTAAACAAACACCAATAAAAAACTGAAAATAAACAAAGATAAAATCTTTTTGTGATTTTTGAATTTAGTCAAAATTAGAAAATAAATCAAAATAAAAATTCTATAGCGCACTTCACCCTAAATAAATAGGAAGATTCCCCACTCTACATTTAAAATCATACATCATACCCAAATTATAAATCAAAGAATAAGGATTAGAAAAACTTCCAGGGGCTTCCAGGCCTAGCTAGTAGCATCATATCCATCAAGGAGGTCTGGAGGACCCCACACTTAGATTTTTTCATGCTTATTAGCTTAGATTTAGGGTATAACAGACTTTCCCTCAACCTGGAAACACCAAATAGAAAAAAAAAAATAAAGTTGTTGTCAACAACATTGGGTTGCCTCTCGAAAGAATCCGATTTAACATCGCGACATGACCCATAAACTTTTCTTCCACCTTGAGGATTTGAATTTCACCCCCAACTTTGTATCCATATTTTTGCTTCGCTCATAGGATGGTGGTACAAAGATGAAAGAACCAAGTAATGGATAGTGCATGATAAATTGCTTGGGCCTGAGTTGAGGGATGTCTTTTGGTTGCTTGTCTTGTGCAAATTTATACATGTAGGATTCTTGTTTCTCATCTACACACTCCTCCACTAGTTTAGATGACTCTAAAGATATGTCATCATCTTGACATAATGTAGAAAAATGCTTTGAATGGGACACAACACATCCTACCTTCAAACTTACTCCATCTATAACATGCTTACTCTTATTCACCTTCTTAATGCGGAAACCTCAATCAAAGAATTACAGATTAAGGGTTAATATTCTTGTTCTCTCTCCAAGAGTGGCTAGACCCCACAACTACTGGTGATTGGACAACAAATATCTCAATCTTTTTCATTAATTGAACATTTAAGTCACAAATATCTAAGACAAATTAAGAGATATCTAAAACAAGATCATCTCTTCCTTTTTTTAGTTGGATTGCCATGGCTGTGAAACTATCCCGGAGACACTCTTGAAATTCGATTTGCTGCTCTAGTTCCAATAGCCTTTCTTGGAATACTATGTCTACTTCATCACAACTTTTTTCTACTAGTTCCTCCCTTTGGTCATCGATCAAGAGTTCTTTGTAAGTGTTGGATAAGACTATAACTTGCTATTCAACATAAGTTTTAGCCCTAGCATATAGCTCAATGATATGGGAATGCATCATCTCTGTGGCTTTCCTCTATTTTTTTAGTTATTGTTCTTGTAACTTTAGTATCTGCTTCAGAATATCTATGAGATAAGCCTCATGTTCTACTTTATTAGCTCCACTAGCTTGTAAACATCACAAACAATAGTTTGATTATATTAAGAGTTTAGGGGAGGGTAACAATATTTCAGAAAATCACACCAATGGCTATCCTGACCATCATATATCTGACATATATTCAATTTGAATGATTGGGTAGATACGTACAACCCTATCTCTTGAAAATCATGACAATTACCATCCAATTTTGGTCCTCCACCAAAATAAAAAGAATTATCATCATTCAACCATCAATTATTCTAGGCTGACATGTCAAGAAAAGTGGTAGGTAAAAAAAAATTGGTAATAAAATGAATTATATACAACTCAAACAAATTAAAAGAGAAATTCTAACCTAGATAAATAATTAACACCAAATATCATTGACAACAACACCAAAAACTTATTATGTCCAACTGCACATGTAAGTGTACATAGTAATGCAAGTAATAAAGTGGATCTTTGAGGGCAGGATGTTGAACCTATGGGGACTTGTTGGTTAACTATTCACTAGACAAAATGAGTTCTCAATTATTTATTCAAGATACCGAACCAAGGATGCATTAAGTTTAAAATGTAAAATAAGGAAATAAACTATACCAATTGTGATAAACTAATTGACTTGTTCGTAATTAGACTAGAATGGTTCTCTAACGTACCTTAATTCGTTAGCTGGCGAATCTTCACACTTTAAGAAACCCCAAAAACTTGGGGCTAAAATAAAATCAAGAATGGTACCATGTTTAAGACATCTTGAACAATCATGAAAAGCTACATAATCGCATTGTTTAAGTTATTTATCTTGGTTGTTGATTTACGAGGTTAGCTCATGATCATGATCTTTCGAGGCTCTAATAATCTAGTTAAATTATCCTCTCAACTACATCATTTAGTGGGAATATGGGAACTATTTCAAACATATTTATATTTTATCCCATGTTTGTGCAAAATAGGGCAAATTAGGTGTATTCCTATCCTAACCACGAATCTAATCCTTAACTCTTAAAAAGAATGCAAACCCATTCCTTATGTTCCATATTTTGATCTAATTTTACTCCTTTGGAACTCATAAAATAAATATAAATGTATTCCAAAGGTCATGAATTAATAGAAGAGTAAATACAAGAACATAAGAGCAACCAATTATGATAATTACCTTTAACAAACTTCAATGTTATGCTAAGAAATCATGTTCATTGCCTCAACCCTAGAAAGAGCGTATTTATGCACTCATAGTCATACAAAGAATCAACATTAATGAATCCATAAGTAAAACTACAAGAAAACTAAAAGTAAAAGGAACAAAAGACCTAACGTAGAGCCCTTGCACCTTTTTCTCTCCCCAAACATGTATTGATCCTAAGATATCATGTAAATATGGCTAATTACTCCTTATATAGTGATTTAGGTCGTTCATAGGATTCTACAAACGAACTATAAGCATTGACCACTTTGCAATCAACTTAAACCAAGTAAAAACCCACTTTTAGACGATTTAGGTAAGAGGGGAGGCGTCACATGACCCATCGCACGGACAAGGGTGTGAGACATAGATTTATAGCATGGTACAAATAGTATATTCTTCCACTAAGGTTTCTTCCAAAAGTAACCCGCTGTCACGACCTGAGCCAGGGCCTGGCCGTAACCGGTATCTCAAGGCCAACAAGGATTGGAGACAACCCTCTGTACCTAACCGAATAGAACACAATACCCCCAACAAAAGATGAATTTTGAATATTATAAAATAGTTATTACACACGTATTTACACAAGAAAACAATTAGGAAATAATTATACACGTTAGAATCCATCGTGATCAACTAGTACAACACCTAGCTCAAGCTAGTGACACTAGTTTTCTCATTTGAACTCTAAGTGACCAATTTAAGTAGAAACTTGTTTGAAAGACACAATAAACATTGTAATCACATACTTAAGAACTTATATACTTATTTATATAATCATTAACATATTAATCACACAAGAACTCCTTAAAACAAGGCTAAACAAGCTCGGATAACAACACCACGATACATAAATACACCTCAGATTACCATCCCACAGTTAAAGCCTTGTTAGTCCCTGAACAACTATTTACTCTAAGCATCATAAGCTGAGGTGAATCCACACTTATACTACAAGCAATACACTCAAGATAGTAATACAATGACTACACAGAATGCAATTTTCTATACTATGCATGTTATGTACAATTAAATTTTCAAGAATACTACTCCAAAATATCCTAGCTTTAAGAATTGACTCACCTAGTTGGAAAACTCATGCATATTGTTCGATCAAGGACATCATACAATTTACCCAACTATCATAAAAAATATTCCCTCGCAGGAAGAGAGTTACCCATAATTACTCACATCAATGCAATTTATAACAGAATGGGTACAAGAACAAAGTTAAGCTCACTCTCCTAAGGAATTCACAACTTACACACAATGAACCATAGGTTTTCCCTTAGTGTAGCACTTCACTAATATCCAAATGATGAAGCTTAGGATTAAATAGGTCTTTAATGGTTGTAATGTAGGATAAGGGACGGGTAGGAACTATTTTGGCCAAGAATAGTGACTATCTTCCCTAAGTGCTTTAATACTTAAATTATACAATTAATTAACCTTCAACAACCAAATTTACACCACTTTTTTCTACCCTATCTTTTGTTTTTCCCTATCTCATTAAGCTCACTTACATTCACTGTGGTGGGAGTTTTCTATTCACAAGTTATTCAATTTGAATAAATTTTTATTCTTTTCATTCCTCAACTCCCAATCACAACACATAATAATTTTCACACACCAATAAGTTCTTTTTTGGGGCTTCATATTCACAATTTCCTTTTTGAATTTCCTACTTCTTAACTTAATTAGATTTCAATTAAAGTGCTTAGGAAATTTTGACCAAATTATGGTCAATCAAAGAAGGGGTTTAGGTTATATATGAGGCTTCCAAAGAAAAAATCAAAGGCTCAACAGGGCTAACTAGGTTTATGCACAAGAGTAGGTTAGAAGAAGGTATAAAACATGGATATCAAAGAAATGCCTATATCATCTCCTAAACCAACACTCTTTATTTTGGTTTGCACACATACCAGTTAATTTCTAGACATCACATGCACCAAGGAATATACAACAACCTCAAATCATATATGACACATGCTCAAATAAAGTAGGATCTTTATAGACTCTTAACCAAACAATCACATGGATTCAATCATTAAACCAACAAGTATAAGAGTCATAATCATGAGCCTAGGAGTCTCAAAAGTAGTAATTCACACAATCAACATGCTTATACAACAAAAACACTTGCATCATGTAATCAACTATAGCACCAACAAGAGCATCCCACTTACAAAAAAATTTAAAATTACCTCAAAACTGGATTACCTTAGAATTGAGAATTTCCCCACCCTACACTTAAAAATCTACTTTTTCCCCAAAGTATACTTTTTAAAAGTAGAGATAAAAATACTCCCTGAGGCCTCTAGGCCTAGCTAGTAACATCTTTACATATCAAGAGGGTCTGGGGACCCCACATTTAGTTTTTGCCATGCTCCTTCACTCAGGTTTTCCGACACTCAGATTTCTTATCAACTTGTGACTAAAAACAAAAAAACTAGTGAAGCAAATACTTAAATACTGAAAATAAAACCAACCTTAACTTAGTTTTCCTCCCAAGCAGTGCTTGATTTAGTGTCGCGGTATGACCCAATGTCTGACTCATCCGTTCTTCTTCCTCCCCTTGTCCCATTCGAATGCCATTTTTTTTATTCATTTTATATCTTTTGAGTGTGAAATCTTAAGGTCAAAACATTCTCAATTTAGAGTAGCAATCTAGGTAGATATAGCAGCAAATTATTCCATCTCCAACACACCTGCAACCTTCTTTATAGCACTTCTTAATTCAGAATACCACTCAGAATTTCCTTATCCAATTCGGTTCAACAAAGTATACAACTCATCATATGTCAATTCCAATGCTTGACCACCTGCAGTTAAATCTAGCAAAATTTTCTATTTGTGATCAAGTGCCTCAACAAAAGTGTGAGATAATACATCATTAGACTACTAATGATGTGGAAAGTCCTAAAGAAGAGCTCTGAACCTCTCCCATCCATGATAAAAGTTCTTATCTGGCTTCTATTTGAAGCACACAATTTCACTGTACAGTCTCGTAATCTTGCCAGATGGAAAGAATTGGATGAGGAATTTTTGGGCTAAGTCATCCCAAGTTGTGATTGAACTTACAGGCTCAACATTCAACCATTTCTTTGCTTTCTCCAATAGTGAAAAAGGGAATAGTATCAGCCTAACATAATTAATTAAAATATCATAAGGATGAATGCATCATTAATCTCAAGAAAGTTTTATAGATGGACTTGTGGATACTCATGTGAAAGCCCCGTAAACTAGCCATTGCTGGTCAAAAGCTGTACCATATTCTATTTCAGCTCAAAGTTACCTCCAGCAGTCGGTTTCTGAAAAAGAGAGGTCAAGTTCATCGAAAGTGGGATTGCCACTTCGCGAACTATCCTGTAGGCTGGTTGATCTTCAACCATTAGAGCATAATTGCCTTATTTCTCTTGAACTTGTGGTATGCAGGGGAGAAGGATTACTTCTCTCCTCAAGTGATGAAAGAGTTGCTCAGGTTTGAGGCTTGGTTCAACCAGTTCCCTATCCCTTGCTAGCTTATTAGCCTATAAACTTATTTCCCGCAAATTTAACACCAAGACCAAGTGTAAAGCAACAAAGAAATCTAAAAATTAAAACTAAAGCAAAAATAGTTGCCAATTTACAAGTCCCCAACAATGTCGCCAAAAACTTATTGCACTCAAGCGCACATGCAAGTGTACATAGTCTCATCAAGTAATACAGTGGCCATAAATAAAGCTGAATAACAATCCCTCAGAGACTTGTATCAAAAACTATCCAATTCTACTTTAACAATTGAGATTAAAGTGGTGAAACATAACCCAAAGAGTTTTGAAAGTTTGTAAACTAAGAGTAAACTAAAATAATGCGAAAAAGTAAAAACTTGGACAATCAATGAATTTAAACACAGGGTTAAAGCACTGCGAACAATCATACTATGATATTGAACCTCATTCATTAGATTACTTATCTTGGTTGTTGATTCATAGGGTTTATCATATGATCATGGTCTCCCAACCTCTAACCTTCTACCTAACTGGACATTACAACTACATAATTGAGTGGGGATGTAATAATACATTTAGATGAATTAAGATGCCATTGTACATGTTAAATAAGCAAGGATTCTATTATATCCCTATCCTAGACACTAATTCAAATTCCTTATTTCATAAAAGAATAAGAACCTCACTCTATTTATCTCCCATGTTCTATCTTTCTATTCCCCCTCCCGAGTTCACAAGGTCAATAATATATGTATTCTAAGGGTTTTGAATCCTTAAAATAGTGATAAAAAGTATAAAAAAAACCAAATATGATAAGAAATCCTAACAAAATCAATTCAAAGCAAAAGTAAACATGTTGTTGGACTTAACCCCGAATAGAGGGCATTTAGCCATTAATAGACATAACCATAATCCAAATCAATGAAAACATGATAAAATCTATTTAAAAGCTAAAGTAAATAGATATAAACCCTAATTAAAGTATGTATCATCCCCTCTCTAAAGTCACAAGTCGTACAAGGTCAATGCAAATAAGTCTAAGTGTCCTATTTATAGGAGTTGAGTCTTGGCCGTGTTGGAAATAGGGGTTGCGGTGCATTTGCTGGTCAAGTGGAGTGGCGGTCATAGCGCAATGGAAATTCAAGTCAACTATTGGTCATGTTATTACCCTTAGTAAAGTCAATTAGGGGTCACGGTGCCCCTCTATCGCGAGACCTCTCTGGAAAGTGCCATTTGACATTTAACTCGTTTTAGGCCTTTGTCCTTCTATACCAAGCCTTGTGGTGTAGTTTTGCCTTGATTTATAGATTGTTAAACATACATATATCATCAAAATAAACTCACAAATCAGCATACATCATCATACATCACATATTATAGGTTAAAGCAACAAATGGTCCATAATGATGAACTATAAACTCAAGCTAAGACTAGTCTTGCCCAATGGATCTTCAACTTATTATTTTGAATCTTGGATTGATTTGAATGACCATTTAACATTATAAACTAGTTTTTAAATACATATTTACACAATCAAGCAATTAGGAACTCACTATACACGTTAGAATCCATTGCAATAAACTAGAACAACACCTAGCTCAAGCTAGTAACACTAGTTTTCTCATTTGAACTCTAAGTGACCAATTTAAGTACAAACTTGTTTGAAAGACACCATAAACATTGTAATCACATACTTAAACACTTATATTCTTATTTATATTATCATTAACACAGTAAGCACACTAGAAGTCCTTAAATCAAGGCTAAATAAGCTAGGATAACAGATGCACAAATACACCTCAGATCAGCCAGCTACATTCTGAGTCGATGTACAAGGCATGGTTCCATTTTAAAAAGTTGTGCATGGTACCCAATCATTGAATTTTTAGGACAAACTTATTGGAGATATTTTATAGGGCCCTAACTCTTAGTTCTATAGCTATGACATATTTAGTCACTAGATCAGCTTTCATGCATTTATGCTGGGAAGTAGCATCTGATATTCTAGACCAAATCTCTCTTACCAACCGAGGGTAGAATATTTGGGATAAAGAGAGAGGTGATGACACTTATGCTATTGGATCTTTTGGTGGTCATAGAGTGGATGATAATTCTGTGGTGCAGGAGATTGTATAGCTTAGTACTGATATTGGGTTGATGATGAAACATTTGCAATAGTGAATTCTAAGAAGGTAAATGTGGTAGGTTCCTAGGGTATAGCCTTAAGATCATATGAGTGTAAATTGGAAGAGGAGGCTAAGTATTATAATCAAGAATTGGTGGGTTTATAAGCCAAGAGGAAAGGAAAATAAGGTCAAAACTATTATGGAGATTGATACAAAGATCATAGTAGGAAGTGTGATGATGATTGGAGAAGAAAGGATACGATAAGGAAAAGAGAGACAGGTATGTTCTTCCAGGCAATCTTGATACTAAATCAAGAATAGAGGTGATGTTGACTAAGATGGTGAAGGGTTAAGAAAACCAGGAAATATGCCTTAAGGAGATTAAGGTTTATATATCATGTATGAACCAAAATGTTGAGTCTCATGCGACTGCAATCAAGCAGTTAGAGCAGCTATTTGGGTAGATGCTGCTACTTTAAATCAGAGGTAGTCGACTACTCTTTCGAGCAACACAGTTCAGAATCTAAAGAATGATGGTCATTGTCTTTCCATCACCACTAGGAGTGGTAAGTCTAGTATTGAACCCCTATTGCCTACTATTGATGTGCCAACAGATAATAGTGTTGTGGATGATGAGATGCTTCCTGGAGTTAGAAAAAGAAACAAGTGTTGATAGTGATGTTATGGAGGATAAAAGTAAGGGTAAGTTTAATGAGACAATGTTAAATACTATTCTAAGACCTCCCCCTCTTCCTAAGAGGTTGAGAAAAAAGTAAGAAGAAAGGAAATATTAGAAGTTTTTGTTGATGTTGAAGGAACTGTCTGTCAATATCCCTCTTGTAGAGGCATTAGAGAAAATGCTAGGCTACATAAATTTTATGAAAGACTTGGTCACTAAGAAGAGGAAGATGAGTTTTGAGCCCATTAATAATGTACACCATTGTAGTGCTGTTGCTTCCAGATCGTTATTAGAGAAGAAGGAGTAAATCTGGAGCTTTCACTATTCCATGTACTATTGGATCCTTCAACTTTTCTTGGGATTTATGTGACTTAGGATCCAACATAAATATGATATTGTTGGTAGTGTATAAGCAGTTGGGGTTAGGAGCACCCAAGTCGGCATCAATGAGATTGTTGATGGCCGACCGCACTATCAAAAAACTGGTTGGTATTCTTTGTGATTTGTTGGTGAAGGTAGCATCCTTAATCTTTGCGGTTGATTTCATTATTCTTGACTTTGAGGTGTACTTCCAAGTCCCTATTATCTTGGGAAGCCCCTTCCTAGCTATGGGCAAGGTGTTGGTTGATATGGAGTTAGGATAGATAAAGTTCAGGCTCAACGATAAGCAAGTGATATTTAATGTATGTCAGTCGATGTGGTAGACTGATGATACGTGGGTGGTGTATGTGATGGATACTACTAATGATGATGTTGATGCAGTGACTGCGCCTATTAAAGAGAGACTTGGAGTTGACGCATTACCAGTGGCGATTATGAACTCAATAGTGATGGTATTGATGAATATGATGAGATTATGGGCGCATTGTATGGTAAAGGTTCTTACAACTATGCTCCAAAGAATCTTGATCTTGATCTGAAGAATAGACCAACTCCTCCAGCTCAACCGCATATTGAGGAGCCACTAGTCTTGGAATTAAAGGCCCTCCGATCTAACTTGCGATATGCATTGTTAGGGACCGACAATTCCTTACCAATGATTATTATAACCGACTTAGTGGAGACATATGTAGAGATATTTCTATCAGTGTTGCAACTATTGGAGAGGGCCATTGGATGGACCATTGCATTTATTATGGGGATCCCACCAGGTATTTGTACCCATAAAATACAGCTTGAACTGAAGTACATTCCCAGCATTGAGCATCAGCGATGGTTAAATCCTCTTTTGCATGAGGTTGTGAAAAAAGAAATTATTAAGTGGATGGATGCTAGAGTGGTTTACCCCATTGCGTACAACAAATAAGTTAGCTCGATTCAATGTATGCCTAAAAAGGGTGGAATCACAGTGGTGCTCAATGAGAAGAATGAACTTGTTTCCATGAGATCGATTACTGGATGGTGGGTATGCATGGACTATGAAAGCTTAATACATGGACTCAAAAGGACCATTTTCCCATGCAATTTATGGATAAGATGTTGGATAGGTTAGCAGGTAGGGGTTGGTTGACACGACCCAAAAATGGGCCATGTCGTATGGGCACCTCAAGTTCACATGAATCGGAGATCGCCCCAATAACCCAACCTAATCATCATAATGATCACAAGGGTCTGGTGAATCCCAACCATATAATAAGATAGCATAAAGCATACTGCAAGTCATAACTTAACATGTCTAAACACTTCATTAGATTCATCAAACTAACTAATATAACCAAGTCCATAGTCATCCAAAATACCTCTATAAAAACCAATGTTTAGAAATGTCCATGTCGGGATAAGCCCCCGACAATAGACAAACCAAATCTAAATAAGACTAAGTCTAAAGATAGGAGACCAAGGATGAATGTCTTTTGAAGTAAGGAAGCTCACCACTCCAAAGTCAATGCACGAACTGCTTCGATCATCTAATCACTGTAAAGGAAAAAAGATGATACTTCAGCCCCTATGTCATGTGAGGACATAACGTCCAAAGATGGTTAACAGTTGGAGTGCAGGATGTAACTCAATGATAAGGATAAAATAACATCATCATTAAAGAACAAGTCAATATATCATATTCTATCACATTCATACACATATCCATACATATAGGTACACCACATGCCAAATGAAGGAACAAGTCTTATTGACACTCTTAAATCACTCATTCATCATACATGAAGTGGAGGACTACGACCTCCCACACTTATAGATTTAAACATTCTCAATAGATAGAGGACATTAACCATATTCACATTATCATTAGACATGGGAATGTAATCATGCACACACATTAATTAGTCAAGGACTTTAACTACATGAACATTCATTCAAACAAGGGACTCTAACCACATACTCATCTAGGCAAGGGACTCCAACTTCATGCCCATTTGTTAGACAAGGGAATCTAACGTAATGCCACACTTGGACTCTAACCACAATCTATTTTATTTGGTGAGGTACTTTAAACTCAAGAGATATCTTTAAGAGAGGGACTTTAACCTCAAAAAAATTCATTGGGCAAGGGACTTGAACCTCAAGCCATTTCATTAGGCAAGGGACTCCAACCATAAGCCATCATAACTACCATTAGTTTACATTGGTACTTTAACCCATTTTCCATGTATCAATATGCATTCAAACCATCATGTAAGGACTTTAACCTACCTATCATTTTACACTTTAATGGGCCGAGGCCTTAATTAAATTCATCATTTAATTAAAAGTATAGTCCTCAAGACCCTTACTCAAACATGAATTCTTTATTAGCATACATACACCACACTCTATTTTAATACACTTCGATCACATGTCTTAGGGACTTTGACCCCATTTTATCCATTAAACCAACAAGTCACAATTTAATAATTATATGGCTAACATTGTCACGAAATTTCCATTTAGGAACCACTCACACTAGTCGGATCGTTGCCCTACTATAACTCCTTACCACTATGTAACTAGTCATTTCACTTAGATTTTTTCACAAACACCTTGTGGGAATGCCTTTAACAAGTCCAACGTTAGAGAAACAATCATCAATATTAGGGTTTCTTCAAAACCCCTTTGTTAAGATACAAACAACAACTGCCAACACATGCAAAACATCAACAATAATATGCATCAACATAAGTCTAAACAAGGGTAAACATTATTCATCACAAGGAATCAAAAACCTTAACATTTGATTTAAAAATATCCATGTACACTTACTAATCCAAGTGTGAAATGCATGGATTCTGATGTATTTAATAGGAGAGAGAGTTACATGCCTTAAACAACAAGATGCACCCAAGAAACTTGACTCCTCTTTTTCATAGATGGAAACCCTTGAACTCTAGCCTTCAGTCCTTCCAAAATATGTTTCCAAGAGATTTTTGGATGTTTGATCCACTCAAAATGTGTTTTAGGAGGCCATATACACTTATATAGTGAAGGGACTTATGGTTTTGGGTGAGGGAAATAACCATAAGGTGTGATGCCCCGAAAAATACAAACACATATTAGAGCCATGTAACAAGCTCATGCATAGTACATCATGATTCTTTTATAGTTTTATGAGTAGGTTAGACGTATATTAAGGCTTCAAATAACTTCTAATTATCAGACGAATCAAAACATTCCTTACCAATTGAATTCTTGAGAAGGATATTGGTATAGTTAACTTCAAACAAGAATATCTCTAATTATACTTGGAATTTTTTAGCTCATGAGCTATAAACATATAGATAATTGAATTAGGTTTCCAACGATACCAATTTTACCTAAATCTGATATCGGAGCAAAGAGTTATTCCTATTTTACTCTAGCATGTCAGGCTGGAAATAATATGACGACATTCGTGATAGCTTACCACATTTGTGACGCCCTATCATGAAGGTCGTTAGCCTTAGGCAGAAACCAGATCCTAAGTGATGACATTCGTGATAGCTTACTATATTTGTGATGCCCTATCACAAAGGTCATCAACCTTAGGTAGAAACCTGCTCCTAAGTGACGATATTCATGACAACTTACCACATTTGTGAGGCCCTATCACGCAGGTCATTAGCCTTAGGCAGAAAACAGCTCCTAAGTGATGACATTCATGACAGATTACCATATTTGTGATGCCCTATCACCAAGGTCATCAGCCTTAGGCAAAAACCAGCTCCTAAGTGACGACATTCATGACAGCTTACCACATTTGTGATGCCCTATCACAAAGGTCGTCAGCCTTATGTAGAATCCAGCTTCTGTGTGACGATATTTTTGACGGCCTATCATATTTTTTATGACTTTTCATGAATGTCATTAGATTTTCTTTCCAAAACTTGAGGAATTTTTTAGTAAGGGTATTTTGGTCTTTTTCCTTTACTTCCCATGACTTATAACCCTCAAGGAACGTATTATATTCCATTCTCTTTAGTTAAACATCTCAAAAAGCACTCTCTTACACTCTCAACCATAAGATTAGGGTTTCCATCAAACTCATCTCTCAAAAACAAGATTCAAGCCTTTTTCCAAGATAATCAAGAATTAAGTTTCCCAATCCAAGAACTCTCCAACAAATCATCAAGGTTTCCTTTCTAAGGTATGCGTGTATTCATTCATGGACTCCTTTCGTCCATGAAGTTCAAGAACCCTTTTCTAAAACTATATATTATGGATTTCATGTTATAAATGGATTGTTGATCATGTTTATGTGTTGAATGAAGCCAAGATAGAATCTTTATGTGTTATTATGAATCTATGACATCATATGAGTTGAAAACATGTAAGTTTGATTATTTATGATGAGTAATTGTATGATTTACACCTATGCCTAAGTTGTGCATGTAAGGTGTTTGATAAAATACCTAAGAGACTAGAAATCATGCATTACAGATAAATTATGAGTAAGGGAAGGATTCATGATAGGCCTCTATGATTCAATGTCATCCATGTTGATAATGTCTTGTGAACACTGTTGGATTACTCATGAACTAGTCTTATGGAATTATGCTATGCTTACTTGCAAAACCAACTCATATACAAGATGTAGAATACCCATGTACTTCAGGAAATTCTCCAAGTTGTGATATTATGTATTGTGGTTGTAATATGTAATGAGCATGATATCGAAAGCTATGCAAGTATATACATGTGGTATGAAATTCCCTCCCATGAAATAGATTGTTGAGAACCATGCTTAGTATGAAATCCCTTATTTATGATATTGTGGATTATGGACTCTACACTTATGATCAAGTCAGTCATGTGTGTCAGTTTCCTTCAATCAAGTCCTGGGGGTACTTGTACATGAAAAATATAGCTGTGTGCCTAGAGCCATGTCATGTTTTCACGATACTCTTAGTCAAGCCATGATTTATAAAAATTAGTCAGTCATGTGACTCAGGAAAACTCAGTAATCTCAGTAGTTCAGTATTCTCAATAATCTCAGTGCTCAGTAACCTCAGTAATCACAGTAAATCTTAGTAAATTCAGTACTCTAAATTAGTCCTCAGAACTCATTATATTCCATCCATAATCAGAATCCAATAAACTCAGTTTTAGCTCCGCTAAACAATAACACTATTTTCAGTTAAGTTAATCAGTATCAGTTTAGCAAATCAGTTCAGTTAAGTTATTTAGTTAAACCCAGTTATTTAGTTTAGTGTCTTTTAGATGGGAGTAGGATTCATCACCGAGCGAACCTAGGGATGGGGGCGCACCCGCTAGAATAGGACTGAGATCCTTAAAAGCAATCCCTAAGTTACAGAACTACGTTGCCAGTGTAGGTACGATATGTCACCCGTTAGATAGGACTGACATACTCAGGGGTCACTCGTTAGAACATTTATATATATAGGACTGATCCCAGGAGTCACCCGCTAGATTAGGACTGACTCCATAATAGATGTCTTTACTGGTGGCGCGGTACTGATATCCTTCCAGTCAGGGCATAGATTAGACCCTAGTTAGCTTAGCTTGGGGTATTTCGGTTAGATAAACACATCCTATAGTTTCAGTTATGGATTCAGGACTGTCAGATACAGTCAACTCAGTTCAGTAGTACAGATTCAGTACTGTTAGAATAATTAATCCTTATCATTCAAATAGACTTCAAGATCACCCATTAGATAGGACTAATCTTAACTATAGTTAAACAGTATCAGAATCATCAGATTTAAAGATCACCCGCTAGATAGGACTGATCTCAAATTCAGTTACTCTATATAAAATAGAACTCAGATGGTTCTATCAGAACTTAGACTGTCAGATACAGTCGCTCAGTATCAGTTACATTAGTTAGGCCGATCATCATGGTTATATCAGTTATATTAGTTTTCTGAACTCATGTATCAATCACATTAGTTATCAGAATTCATGATATCAGCATTCAGCTTCAGGACTGTCAGACACAGTCAACCAGACCAGTTCTTCATAATTCGAACTGTCAGAAATAGTCGTTCATCTATTTAGTATCTCAGTATCCGTACACTCATATTGTCAGTATTCGGACTCAATAGTTAATATCTCTATAAATTCAGTTATAGTTATGTATGCATGTATGTACTCTCACATTCATATTAGTCAGCATTGTTCATACATATAACCCTTTGCATTTAGCCTACCTCACTTGTATACTCAGTATATTCAGACGTACTGATGCATTTGCACTATGGTGGTTTCTCTTATGTTACACCATAGGTTCAGAGGCACGAGCTCTAGATCAGTAGTAGCATTCCAGTTTTTCAGAGTTTGCAGTGAGTCCTTCTCATTCGAGGAAAATATAATTATTGCTATATTTACTATTTAGTTTCTAGATGGAGTTAGTTGGAGACATGTTCCTTCAACTCCTTATTCAGTTCAGTTAGACGCTTTCAGACTAGATGTTAGATTAGATATTCATATCTTATTATTTTTAGTATTTATGACTTGTTTTGGTAGTGTGTACCTTTTTCAGACATTTTGTTATCAGACGTATATTCAGTTTGAACCTTATGGCCTTTCATGTTCATATTTCTGTATTTTATGATATATTATATAGTATACAGGTACAAATATCAGTCATGGGTTAGCTTGTGGTCCTTTGGGGTCATGAGCACCGTGTAGCATTCCAGTTTAAAAAAATTGGGGTGTTACAAACTTGTTATCAAAGCCTAAGGTTCTAAGGAGTCCTAGGAAGTCTGAAAGCCGCATCTAGTAGAGTATTGTACAGGCATGTGTTCTACACCACACTTATGTGCAGGAGGATATGAGATGTTTTAGGAACAGTTTCCCTTCTTTTAGTATTTATGTCATTCTAGTGAGAAGAAATGAGAATCAGTCAGTTCCTTTGCTCGAAGACCCTTTGGGCGATCATGTTTCTTATGCAGAGTTTAGAGCTATATTCACCACTCTTACTCAATCATTCACTTCCCAGAATGAAGGACCAGCTATCGTTCTGGCCAACCCAGTGGCTAATTCAGCTGTAGCTAGGTTTTGGAACCCATTATGGATTGTGGTTGTAATATGTAATGAGCATGATATCGAAAGATATGCAAGTATATACATGTGGTATGAAATTCCCTCCCATGAAATAGATTGTTGAGAACCATGCTTAGTATGAAATCCCTTATTTATGATATTATGGATTGTGGACTCTACTCTTATGATCAAGTCAGCCATGTGTGTCAGTTTCCTTCAATCAAGTCCTGGGGGTACTTGTACATGAAAAATATAGCTGTGTGCCTAGAGCCATGTCATGTTTTCACGATACTCTTAGTCAAGCCATGATCTGTAAAAATCAGTCAGTTATGTGACTCAGGAAAACTCAGTAATCTCAGTAGTTCAGTATTCTCAGTAATCTCAGTGCTCAGTAACCTCAGTAATAACAGTAAATCTCAGTAAATTCAGTATTCTAAATCAGTCCTTAGAACTTATTATATTCCATCCGTCATCAGAATCCAGTAAACTCAATTTTAGATCCGCTAAATAATACTACTATTTTCAGCTAAGTTAATCAGTATCAGTTTAGCAAATTAGTTCAGTTAAGTTATTTAGTTCAACCTAGTTATTTAGTTCAGTGTCTTTCAGATGGGAGTAGGATTCAGCACCGAGCGAACCTAGGGATGGGGGCTCACCCGCTAGAATAGGACTGAGATCCCTAAAAGTAATCCCTAAGTTACAGAACTATGTTGCCAGTGTAGGTACGATATGTCACCCGTTAGATAGGACTGACATAATCAGGGGTCACCCATTAGAACATTTATATGTATAGGACTGATCCCAGGAGTCACCCACTAGATTAGGACTGACTCCACAAGAGATGTCTTTACTGGTGGCGCAGTACTGACACCCTTCCAGTCAGGGCAGAGATTGGACCCCAGTTAGCTTAGCTTGGGGCATGTCGGTTAGATAAACACATCCCACAGTTTCATTTATAGATTCAGGACTGTCAGATACAGTCAACTCAATTCAATTGTACAGATTCAGTACTGTTAGAGATAATCCATCCTTATCATTTAAATAGACTTTAAGATCACCCATTAGATAGTACTAATCTCAACTATAGTTAAACAGTATCAGAATCATCAAATTTAAAGATCACCTGCTAGATAGGACTGATCTCAAATTCAGTTACTCCATATAAAATAGAACTCAGATGGTTCCATCAGAACTTAGACTGTCAGATACTGTCGCTCAGTATCAGTTACATCAGTTAGGCCGATCATCATGGTTATATCAGTTATATTAGTTTTCTGAACTCATGTATTAGCCACATTAGTTATCAGAATTCATGATATCAGTATTCAGCTTCAGGACTGTCAGACACAGTCAACCAGACTAGTTCTTCATAATTCGAACTGTCAAAAATAGTCATTCATCTATTTAGTATCTCAGTATCAGTACACTCATATTGTCAGTATTCAGACTCAGTTGTTAGTATCTCCACGAGTTCAGTTATAGTTATGTATGCATGTATGTACTCTCACATTCATATTAGTCAGCTTGTTCATGCATATAACCCTTTGCATTTAGCCTACCTCACTCGTATACTCAGTACATTCAGACGTATTGATGCATTTGCACTATGGTGGTTTCTCTTATGTTACACCATAGGTTCAGAGGCACGAGCTCTAGATCAGTAGTAGCATTCCAGTTTTCAGAGTTTGTAGTGAGTCTTTCTCATTCGAGGATGATATAATTATTGCTATATTTACTATTTAGTTGCTAGATGGAGTTAGCTGGAGACATGTTCCTTCAACTCCTTATTCAGTTCAGTTAGAGGCTTTCAGACTAGATGTCAGATTAGATATTCAGATCTCATTATTTTTAGTATTTATGACTTGTTTTGGTATTGTTATACCTTTTCAAACATTTTGTTATCAGACGTTTATTCAGTTCGAACCTTATGGCCTCTCATGTTCATGTTTCTGCATTTTATGATATATTATACAGTATACAGGTACAAATATCAGTCATGGGTTAGCTTGTGGTCCTTCAGGATCATGAGCACTGTGTAGCATTTCGGTTCAGAAAAATTAGGGCGTTACATAAGGTCCTCAATTAAAAGCTTAAAATTGGCCATAATGTTGGGTATGACTTACTTGAGTCAATCGTACCCTAGGGTATAAGTGGTACCCTAACTCGTACCCTAGGATTCTCCTAGGTCATCCATGCTGTTTAGGGTACAACTACTCACCATTGAGTCATATCCAAAGGGTAAGACTCATGACCTCACTCATACACTCCACCCGTACCAAAATAGTCCACTCCAAGTTAAGACCTCACTTTATACAATTAGGTTATGTATGACTTGTACACTTAGATACGATTGGGGGGAGGCTCACTTGTACCTAAGATAGTGAGTAACCTTTACCACTCTGCCTAGGGTATGAGAGGGGAAGGTAAGGAGGATACGAATTGTATCCAAAGGGTACGACTTATGCCCCTAGTCATACCCACCCCAGTGACATCAAATGAAGAAATTTTTTAATAGTTCAAAGTCTGTGTGTTTCAATTATCCCCCACATGGACCATTTATCCTTGAATAATGGGTAAGGTAAGTATAAACACAAGTCAACACATTATCACACATTAAAGAAACCTTTAATTGAGTTAGGACAAAGCACATAACAAGGATACAACACACATCATGGTCGTTATTAATCGAATATTCATTTCATTAACTTTGGGACTCAAACCCATTACTTATCAAAATGCTTACTCATCTCACAACTTAGGAACTTTGACTATCAAAGATACTTGCTCAAAGCAAAGACTAGGGACTCAAACCCATCGTCTATTAAAGAAATGAATTAACTCAAGGTATTAGGGACTTAAACCCATCACCAGTAAGATACACATTATTTCAAAGTATTTGGGACTTGAAACCATGGTCTAACAAGACATAAATCAATTTAAATCTTGGGGAATTTAACCCATAGTCCAAACAAGACATAACTCAAGGTAGGAAGATTAACACATACCTCAATCTTGAGTTTTCAGAATGGGAAACAAATGTGGATACTTGGACTCATGTCCTCTTCTGCCTCCTAAGTAGCTTCCTATGACTTTTGGTTCCTCCATAGAACCTTCACCAAAGCCACGTCCTTCATTCATAATTGGAGGACTTGCCGATCCAAGATTCTCATCGAGATCTCTTTATAATACAAAGATCCTAAAATATCAACATCATCTAAGGGAACAACCAACGAGGGATCACCAATATATTTTTGCAACATGGACATATAGAAAACTGGGTGAATGGAATCCATACTAGAAGTGTCATAACCCAAACTAGGCTTGGCTGTGACGGACATCCTGAACCATGAAGGCCCAAAATGCCCTTCTCTATCTAGTAATCATGCGCAATATTCATATAATAAAAAAGATGTGGAAACATAATATTATATGGAAATATGGTCCTCTTAATTCAACATAAGTATGGAAGCTATAAATCAAATACATCTAAATAACATTTGAATCAGCCTGTGAAATCTCTACTACATGAAATCTGACAACTGTCTGAAACTGGGACAACGCCCCCAGTAGACCAAAATTGAAATAAGTGACATAATCTGAAAAGACAGGACTTCCGGAATAGAGAAGGCTCACCACTGCAAAATCTAATCAGCTATTTGAATTATCTACTACTTATCTGGACCCCTAGACTGAGTCTCAGATCCTGAGAGGTAGGGGGAGGGAGTCAATACAGATATACTTGTACACAGAGCATATCCAAAATAATCATTTATTATTCAACATATATGAGAGCAATTTAAAATAGTTCATAAGTATATCAAATAGTAAGAATTCACATGGGCATTTTAAATACTCTGTAAAAATCATCTCAACTCTGAGAAATTTGTGTTACTTCTGTGCTAGGTGGTATACCCTACAACTCTAAAAAATTCCATGGGCTGTATGGCAACTGCTATTAACTTGGTAGCGAAGCCCCTAACCCTAGAGAATTCTTTGGAATTCTTATTTGAAACCCTAGAGAGCATTCTTGAGTAATTTGGATGATTGTGTATGTATTTAGGTTTATTTGGGATTAAATCCCATGTTTGGATGGGTTTGGGGGCATGGGAAATGTCTAGTTTGACCTTGGAATTTAAAATATAGGACTGGAACACCGAAAAATGTGTCACCACGATGCACTGGAATCCCGGTGAGCTACTGGAATTGACAATTGTCGATTTAAGGCTCATCTCGATGCGGTGGCCAGTCAATCAGGAGCACTGTTACTAAAAAAGTTCTCTAACTTCTCCATCAAGTGTCCGTTTTTGGCGAACCTGGTATCGATCGAAAGCTAATTTGAATATCTTTTATTTGATATATAGTAGGCCCTATAATTCATTATATACAAAGAGTTATGATCGATTGAATTTGACCCAAGTTTTGATGCTCACTCAAACTCGAACGATGGAAAAGTTTTCTACTCATCCTTGAGTTAGGGAACCTTTATGATCTCAATTCATGCTAAGATAGATTCCCACACTACTTAACTGGTTAACACACTAAATTTTTTTTGGATTCATGGCTTTTGGAAACTTTACGTAAAGGAATGACGGTTTACGTTCTAGCCCAAAAATGGGGGGTGTTACATTATCTCCCCTTTGGGATCATTCGTCCCCGAATGATGGGTAGAAACGTTGATTCTTAAAGGTATGGAATAACGTGGACCTGATGTGTCTTCTAAGAAAGGATATAACTGATCTGATATATTTAAACTACTATCACGAAATTGAATCCTGAGCTGACTTGATTTTTACTTGCTTCAAAGAGCTGATTCATGCTGAGAGTTTATGATTTCCTCCGAAGTGTTTATGCTCAAATCACACACATTGGATTTGGAAGTGATAACTTTTGTAGGTTCGAATCATGAGTCAACAAGATTTAGATCGTACAAAGGTATTACATTGTCTGAGCATAGCTAGAAAATTTGAGATTACGTGCTTAACTCTTATGAACTGAGTCATGACTAAGTAACTGAATCTGAAACATGATGCTTAGACTGAACTGAGTTCACAACTTACACGAATGAAATAGATTATCCACTTGGAATGGTCATAAATATAAGACTTCGGATAGTAGGACTGGGTGAAAAGGTGGAAAACCACTGTAACTTGTCTGCCTGACTATTAAACTAAATTATACTGGACAGTTATACTTAACTTAAGTATCTCTTCAACACTCTTCCTAAATAAGTGCTAGTAGCATTAGGGAGCAAAGAATCTCTAGCATGAGTTACACAAGACATCAAACTAAGGAATCACAATAATGACACTACTTTATAGCATGGAATACAGACATATAACTCATAAACTAGGATAGAATTACCAAACCTTAGGCATTACAACTTCTTACTTTCGATATTAGCCACACTTCTAAAATACTTTCTAAACTATACTTTCCCCTTAAACACCATGTTCATTGATTCCACTTATTTTACTCATATAGTCGCTGATATTTCCATCTACTAAAGTCTAAACTGAACTAAATCCCCTCTCATATTCAAGCCTAACTCAAAATCACAATACGCACCACATAATACTGTAGTACTAGTCTGAATCATGAATTTAGCACACCCTGTGTTTCACAATTCCTCATCTCCTGCACAATTCTTGTTGCCACTCCAGTAATCACCTTCAGCTTCGTATTAGACATTCACAAACACTCAAGGAATCCATCCATATGCATACAACATGACATTCAAGCCTATCTTCATACCCACATATGCACTTCTAAACAACCACTCATAAAGCATATTTCTCATATTCTCTAATACTTCTATCCATAACAACTTCCCTGCACTATTTAGATAATACAAAAAAATGTCCTCAGCTAACCAAGCCATACACGAAAATTCACCTCAAAATTCTTTCAACTTATAGACTTACATAAAACAAGCGCACAATAATTTTTTTTCCAACTATAAGACATAAAACATCAACTAACCTTGACACGTATAGAAGACTCATCCTCAATCTTACTCCACAATTACCACCTTAACTCAAATAAGCATACAACCAGCTAAACAACTATTCATTATCACTATCTCGACCTAAGGGAAAAAATGTCACTGCAAATTGGAATATCGAGATCCGAAACATAAGAGAAGTACCAATCACAACTTGATACCCTACTGAGGCGTGAGGAATAGAGCACTCACGGCATGGAATCATTAAAGAGATCTAATTTGAGGACTTACCTGATATAAATCTGAATTTTCACTGATCGTTAAGAGTATCACATGTGCACAAGAGTCATGAACTGCTTTTTTTTGAAATTCATTACTTATGGAAAGTGATTCTGTCTGCTGAACAAACTGGGAACTCATCATACTAGGAACTAGGAGAGTACATGATTCCTTTTCATATGCCTGAACACGATCTATGATTATGAAGCTGAAATATAAAGTATGAGTGTGTATCGGAATAACTGAAGTAAACTGCTTAAATAAGAATAGATTGAGCATCATTTTTTTTCATGGCAAATTCCATAACTTACTGTCACATCTATTAGCATCTGAAAACTTGCCTTGGTTACTCGTTCTATCATCTCCCCCTTAGATTTAAGCCATTAATCTAAGTCTATGAACCACTATATACACTCTGGTATAAAATAAAATCACTTTACTCTAGAGTCGGGGATATAACAATACACATAAAACTAAACTTACCCTGTATGACGGTATCTTCTTGTATAACAACCAATGCTAATTCCTCCTTCTAAGATTCAACTCTTAGGTTTATATAGCCCTAAAAGTCATCATATAACATCATACTTCATTACGAATCAAATAACCTTAAGCTCTTGCATACGCTGTTCAAGCCTACTAGATCGCTTCCATAAAACTAGTGCCATTAACCAAGATATCATCACATCCACCTTCATGGACATCAACTGTTCAAACTTAATGTCTAGTGTTAAACATGACTTACAATCCAACCTTACACAAAATTCCCACTTGGAAACTGCAATATAAAACATCAAGAAACAATAGTACACTAGAACTCCTTAGCCATAATAATCGATCATGACCTTACAGTTTTCCTTATTATAATTCATTAACACATACTATTTCAACACATCAACCCTATAGTCTAGCATCAATCATCCACCACCAATGAAGAATGCAACATAATATACTAATCTATCAAATTGGGATATTCTACCCAAATATCTTACTTTATTTAGATACAACCCACAAACAAAACACCTTCACTTTAACTTATACTACTACTTGGATGGAAATATAGTTCCAACAATTCTACTGCACATTATTCCCTTTTTTTACACGACATCTGCAATATAAATCTTTGAAAAGGACTGAATACCCTTAATACCACAGGCTAAAAAGTATGATTTTATCAGAACCAAAGTTCAAACTAAAAATCAATACACTCTGAGGCACTAACAGACTCTTTCTCAAGTCCTTGCATAATTTTTTTTAAATCTAATATGGCCCAATCAGAAAGGACGATAACATTTAGACTCTAAAATTCTGCACTAGAATCACCCCAATAATGAGAGATATCTAAGTACATCAAGGTAAGGAAAGAATTGGGATAACTTTACTTTAGTATGGGCGACACCATAGCACGAATTAGAGTATGGAAGAGGAACATTCTGGCTCAATAGCATGAACTAGAACATGAGTAAAGGGAAATATTCCTAAACTCCTAGTAGCCTCCTACTTATAAGTGTGGCATGCTACACACCCATAAATAAGACTCAACCCGATGCGATTTTACAGACACCCTGAGATTGTAAACTGTGTTTTGATACCAAGTTTATCACGACCTAAACTAGGGCCTGGCCGTAAGAGACATCCCAAATCATGAAGCCCTGGAATGCCTTTCTCTATCTGGTAATCATGAACAAAATTCACATAATAAAGAAGATATAGAAACATCATCTTCTATGGAAACATGGTCAACTCTGAATTCAACATAAGTATGGAAACTACAAATCAAATACATCGAAATAACATTTGACTCAGTCTATGAAATCTCTACTACATGAAATCTGACAACTGTCTGAAACTGGGACAAGGCCCCCAGTAGACCAAAACTGAAACAAGTGACATAATCTGAAAAGACAGGCCTTTTGGAATAGAGAAGGCTCACCACTACACAATCTGATCAGCTATCTGAATTATCTACTGCTTATCTGGACCCCTAGAGTAAGTCTCAGAACCTGAGAGGTAGGGGGAATGGATCAATACAGATATACTGGTATGCAAAGTATATCCAAAATAATCATTTATTATTCAACATATATGAGAGCAATTTAAAATAGTTCATAAGTATATCAAATAGTAAGAATTCACATGGGAAATTTAAATACTCTGTAAAAATTATCTCAACTCTGAGAAATCTATGTTACTTTTGCGCTAGGTGGTATACCCTACAACTCTGAAAAATTCCATGGGCTATATGGAAATTGCCATTAACTCAGCAATGAAGCCCCCAACCCAAGTGTGCCGCAAGGGTCGGAGTCTTTGAATCTACTATGCCGCACGGCCTTCGCCTGCATACAATAATAATCTACCTGTATTAGTAAATACTGTTTCAGGATAAGAGTTGCTTGAACTTGCGCATTCTTTGGGTAACCACCTAACCCTCTTTAAGCCCCTTTTTAAAACTCTATCAAAACATACGGTCTCTGAAAACATACTCTGAAAACATGCTCTGAAAACATAATCTGTTATGGCATAAATACATATGGTATCTTTATACCATTGACTTGCAAGTCACATCTCTGAGCCATTATTAGTCTATCATAAATCTCTGTATTCAAAACACAAGTTTTGAGAACAACATTTCAATAATTCAATTCAATGAATCTTTTTTTTTCAAACTTCATGTAAACACATGCAATTCTTTCTCATACACACAAGAACATATTGATATAAAGAAATACCCTCTCAACAATTCCAAATCATGTTCAAATGCCAAGATATTGTAAAACAGCATCTTTCAAGTCATAAAATCACAATCTTTAATTTAATACTAGAGAAGGAGTTCATAATTTATGCTCTCAACAATCTTAAATCTCAAATTCATATATATACATATATATGTAAATGAATTTAGGGGAAAAGACCACAAGGCCAAAGCAATAGTCGCATTGAAACTTTTAAATTGCATAATCAATAATATAGTTTTAAAAACCACCATAAAATACATACATCAAAACCTTTAAATCATGCTATAACAATTTCAAGCCTATGTAGTTTTTAGGATAAACACCACGTACCTCCATTTTGGAAAATAATGAATGATTCTTGAAGATTACAGATTAGGGATTTCAAATCTCTAATTATCTTCAAAACCCCACGGTTGAATCTTGAATTCTTTGGGATTCTTGTTTGAGACCCTAGAGAGTGTTCTTGAGTAATTTGGATGATTGTGTATGTATTTAGGTTTATTTGGGATTAAATCCCGTGTTTGGATGGGTTTGGGGCTATGGGAAATTTCTAGTTTGACCTTGGAATTTAAAATCTGGGACTGAAATGCCAAAAAAGGCTTCACCACAATGCACTGGAATCATGGTGAGCTACTGGAATTAATAATTGTCGATTTAAAGCTCATCGTGATGCGGTGGCCAGTCAATCGGGAATGCTGACACTAAAAAAATGCTCTAACTTCTTCACCGAGTGTCCATTTTAGGTGAATTTGGTATCGATGGAATGCTAATTTGAAGATCTTTCATTTGATATATAGTAGGCCCTATAATTAATTATATACAAAGAGTTATGATCAATTAAAATTGACCCAAGTTTTGATGCTCAATCAAACTCGAACTATAGAAAAGCTTTCAACTCGTCCTTGAGTTAGGGAACCTCTATGATCTCAATTCATGCTAAGATTGATTCCCATACTACATAATAGGTTAACACACTAAATTTGCCTTGGATTCATGGATTTTGGAACCTTTACGGGAAGGAATGACGGTTTACATTCTAGTCCAAAAATGTTGGGTGTTACAAGAAGGCAACTCCAACTCGTAGGCAACATTGCCAACCATCTTCACAATAAAGTAGGGACAAACATAACGGGGTTGAAGCTTCCGTTTTTTACCAAACTGCATCACTTTATTCATGGGAGGCACTTTCAAGGATACCTAATCGCCAACACTAAACACTAACTCTCTATGCCTTACATTCATATAGGACTTTTGGCGACTTTAAGCGGTTTTTAGTCTATCACAAATTACCTTCACTTTTTCTAAGGATCGGTAAAACAAATTGGGGCAATAAACTTACCCTCACCAACTTCGTAGCACCCAATAGGAGATCAACATCTCCTACCATACAATGCCTCAAAAGAGGCCATGCCAATGCTAGAGTGGTAACTATTATTATAGGTGAACTCAATCAAAGGAAATTGGTCATACCAACTACCACCATAATCAATCACATAAGCCCACAATATATTCTCTAATGTTTGGATGGTCCTCTCTGCTTGACTATCCGTTTGTGGGTGGAAAGCGATACTAAGGCACTCTCTAGTACCCAACCCTTTTTGGAATGACTTCCAAAAGTGAGATAAAAATGGAGGAACATGATATGAGATGATTGAAATTAGAGCATCGTGCAACTTCATAATCTCTACAAGATATAACTTTGCATAATATTCCACCTCGTAATTAGTCCTCATGGGAAAAAAGTGAGCGTATTTGGTCATTCTATCACATTGATTTCATGATCGAGGAAGACTGGTAATGAAATCCATATTAATTGCCTCCCACTTCCATTCGGGTAATGGAATCTCTTGATACAAGCCCTCGGGCCTCATATGCTCAAATTTTACTTAGTGGCACACCATACACTTGGCCACATAACTGGTCACATCTTGTTTCATATTACCCCACCAATAGAACTCTCTAACATCATGATACATCTTGGTGGAACTGAGATGTATAACATACCGAGATTTATGAGCCTCAACCATGATCCTTTTCCTCAATCCATCGATCTCGGGAAAACATAGCCTACCTTGGTATCTCAATATACCATCACCACCAATCACAAAGTTTGCATCTTTGTATTGACCCAATTACTCTTGATCTTCATCAAGTCGAGGTCAAATACTTGCTTTTCCTTTACTTTAACAACAAGAAATGGCTGAGATTCTGAATGCACAAATACACCACCATCCTGAGAGTCTGCAACTTGAACTTCAAGATTAGCCAAACGGTGAATCTCCTTCACCAATTCCCACTTGTTCTCATCCACAAGGGCTAAACTTCCTATGGACCAATGGCTAAGAGCATTGGTGATTACTTTGGCTTTAAACAACTCGAGCTGCCTTCTTTGCTGGAAATTCAACTCCTTTTAAGTAAACACATACTGAAGGCTCTTATAATTGGAAAAGATGTTGACATGAACACCATATAGATAATGTTGCCAAATTTTCAAAGCAAACACCACAACTAATAATTCTAAGTCATGAGCAGGGTAGTTCATTTCATGAAATTTCAATTTCCTAGAAGCATAGGCCACCACCCTACCATGTTGCATCAATACACAACTGATACCAACTCGAGATGCATCATGGTACACTATAAGACCATTATTACCTTTGGGCTAGGTCAAAACTAGAGTCGTAGTCAATTTATCTTTAAAATTCTGAAAACTACCCTCACATATATCCGACCATAAGAACTTGACCTTATTTTGGGTCAACTCGGTCAATAGGGCATCTATAGTTGAAAAACTCTTTGCAAATCTTTATAATTAACCGGCTAGACCCAAAAAGCTCTAAATATCAGTTGGAGTCGTAGGTCTAGGCCACTTCTTAACTGCCGCAACCTTTTGAGGATCTATCATGATCCCTTCACTAGAGATAACATGACCAAAAAAAGCTATGGCTTTCAACCAAAACTCACACTTGGAGAATTGGCATACAAATGATGATCCTTCAAAGTTTGTAACACGGCACAAAGGTGATCGACATGATTCGCCTAACTCATAGAATAGACTAAGATGTCATCAATGAAGACAATGACAAAAATGTCAAGAATAGATAGAAAACCTTATTCATAAAGTCCATGAATGCTACCAGGGCATTGGTCAACCCAAAGGACATGACAAGGAACTCATAGTGACTATACCGGGTTGTAAAAATAGTCTTAGAGATATCCGCTTTCCTAATTTAAGTTAATGATAACCCAATCTAATATCAATCTTAGAGAAATAATTTGCACCTTGAAGTTGATCAAACAAATCATCGATCGTAGGATGAGGATACTTATTATTTAAGGTCACTTTGTTCAACTAACAATAATCAATACACATACGAAGGGAACCATCCTTCTTGCAAACAGACAACATGGGAGCACCCCAAGGAGACACACTAGGATAGAAAAACCGTTATCTAAGAGGTCTTTTAATTTCTCCTTAAGATCTTTCAACTCCGCCAGAGCTATTCTATAAGAAAGGATAAAAATTGAATGAGTGTCTAGAATAAAATCAATCCCAAAATCAATTTCCCTATAGGGAGGAACACTAGGAAGATAATCAGGAAATACCTCAAGAAACTCATTAACCATGGCAATGGATTCTAGAGAAGATCCTTCTGAGTTAGAATCTTTAACTCAGACCAAATGATACAAACATCCCTTTGAAATTCACTTTTGGGCTCTAAGATAAGAAATAAACCTTTCCTTAGGCACTGGGGAACCACCTTCCCTTACAACCGCTGGCTTATTAGGGAATTTAAATATGACCCTACGGGCCTGACAATCTAAGGAAGCATAGCAAGAGTGCAACCAATCCATCCCCCAAATAACATCAAAGTCAACTATGTCTAACTTTTTCAAGTCTACAAGAATTAGTCTACAGCTAACAAATACCACACCCCCTAGAGATTATTTTAACAACCATAGAGTCTCCTATTGAGATAGAAGTAGAAAAAGGAACCGACAGATTCTTGTGACCACAATCAAAATGCATACCCACATACGAGGTCACATAAGAAAGAGTAGACCCTGGATTAAGAAAATAGTACACATCATGGGGAAAAAGTTTCAACATACTTGTGATAACATCAAGAGATGCCTCAGAATCCTAGTGAGTAGCAAGTGCATACAAGTGGTTTTGGCCAGTGCCGGTACCAGAAATAAAAATAGAAGAAAACATAGCACCCTTTGGTGTGAGAGTAAATGAAGTATTAATAGGATCCCTATTGGCCTAAGTAGCTGCTATAGAGGGACACTCACGCTGCATGTTCCCAATTTGACCATAATGAAAATATCTATTTCTCCCCTTCTCATACTGATTGCGATGCCCCTGACCACAGAATCTGCAAGGAGGGTAGAGTAGATCTGAATGAGCACCACTAGCCTAGAATTAGGCACCTTGTGCCAGAAACACACCACTAAACTGAGATCGATAATCACCCTACGACTTTGGGTAAGGAGAGTAAACACTAGACAAGGAGAAAGAACCAAACTCCCTCATATATTTCATGGCCACTTGCCACTATATCTACCACTTTTATCAAAAGCGTAAATTTCTTTCCTTGCCTTTTACTAATCTCAACTTGTTTCTTTTTCTCTCCTTCCACTTGTTGTATATAGATGATCAACCTAGAGATGTACATGTTCTCAATAAATAAGGCTGCCTTGCTCTCAATCACTAACTCACGAGAATATCCTAAAATAAACTTACACATTCTAACCCTCATGATAGAAACCATCTCGGGAGCATACCTTGGCAATTGATGAAATTTTAAGGAATACTCATGAAAGGACATTCTTCCTTGCTTCATGTTCACAAACTCTTCCACCTTTGCTTCCTTTAATTATTGAGCTAAAAAGCGGTCTAATAAAGCCTCAAAGAAATCCTCCCATAAGGAAGGACTAACATCAATTCCTCTAGATAATTACTACCCTTTGTACTATTGGTACTCTATATTTTTCAATTGGTAAGAGGAAAACTCACCAACCTCAATCTCCAAAGTATGCATGATTCAAAAGATCTTCTCCAATTCATAAATAAAGCCTTGAGGATACTCCTCAAACTTCATACCCAAGAACATAGAAGGGCTCAACCTCATATATTGGCCAACTCTATGGCCTCAAAAGAAATAATTGCTGGAGCACCACACTTTGATTGAGAGGCTATCAATTGAGTCAAGAGGTTGATAGAGTGATAAAACTCAACATTAGTAGCATCCCCTTAAGGTAACAGAATAGAATAGTCACTCTTATATTTAGGGTTGGTGGGATAGGTGGAACCCCACCAAGATGTTCAAATGCCATAGCACTAGCCCAGGTCTAAACTCTAAAAGTTAGATGAGTTTTATCTATAGGGTCCTTAGTTGGGGAAGAAGTCTTTTCCCGAACCTTAGATCTCCTTGGATGCATGATCTAAAAGATAGCAAAAAGGAAATCAGAGAAATCCAAGACCTTAGACTCTATAGCTTGAGATTGAAACACAAGAAAGGGAAATATTTCTTAAAATATCTCCCAGCCCCTCTTTTATTAGTGTGGTGCACTTCATACCAATAAAAAAATACACTATTTAACATGGTATTATGGACACCCAACTGACCATGAACCCAGGCTTTGATACCAACTCGACACGACCTAAGAAACTTGACTCCTTTGGCTCCTAGATGGACTCCCTTGAACCCTAGCCTCTAATCCATCCAAAATGTGTTTGAGAGAGAGTTTAGATGTTTGATCCACTCAAAATGTGTTTTAGGAGGCTATATACACTTATATAGTAAAGATACTTATGGTTTTAGGTGAGGTAAATGACCATATGGTCCTTAACTAAAAACTAAAAATTGGCCATAATGTTGGGTATGACTCACTTGAGTCAATCATACCCTAGGGTACGAGTGGTACCCTAACTCATAACCTAGGCTTCTCCTAGGTCATCCATACTGGTTAGGGTACGACTACCACCGTTGAGTCATATCCAAAGGGTATGAATCATGCCCTTATTGTACACTTCACTTGTACCAAAATAGTCTAGTCAAAGTTAAGACCGTACTCTATACGATTGGGTTGTGCATGAGTCGTATACTTTGATGTGATTGGGGGAGGCTTACTCATACCTAGGATAGTGAGTAACCCTCACCACACTATCTAGGGTACAAAAGGAGAGGGAATAAGGATATGAATCATATCCAAGGAATACAACTCATGCTCCTAGTCGTACCCACCCAGTGACATCAAATGAAGAAATTTTTAAATGGTTTAAAGTTTAGGTATTTCATTGGTATTGTTTTTTTAATGGGTTTTTAAGATACAATAAAATTACTATTGCTCCAAAATATTAAGAAATAATGACTTTTACTTTCCCTTGTTGGACTTTGGTATTCAAAAGGATGCCATTTGGATTGTGCAATGCCCCCGCCACTTTTCAAAGATGTACGATGTCGATATTCTCTAACATGGTGGAAGATATGATTGAGGTCTTGATGGATGAAGTTTTAGTAGTTGGGGACTCTTTTGATGACTGCTTGGCCCATTTGGCTAATGCCCTCCATAGATGTAAGGGAATGAGACTTGGTATTTAATAAGGTAAAGTGTCATTTCTTGAGCATTGAGTTCACTATCTTGGTTTTGACTTAAGATCATAAGCTATAGGATTTCATGGTGATTTAGGTGACCCTAGTCGTAAGGTGACTAGTGTGTGATGTTGAGTTTTTGTCCTGGGTAAAATTTGAGATCATAAGTCATGAAGAATTATGATGAGCTGTTATGAAGAGGCATAACCAAATCATGTATGTTTGTGGATTAATTTTGCTCTGAGTACAAGTTTCTCACTAAGAGCCGTAGGGATATGTTATAAGTCATGGAATGAAATTTTAGAAAGTCCAGTGTTTAACCCATTTGAATTCTGTGTTGACTACGACTGGACCTACAAGTCATAGGGTCTCATTACGGGTTGGTTAGTTGAGTCTTAAGTAGTAGCTAGTGTGTTTTCCAAGACTATCCTGGTTATGACATATGGTGACAATTCATAAGGAGTGGTTATAAGTCAATAGTTGACACGTACTTAAAGGTGATCTTTTTCTAGCTTTTAAGTTAAGGGCATTCTGAAAATTTCACTTTTTGCCAACTTGAAACCAAAGTCTTAGAACCTCTTAGGTTATCCTTGGCTGTCATAAACACATAAAATAGACTCTTAAAAACTCTTAAATCCTCAAGGTTAGGAACACTTAGGGTTTTCAAGATACTAATCAATTGAGGCTTCCAAAGGTGGTTTCTGCCAATACTTCTTGGTGTTTAAGGCATGTTACTCTTCCCTCATTGTAAATTTTGTAAAAGCATGTGATTTAAACTATTATCATAGATATTAATGTTGTTTTAAACTATGGGTTGAGGGTTTTTAATATAAATTATTTAAATACTTCTTCCATGAAATTTATGAAACTATTGTGTTTAAAGTAATAGTTGCTAAATGCATTGTGGTGTATGGAAATAGGGGTAAATGGAATCCCCAAATTGATTGTTTTGGTATGGAAATTGGTAATAAAATCAACCCACTTGCATAATTGATTTTGATTTACGCATTGCCAATTAGTCTGCCTTGTTTCTTAAAACTAATGCATGGTATAAATGATTAAATGGATAAGTATGGTTTTAAAAACCTTATAGGGTACAATGGAATACCCTAAGTAAATGAATTATGAAAACCTTATGGGGTACATGGGGTATGTGATTTTAAAAATAGAGTTTGTGGGGTACATGGGAATCCCCTCAGTCTTGTTTTAATTATATTACTTGCAAGCTATAGTTAGTATAACTATACCACTTAATAATGCCTTAATAATTTACTCCTAAATTTGGTGGTTGGTTATGTGTTAACTAGTTTAATTAGGCAATAATGGTGGTTGTGATAGCTAGCCATGAAGGTGTGAGTCCGAAAGACAGACACTGGAAACTCATGTTTGCCGACATGAGGGTTGGTCTTGATGACCTCCCTAAGTCTATACATGTATATATGTAACATGAAGGGAAAAAGGTACAAGGGAATCCCTAGCCATTTATGATATCTCTGGTTCATGCAGCTAACAAGAACTAGGGCCTATTTAGGGGGTAACCTAGACCCATGTAGCCCGTGGTTGGACTTATAAAAGTAAAGATACACAACTAGGTCATGGATTCAAAGCATGCTAAACCTTATTCCCTATCCCGATGTGTTATATATGTATATATGTATTCACATATGGTTATGTGCATTGGTTTGACTTGGTTTTGGTTTGATGCCGTTACTTTATCTTTATCCTTGAGTTACATGCTAGCGTTCACTCGCTAACCTTTTTCAAATGTTGTGTCCCCATATGATGCAGGAATCAGCCATACTTCCACTTTTCCTTCTCAGTAACTAGGTGATTCAGGGATAAGTTTTGAGTTAGACTGAAGTGGTGAGGTTTTATACTTCAAAAGACGCCATTTCATGCTATGGATTTCTTTATATCATTACTATTTCTTTGGTCTTAGTTTTGGCTATGGTTGGAGGCATGTACTGACTGGATATTCATTATTTTTTATTAGAGGCTTTGTTGAACTACTGTGAGCATGTGTAGTATCGGTATTAGTGTTGGAATTGGCATTGGTATTGGTTGGATATTTAGTTGTGAATGGATGGATTTATCATAGAGCGTGACACACTTATAAGATAGAGGCTACGAGGCATTTAGGAATATTTTTCTTTCTTCTGTTCTATTTTTAGGCTTTAGAGCCTAAGGTCTTGGACTCTCTAATTTCTATTTGTTCGCCTTTCAGATCATGACTTCGAGAAGATCTGATTTTTGTCGGAACCCTTCTATCTTATCTGAGGATAATATAAATAGATCTTGTCCTACTCTAAGGATCAGACTAGGTCTAGGGCCACTGTCTCTAATGGTCCTAATGGTACTCCACCAATTCCTCTTATTCGTCCTCAGACACCTCAAGCTAACGTGTCAAATGCTGAGTTTTAGCAGTTGATCCATTTGCTCACTTAGTTGGTTACTTCTCAAATTGAGCATGCAGATTCTATTTCTCCACTATCTGAGGACACTAGAGTTGGACAATTTATGAGGTTGAACTCTTCTATTTTCACTTATATGAGAGTTGAGGATCATCCTCAATATTACATAGGTGAAATAGAAAAGATATTTTGTGTGATGTATGTTACTGAGGTGAAATTTGTGGAGTTTGTAGCTTATCAGTTGAAAGATATAGCACATCAGGGTATGAAGAGTAGGAGTATCTCATAGGAATGGATGTTGAGTCCTCCTTGTGCGAGGATTTTTCTAAAGATTTTTTTGATCGCTTCTTTTTATAGTAGTTGAGGGAGGCAAAGGCCAAAGAAATCATGAATCTGAGGCAAGGAAAGATTATAGTTAAGGAGTATGCCTTGATGTTTCATCAGTTGTCTCGGTATGCTCTTAAGTTGGTATCTAGCATGAGGGATAGAATGAGGAAATTTACTTCTGGGTTGTCCTATGATTTAATTCTAGAAAGTATGGCTACCATGTTTAACAAAGATATGGATATTTACAAAATGGTTGTATATATACAGTAGGTTAAAAAATAGAAAAAAAAGGTGGAGATAGGGGAAAGGCATAATAAGAAGTTCAAGTTTTCTAATCAAGGTGGAGGTTAATAGTAGAGCAGCAGCGATGGTGGAATATAGTCCAAGAAGAAGTGGGGCAATTCTATTTACTACTTGATTGCTAGTTCTCCTTACCCAAAACTATCTAGTGATCAACGTTTTTAGGGTGGCGATGGTTCTAGTACAGGGAGTGCCCAATCTCAGGCCAGTGGGGCCTAATCAACTCTGTCATATCCTTCCTATAGATTTTATGGTTGGTTGCATTAGGGTTTCTTTGATGAGGGACGGAATAAGTGTTTCAAATATGGTCAGCTAAGGCATATCCTTAGAAACTATCCCGTGGGTAAGGTTGCTTCTGAAAAAAACAAGGTTTTGGTTGCCTCTTCATTAGCTTCTGCATCAAAGGGTGAACCATCTGGCTACAACACTGGTTGAAACTATCTCTATTCTCTCACTACCCTCCAAGAGTTTGAGGCATCTCGAGATGTCATTACTGGTATGTTGAAACTCTTTTCTCATGATGTATACTGCTTACTTGATCCGAGGTCCACTCTTTCTTATGTTACCCCTTTGGTGGCTATGCATTTTGGTTTGATCTTGAGTGCATTTCAGATCCTTTTTCTATTTCTACCCTAGTAGGTGACTCTGTGGTGGCTAGAAGAGTCTATAGGGCATGGTCGGTATCTGTGGGTAGTAGGGAGACTTTGGTGGATCTTTTTGAATTAGACATAATTGATTATGATGTGATATTTAGGATAGACTGGTTTCACTTATGTGATGCCTCTTTAGATGGTCAAACTTGTAAGGTCATTTTTAAATTTCCTAATGAGCCGATTATTGATTGGGAAGGGCGATCGCTAGTGCATAAGGAAAGGATCATATCATATGTTAGAGTCTAAAACTTAATTTCTAAGGGGTGTTTCTATCATTTGGTCTGGGTTAAAAATTCTAACTCGAAGGGATCTTGTTTTTATTTTGTTCGGTAAATAAATTCCCCAAGGTCTTCCCTGATGATCTTTCTAGTGTCCCTCCTAATAGAGAGAGTGATTTTGGGATTAAACTTATTTTGGACACTGATCCTATCTCTATTCCCCCTATAAAATAGCTTTAGCAGAGCTGAAGGAGTAATAAATAACCTTTTAGATAACGGTTTCATCCCTACTAGTATGTCCCAGTGGTGTGCACCAGATTGTTCGCACATAAGAAGTATGGCTCCCTTCAGATGTGTATTGATTATCGGCAATTAAATAGAGTGACAATAAAAAATAAGTATCCTCTTCTAAGGATAGATGATTTGTTTGATCAACTTCAGGGTGCTAATTTTTTCTCCAAGATTGATTTTTGATCTAGGTATCTTTAGTTAAAGATTAGGGAAGTGGATATCCCTAAGACTACCTTTCAAACTCAATATGGGCATTTTGAGTTCCTGGTTATGTCTTTTGGGTTGACTAATGGCCCAACGACATTCATGGACTTGATAATAGATCTTTCATCAGTTTCTGCATTTGTTCCTGATTTTATTTATAGATGATATTTTGGTGTACTCTATGAAGAAAGTGGATCATGCTGATCACCTTTGCATTGCGTTGCAGACCCTGAAGGATAAACAATTGTATACTAAAATTTTGAAATGTGAATTCTAGTTAAACGTTGTTACTTTTTTGGATCATGTCATATCTAGTGAAGGGATTATGGTGGATCCACAGATGGTTGCAATGGTTAAGAAGTGGCCTAGATCCACTACTCAAACTGATATTTAGAGCTTCTTGGGTTTAGCCGATTACTATAGGAGATTTATGGAAAGTTTCTCTTCTATAGTTGCCCCATTGACTAAGTTAACTCCTACGAAAGTGTAGTTCTTGTGGTCTGATGCTTGTGAGGATAGTTTTAAGAAACTGAAGGAAGATGACTTTGGCTCTGATCTTGACTTTGCCTAAAGGTACTAATGGTTTTGTGTTCTATTGTGATGCATCCCGTATGGGGTTTGGTTGCATTTTGATGAAGCATGGAAAGGTGGTAGCTTATGCCTCCAGACAGTTGATGGTGTATGAGAAAAATTATCTGACTCATGACTCAGAGTTGTTCACTGTGGTGTTCATATTGAAAATATGGCATTACTATTTGTACGAAGTGCATGTAGATATCTTTTCTGATCATAAAATCCTGCAAAAAATGTTCACTTAGAAAGAGCTAAATCTTAGGAAAAAGAGGTGTCTTAAATTCTGCAAGACTATGACATGAGTCTGCACTACCATCAAGGTAAAACTAATATTATTTCTGATGCTCTTTGTAGGTTATCAAAGAGGAGTCTAGATTATCTGGATGTTGATAAGAGGGAATGGGTGATAGATATTCACCGTTAATCTTACCTTGGAGTTGGCCTCTTAGAGTGTAAGGATCGTTGAGTGTTTGTTCAAGAGGTGGCAAAGTCATCTCTTGGTGCTAAGGTGAAATAGAAGCAAGTGTTAGATCCTATCTTGATGTAAATTAAGAATGATGTAAATAGGAAAAAAGTGATGGACTTCGAGGTTAATGGTGATGGTACCTTGCAGTACCAAGAGAGGTTGTGTGTTCTCGATGTAAATAGGTTGTGAGAGAGTATCTTGGTCGAGGATCATAAGTTGCGTTATGCCATTCATCTTGGTTTGACAAATATGTATCATGATCTTAAGGAGATCTATTGGTGGAGCAATATGAAGAGAGATATGGCCAGTTTTGTGGCTAAATGCATAGTGTGCCAACAAGTGAAGGTTGAATATTTGTGGTTCGGAGGGTTGTATCAACAAATTGAGTTGCCGGTACTCAATCTGGGTCATCATGTATAGGATGACTAAGTTTGCTCACTTACTACATGTGAGGACTAACTTTTTGGGGGAGGATTATGCAAAATTGTTCATTGAGGAAATTGTGAAGTTGCATAGGACACCTATTTCCATCATGTTAGATCGTAGTGCTCAGTTCTTATCAAAGTCTTAATGCTTGTTTTAGAGAGATTTGGGGTACAAGGTGAGCCTTAGTACTGCTTTCCACCCATAGTAGGACAGACAAGCAGAAAGTACTATTCAAATATTAGAATCTTTGAGCTTACGTGATTGACTATGTGGTAGTTGGGTTAATTATTTGCCTCTTATAGATTTTGCGTATAATAATAGCTACAACTCTAGTATTGGGATGGATCCATTTGAGGCCTTGTACTGTAGGAGGTGTAGGTCTCCTATTGGGTGGTTTGAGGTTGGTGAAGCAGATATGTTTGGCCTAAATTTGGTTAACCAAGTTGTGGAGAAGTTGAAGGTAATTTGGGATAGGCTTAAAGCAGCCAAAATCGCCAAAAGTCCTATGTGAATGTAAGGCATAGGGAGTTAGAGTTTGAGGTAGGCGATTGGGTATTCTTGAAGGTATCTCCCATAAAAAGAGTTATGTAGTTTTGGAAGAAGGGAAAGCTCAGTCCCTGGTATGTCGTCCTGTACTTGGTCTTAAAGAGGTAGTGTTGAGTATGAATTGGAGTTGCCCTCTAATTTGAGTTTCGTTCACCTGGTGTTCCGCATATCAATGTTGGGTAAATGTGTGAGTGATCCATCGTTGATTGTGCTTGTCAAGGATATTGGTATTTTAAATTCCTTGTCTTATGCGAAATTCCCTGTTAAAATCTTAGATCGGCAAGTTCGTCGGTTGCAAACAAAGAACGTAATAGGTGTAAAATGGAATCCCCAAATTTATTGTTTTGGTATGGAAAAGGTAATAAACTCAACCCACTTGAATAATTGATTTTGATTTATGCATTACCACTTGGCTTGGCTTGTTTCTTGAAATTAATGCATGGTATAAATGGTTAAAGATGGTTTTACAAACCTTATGGGGTACAATGGAATCCCCTAAGCGAACAATTTACGAAAACCTTATGGGGTACATGGGAATCTCGTAAGTGATTTTAATAATAGAGTCTGCGGGTTACACGGGAATTGTAATGCTCTGATTTGCTGAACCGGAACACTACACGATGCTTATGACCCCAAAGGACCACAAGCTAACCCATGACTGATATCTGTACCTATGAACTGCATAATATATGTGTAAAATTCGGAAAAAACACGAACAATAGGCCATAAGGTTCAACTGACTAGAATTTTTGATAAACAATAACATCCATATGGGGTAACAAATACTCAAAATAACTGAAAGCTGAATCTAAAATCTGAAAGCCTCTAAGTAATGTCTGAGTAAACTGAGGGCTAACTGAAATACTAAATAAAATCAAATCATATCATCCTCAAATGAAGAGGACTCACCGCAACTCTGTTTACTGAAATGCGACTACTATTGCTGATCTGGGACTCGTGTCTCTGAACCTATGGTTAACATAAAAGAAAGCACCATAGCGCAAATGCGTCAGTACAACTGAAAGTACAGAGTATACGAGTGAGGTAGGCTAAATACAAAAAGGCTTACATGTATGAGCAATGCTAACTGACTGACTAATATGTACGTGAGAGTGCAAACATGTATACATAGTAACTGAGATCGTAAATGAGTGATATCTAGATCTGTTCGCTAATACATGGTTTACTGATGTCTAACATGACTGATACTGAAATTCTGATAACATGGATGACTGTGTCTAAAGTCCTGAATCTGATGGAACCATCTGAGTTTTGTACTATAACTAATTGACTGTATCTAACAGTCCTGGTACTGAAATCTAAAGAACTATCTAATTTCTTTCACTGAGATCGAGAAAAAACTGTGGGAGGTAGTTGTTTAACCGACATTCCCCAAATGCGCTATAATAGCTGAGCTGAGGTCCAATTGTGCCCTTATTGGAAGGGTGTCAATACCGCACCACTGGTAAGGACATGCTGTGAGTGACCCTCATTTGGTAGGTACTCTAATGACAATGGTAGGACCCTAATTTAACAGGTTAAGCCACCTTATCTACCCTCAACTGACAGGTATTGATGTCTTAACCTATGCTCACTACATAGTTCTGGAACACAAGGATGATTGCTAAGAATCAAACCCTCATCTGATAGTGTGTTCCCATCCTTGGGTTCACTCGGTGCTAACTTCTACTCCCATATGAAGAGACTGAACATGATTAACTGAATGTACATGGACTGAGGAACTGACTTCTGTTGACTGACGAAATAGTACTACTATCTGAGAATTACCTAAGATCATGAGATTTCTTAGATTTCCTGAGTGACGTGACTGACTGAGTTCTATAGATCATGGATTGACTGAGAGTATCATGATAACAAGACATGGCTCTAGGCAAACAACTATATTTTTTAGTTACAAGTACCCCCAGGACTCAATGGAAGGAAACTGACACACATGACTGACTTGATCATAAGAGTAGAGTCCACGATTTACAATATCATAAGTAGGGGATTTCACACTAATCATAGTTCTCAACATCTTATACATGGAAAGGAAATGCATAAAACATGTATATACTTGCATAGCTTCAGTATCGTGCTCAATCCATGTCACAACAATAACATATATAATAACGTGGAATTCATGTGGAATCATAAAGCATAGAGCATGGACTTGTCATTTAAGCACTATTAGATCATGGTACATGAATCCTATCATCCTAGGCATTTTATCAAACACTTTTCATGCATTCTTTTGGCTTAGGTGTGTTCATGAATCTCACCATATTAAACCACCCAAAATTCATTGGTTTCAACTAACAAACACATATACTTCATGAAAACACCTTTAGATATCATCTTGAAATTTAAAGAACAAGACAATCAAAAAATAATACTTAAAACATAGTTCTTGAACTCTATGAATGAAAGGGATCCATAGATGAACACTAAGCATACCTTAATGATGATGAAATTATCGAAAGATTGGACCTTCAAGCTTGATGGTGCAACCCTAGTTGTTTTTCTCCTATTGTGCTCTTGGATAATGAAATTAAGATGTTAATAGGTTTGTAAGGTGATTAAGAGCTATAAATTTCGTAATTTTAAGTTTAGGGACGTGTAAGGAGTGTCAAAAGGCTTAGTTGCCCTCAAAATAACTCAAAAACAAAGTGTTCACTGGAATCCTAAGTATACGTCGCACACCTTCTCGCGTAAGCTAGGATGTGTGCCGCACATCTTATGGCATAATCTAAGGTATGCGTTGCACACTTTATGACACACTTTAGGGTGTGCGTCGCACAACCTATGGAACACCCATTCCAGTAGCCTTATGCGATTTTTTAGGCGACACACTCCACTTTGCAAACCCTTAACTTCTTGGTCGGGTGTTGGATTTTGGTAAAATTGATATTGTTGGAAAGCTAATTCGGTTATCTACAGTTTGATGGGTCTAAATATACCAAAATATCACATATAAATCAAGTTATTCTTATTGAAAGATTACTCTTGTGAAATCAAGCACTAAAACTTGATGGATTCAAAAGCTCTTAGCTTGCCTTACTCTAAGTGACTCATATGAACATGCTTAACACATCATAAGCTATATTATCACTAAGATACTAATTCTAAGTCATGTACTCAAATATGAATCACAGGATAGGAGGTTTCATACATAGGAACAATGGTTCTTTTCCTAGCTTAGAAACATACGGGGTATTACAGGAATCCCCTAAGTCTTGTCTTAATGATATTGCTTGCAAGATATAATCGGTATGACAATACCAATTAAAAATGCCTTCATAATCGACTCTTAGAATTAGTGGTTGGTTATGTGTTAAATGTTTTAATTGGGAAATAATAGGGGTTGTGATAGCTAGCCATGAAGGTTTGAGTCCGAAGGACGGACACTAGAAACTCACGTTTGCTGACATAAGGATTGGTCTTGATGATCATATTCTTGTGGGATACAAGGGAATACCTCAAGTCTATACATGTATATATGTATCATGGAGGGTGAAGGGTATAAGGGAATCCCTGTCCATTTATGATATCTTTGATTCGTGTGGCTAACATGCACTGGGGACCTTTAAGGGAGTACCACTAAACATATATAGCCCGTGGGTAGACTTATGATGGCAAAGCTACACAACCCACGTTAATAATTTGAAATTCATGCTAACCTTGTTCCATATCTCGGCATGGTATATATATGTATTCACATATGGTTATGTGCATTGGTTTGACTTGGTTTTGGATTGACGACATTAATTTATATTTATCCTTTAGTTACATGCTAGTATTCACCCTGTAAACTGTATTTGGACACTATATCCCTATGTGATCCAGGAATTGACCATACTTCTACTCCTCCTGCTCAGTGACTAGGTGATTTGGGGACAACTTTTGAGTTAGATGAAGTGGTGAGCTTCCATACTTCAGAAGACCCCATTTCATGCTATTGATTTCTTTATATCTTTACTATTACTTTGGTCTTAGTTTTGGCTATGATTGAGGGCATGCCACAAATGTATATTCTTTGGTTTTGATAAGAGGCTTGTCAGACTACTGTCAACATGGGCGGTGTCAGTACATTGTTGGCATTATCATTGGCATTGGTATTGGTTGGATGTTTGGTTATGAATGGATGGTTTTTATTCTGACTTGTTATAATGTTTTAAAATTGATATTCTCTCATCTTGTTATATGTTCGGAATTCATCCTACACAAGGTGTAAGAGGGTCAATGGTTTAGGTATTGACGTTGGTCTTCAATCCATGTTGGACTTGAGATAACTGATATGACTAAGTTTGGATTCGGGTCGTGTCACAGATGGTACACCACTAACTAAACTCAATCTGAACCAATGTATCTCTAAGCACTGAAGAAGAGATAAACCTTGGTAGATACTGGATAGGTAGCCTATCTTTTCCCCTATTTGGGGACACATCACGTGGCTGTCCACGACCTCTGGGTCATCCACGAATAGGTAAAGTATCCCTTGGCTCAATCTTGGGACTCTCGTCTCATGTACAGGTAGCACATGTCCTGTCTATCTGTGAAAGATTAAAGGCTAAGGAATACCTCTACAAACAAACTCACACTCTTAGCACTATATGAGTGAAAGAAGTGAAGAACTCATAAAAATGTCCCATAGCCTCCCGTAGATAGGAAATAGATGTTATTGTTTTGATCCTCAAGACTCTAGTAGACACTTGCTCTTGTACCAACAATACCTGTGAAACCTAAACTCTGTTACAAATTTGTGACGATTAGATTTACGAGTCATGATGGCACCTACGAAATCCCGCCAGTAGGTAAGCCAAACCTTAACCCAGAGTTAACACAATGAGTTAATTTGGTAAAAAATGCCCTACATAGGTAAATTTCAAGAACACAATATATAAATAAAGAAAGTGTTCTAAATAGATAAAAATAGTCAATATAAGATACCATTCCATAACCTGGTGGAGCCAGTACAACAATATCTAATAGTACCAATACAACTTAAAGTCTACAATAGTCAATACATCTATCTCAAAACAAAAGACTGAAAATAAAGATAGAGGAAAATGGGTGACTTAAACTCCAAGAGCTCACCCCACTTCGAAAATTAGTTATCACACAAACTAAGATCAACACTGACATCTAGTACTCGGATCGGCACCAAAAAAGTATAGAAGTGTAGTATGAGTATCCAAACAATGAATACTTAGTAGGCATTATCGACCATTGTGCTAAATCATGATACAATTATGATAAAATGTAAGATAACATAACTAAGTCAAAGTACAAAAACAAACCCGAATCATCTCCAACATAGTTGTACATAATAAGTAAATAAATAAGAATAACAAGATAAAATAAGGCATCAAGACATGCCAATATTGCCCTGCATAATGAGTAAATAATACAAAATGATAACTTATCACAAAGCATCAACACAAACAAACATAACTACAAAATTGGCTCCCATACGCTAATTAGTGTAGAAAAGAATAGAACTCATCACAACCTCCCATACGAATGTAGAGTACACTCAAGAGAAGAATATCAATCTCGACTTAAGGCGGGTAAAAGTGCCTACTTCGAAATCCTCAAACTTCATTCTAAGTCAAATTCTACCCCAAACTTGACTAAGGTATATAAATCTACTCTTAGATGTATAGCAACCCATAATTAGTCCTAAGGTAAGGGTCCTTCCTATACACTATAACTAAATTAATCATAAAAATAAGGCACTTCCATTAGTAAGAGACTAAGTATAAACTTACCTTGAGAATGAGTGGCAAAGTCACTCCCATCTAAATAGAGTAATTTAGATCACTCTCAACCTAAGTATGAGCCATAAAGTCTTATTCACTCGGATTCAAGCCAATAAGCTAAGTATTTCAATACTATAGTTTCAAATATCTTAAATGGTCCAACTAGTCCCAAGTCTTAAATGTCATCAACCAACACCTAAAACACATCCAAATATAACAAGATATGATAAATATACTATGACATAGCTCAATCTAACAAGGAAAAACCTTGCCTACCTCAACGCTGAAAAAAGTTCAACAAACTACTAAACCTTAGATTTTCCCATTCAAAAAGCCTCCTCAAGATGCCAAGCTATCAAAAACACATTCTACTCATCAATATAAGAATAGCAGCACCCATATTGCACTATTGTGCTTCATGTACAAAATCACCTTAAAACCCTATGTAGGTCCTACTTATAAAAATTGCATTTTCAAAACCAACCCAACAAGCTATAAATCTCATGGAATCATAACCCTAAAAAATTGGTGAGAATTAAGCTAAATTGTAGATAAAATAAAGTCCTAAAGGTTTTGGGGTTTTGAGCAAATAATCATGAAATTTCACCAACAAAAGGGTGAATTCTTACCTTAAATCAAAAGATAATTGCAAAAATAAATATTAATCTAGTTTCCCAAACTCCCAAAAGCTTTAATTTTAAGAGGTCTCACTTCTTAGGGTATTTTCTCTCAAGAGATTGGAAAAAATTCTGGCAAATTAGGTGTGTGATCGCACTACCTGATGGCTGGATGATTATTTGCAATCATGACCCCTGTTGTGCAATCATAGAACTTCGATCATAGCTTAAGGATGGTGATAGCAACTGCATATATTGACAGTTGGAGACTTGGAGATTTTCTAAGGCCTCGGAATTCATCCGAAATCCCATATACGCAAATAAACTATGTAACCATACAAACTTCAATGTTTTGGATGCAATGGTGAACTCGAATTTTCCATCTAAGGTTGTTTCAACAAAATATAGGTCCCACACTCATATTTCTAATTTCTCAACTTTTCGACCAATAGGTCGAAATGAGCCTGGGTGCCTCAGGGCATAAATCAAAGGTCTACGCATCCTAAAATCAACATTCTAGAGCTACTAGATTAGACAAAATTTACATACGATATCCTTTTGATGATGTTTTTTCTCGTGGCCATTTGAAAACAATGAAGACTTCTAAATAAGGAATTTGATCTAAAAACCAAACGAACTACCTAGTAATCAAACTGTTACTCCCAGCAAGTCATAAATATATTGGGGTAGCTATGGAAAAGGTCTAAAGATAGAAATAAGCAAAAATATAGAAAATTACTTGAAGGGTCATTACACTTACAGACAATGCAAACACTTAGCCACAAACTTTATGATATCTCTCATAATGCTATGCCACAAATAATTGTACTTCAAGTTATGATATATCTTTGTTGCACCTGGATGAATAGGATACATCAGATGTGGGTTTCTTGGATAATCAATTTAGTCATGTCTTCCACTCCAAAAATGTAAACCCAACCTTTGATTCTTAGAATATCCTGTATATTAAGAATTGACTTCTTAGTCACAATGCTCGACACTTTATCTTAAATGGTATATGACTTTTCATCTTTAAAATTACTTAACATTAATATACTCTAACAATAATAACCATTTCTTAACATAGTCAAGAATTCTACCGTTCTTGGAAATACTGATATAAGGATAAAACCCATGTTATCTTATTTATTTTTTCCTCATATTTACTCCATTTTAAAATCATGTTAAGCTTAAATAGTGTGAATTACACATGTGTTTTGTGTTTAATTTATATAGGAGTGTCTTGAGGTATTTAGAGATTAAATACACAAAAGAGCATTAAGAAACCAAAAAGAACCAAGGAAGAATCAACATCACTACACTTAGCAAAACAAGCAAAAAAGGCTATGGATGTTGTGCCTTGCACCACTATTGAAAAGAAGGTAGTGGCACAAATTTGAAGAAGCTGCTAGGATATTTATGCCACTCCCCCAAATCAAGGAGTGGAACATCTATTTCACCCTTCAAAAATTTTACCTATTTCTTGTGCCACTGCTTCTCTTTTTGACAGTGGCATGAGCAGGGACCTCTAACTTAATTTGGAATGGTATTTGAAGATCTGTGAGTTCCTAAATCCTATAAAAACCCCATAGATATATTTTTTAGTTATACATAACTAAGGCTAGGGAAAATTTAAAGAACAAGGTCTAGTTTTATTATTTTATTTTATTTTTGATTTTTGCCTTCTAAATTCATAAAATTTCTTCTTTTAAAGAGATTCACCAGTAGCAAAACCTTTTAATCTTTAGGGTGTGGTTGAAAAATGAGAGTTGAAGCTTGACTACCATACTATTCATTTCCATTTCTATCTAATGAGTTGCTTATTTCATTTTTGATCATAATTATTTCGTTGCTTAATCATCATATAAATACTATATGGGGTTTGCTTGTTGGACTTGAAGAAGGGAATGAAAAGTACAAATAACTAGGAAATAGGGATAGTACACGAACCTTATAGGAAAAGACAATTTATTCATTACTAAGGATAGAAATATACCCAATGACCTAGCTTAGCAAATGCAGAGGATATTTTTATGTACTTTACTGTGAATCGGTGACCATGGAAATATAGGCATTAGGAATAGCTGAGTAGGCTTAAAGTGATTGGGAATAAACACTATATAGCTTAAAATTAACATACGACCAATGCATAGGAAAATAAAGTAGGCATATAATTGGATATATCAACTGGATTTTCAAAATAACACAATCTTAGATAATTTTCCTTAACTGAATCACGCCACACAAATTCTTTGGCTTATATATACTCGTGATAATTTCCTTATTAAAAATCAAAAGATTTTGATTACTTTGTCACCTACTGAATAGTTAAAATAGAATTCAAAGTAGAACTTCAATTATCTTAATCCTTGTGGGTACTACATTTGGACTTACATCCTCTATTAAGCATATAACTAGTACACTTGTATGTATGAAAGAACACTATTAGTATTGTAGCATTTTCTAGGGATTTGATTTGAAAATACTATTTTGAGTTTTTATTGAGTTATTCAGATTTTACTTTTGCTTTATGTTTATGTTTCTTTCAAGGTATAGGTTATTTTATTCTAAAGACTTGAAGTTAAGGAAATCCATTAATTCTTATTGACCATGAGCATGATCACACTATTAGAGGGTTAAGAGTGATGGGTGATAAGATGAACAACCAAAATGGCATGAATGATGTGATAGATAAGGCTCCAGTCCATCCTTCTCCTACAACACATATTCTGGTGTTAAATTTGTGAGATTAAATCAACAAAATGTTTTAAAGCTATTTTAAATATAAATATCACCAAAAATTTTAAACTGAAAGAGGGAACAATATGACTAGTGCAAAACACTTGTCAATATGAGGGTAAATAACACGAATACACACAGAATAACATGTAAGAGATTACACGTTGAGTGACAACTTTCACTACCAAAATATTTTAGATGTATATGTGAAGTTGACACTGTTCCCCTTCTCATTTATTGGGGAAGCCAAGCAATAGTTGCAGAATGAACTGACATGATCTAATCTGTCTTAGGATGATTTGTATGAAAGGTTTCTCAATAGGCTCTTCTTATCTAAGAACAAAAAAGCTCCGAGGTAGGATTTTTATTTTTTTAGAAAGATGTTGAATCCCTTCCCTATGCTTGCAAAGAGATCTAGTAGATACTTGAGAGATATCCCACACAACCAAAAACCAAAGGAGATTATTAGAAATAATTTAATTAAAGGATTGAGGCCAAAATCTAAGTCCTTATTAGATGTTGCATCTCAAGGAAAGTTTTTTTCCAAGAGCTATGATAAAAAAGAGGAATTACTCAACTTATGTCTACAGGTCACCAAGTCTATTCAAAGTCAACTAGAGTGTTCACTTCTATATAGAAAACAATAGATAAGCTAAAGCTAGATGATGTGTCAGCCATTTGGGCTAATATTGGGCAGTTGTTTAACATAATGAAACACTGTTTAATAGTTCCAAATATAGGTCAAGTTCAATAGGTTGACGTGGCCTTATTGCTTTTTGAAAAGTATGGTAGGAACTACGCTTACTTTGGATGACTTTTAAATCTAGAATCTATATATTATATGCGGCAACAACATTACAAAAACCACCCAAACGTCTCTTAGGGTGGAAGTCAATAGGGCTAGAGATAATAGTATACACTGTAAGCCTCACATGTCAGAAGTTCTTTAGAAAAGACAATGAAGTAGTTTATGGAACAAAAAACTCAAATTGTAGCAAAAATTCAAAAATTCCATCCATGAACTTGAGCCAAGTAAGCCAGCTAGCTTCATCATAACTTGTAAGACCCATAGGTGCATTATTGAGTGATACAAAGAATTATTCAAAGCATGTAATAATGATTATTTTTAAAATTAGGTTGTATTTGTCAAATATAGAACCTCTAAAACTAAGCGGACATTACTGGATAGATGGCCTTGAAAATTTTCAGAATCCACCTCCTTTACCATAAAATTTGAACCCACCACTAGCTCTCCTATACTAGAGAAAATAATTGAAAAATAGGTTATTGAGCATTTTGAAATTGTAATAGACAGATATATTCCACCATTCTCATTGAGATTCTAAAAGTTAGAGTAGATGACAATTTTAAGAAATTCCTTGATATCTTTAAGCAACTTTACACAAATATTCCCTTGGTTGACGCTTTGAGGGACATGCCCAAATGTGAAAAATATCTAAGAGATATGGTGGCTAGAAGGAGAAGACATATAGATTTTAAGATAGTTTAAAACACTAAAGAGTTTGGTTATAGGGTATTAAGCAAGATTCCTAAAAACCTCAAAGATCTAGAAATTTTCACCCTCCTTATAAAAATTGGTGAAGATGAGGTGGGCATCCACAATGTGATCTTGGGGAAAGTATCTACTTTATGCCCCTATTTTTGTTTTAAAAACTTTTTTTTGGAGAGACACATCCTTCGACCATCACTCTACAAGTACCTAACTATTCTATCATGTAATTAGAAAGGGTAATTGAGGATGTTCTCATCTGATGGGTACGTTTTTCTCTTGTTGACTTTATTTTTTTTTATTTTGAAATATATGAGCATGTACTAATTATCTTGGGGCATCTATTCCTTATGACTACTGGATCACTTATTAGTGTTAGGAAGTAAGAGTAAAAAATAAGGGTTAATAATGAAGAGATGACATTTAATGTGTATAAGTCACTCTCTACTCCATCACATTACAAAGAATTGTGTAAGATCATAGAGGTGGTCAATTAATTGTGGAGTGGATGAGTATGAACCCTAAAAAATTAAAGAATTAAATACTACCACTTAATTTTCTGAGATGCAGTCAGAAAAAAATGCTTACGTTGATAAAAAAGCATGAGTATGTGTTAAGATGGTTAAGCTGTCACCCAAAAAGAGACTTGAAGTTTGAAGATCCAAATCTACACTCTAAACATAACACAATGCTTAGAACCATAAGTGGCACCAAGACAACCCAAGATACTTTCTTACTACTAAAAATAAATACTGAAAAAACTGTGCAAAAGCTTAAGCATAATAACTGCGCAAAGCTAAAATTAAACTAAATGTTAATTTGTTTAATGCAATAACTATATCATGAAAGAAACTAGTAATATACGTACAAAAATTATGACTAAATATTATGAAGCCTCTATGAATACTAAGTACAATTAGCTGGGACATGACCCCCATCTATCTCTAATCAAAATATAAGAAAAAACTAAAATACTGTGACTGCTAAAGTCTGACTTGAATTCTCGAATGAGGAGAACTCATCATCTGTTAACTTGAAGTTGTAGTCCACCTGACCATAATTTTGTTAGATAACATTGCTACCTATATTATGAAATAATTCGGTGTGAGGAAAGTATAAGGTTAGTACTTTATATGTATTAAGCATGTAAGATATGCAATAATCATGAAAAATGCTTAAACCATGCTTTTAAAATTAAGGATTAAATCATTTACTGTAATATGAACTAATCATGTCTGTACTAAAAAGTTGTAAGCTATAAAGCAATATCTGAATCATGAGCTTGAAAAGTTTTAGAAACTGGAAAGCTGTAGATGGAAAAATATTCCATATGATTTAAAACTAATGCTAAATGTACTGTAAAACTAAATTGAATGCAAAGAGTTAACTGTAGTAAAATGACCCCATATGAAATATGTAAATACTAATACAAAATGATATTCTATAAAGACATAACTTTAGAGAAAGTAAACTTTACTGAGGGTTATGAAAAAAATTCTATGTCTGAGTCTGTTAAACAAAATAGACCATGTGAGCTAGCATGGAGTCTAATATATATGCTCTACCAAAAGGATACAATGTGCCTTGCCAGGGAATAATGGCATGGCTAGCGTGGTTCTACTAATCTGAAATAACACACAACTGGGAGGCAAAAGCAAACCAATACTGGCATGTAGTTCTAGGACTTACGGGTACTAAACCCTAATCCAATTCAGTGCTAAGAAATAAACTATTTTAAATGACAATTGAAATTTTTGTAAAATAAACTTTGTGAGTTGTACTATGACTCATGTTTCTAAGCCATTGATCGTGGTATGCAATCATGGTTTGTAGTCTCTACTTAAGGGATATTTGGTTAGAAAACCATGAAAGTTTTCCATGAATTGTGGTTTCAAACCATGGTTTGGACCCATGACTTTTGATATAAAAATATAAATTCTCATGTCTCATACAGTACGAGACTAATGTGCCTATACAATCAACTAATGACCTATGGATTCGGTTGTACTAAGACAAATATGGAGATTTTGACTAGTTTTTATAATGTAAGTCTAAACTTAAGGCTAAATAAGGTTTGGGTTGTTATATGACTTTATGTGTAAGGACCAGGTGTGATATGCCAGGTACCATGTAATGTGCTAAAAAGAAGGTATGTGGTATATTAATAGAGAGAAGTATTCAAATACACTTGATAAAGGTGTGATGAGTCTGATGTGCAGGGATCGAGTACCATGTAATGTGCTAAGAAGAAGGTGTGTGGAATATTGAAAGAGAGAAGTATGCAATGCACTAGAAGAAGTATGGTACTTAAAGGTGGAGGGAAGTAAATGAATGAATAAATGTGCATAGTGACAAGGGAAGAGAATGTATGCTTAGGTTTGAAGAAAATGAAAGCAAGGGACCAGGACCCTGTGTTTTATGATGATGGAAGCATGATGATAGGGGGGACATTCATCTTTAGAGTGGTAATCAGACTTATTTAATGTGATGGATATGCCTAAAGTTGTATGGTTGGTTTGTTATAATCAAAAAGAAGGAAAATTTCTATATGTAGTTTTGATGATGTGAAGCACACTGCAAGGGATTAGGTCCCTAGATGTTCGTGGTATAGTACAACTGGCACGCGTGTCTGAATAGTTTTGTCCTCTTGTGTAACAAACATGTAGGTGCTACTTATACTAAATAGGACACCTGGTCAAATATATTTCAGGCAGAATCATTACTCAACTATAAAAGAAAAAAGAGGATTCTTCATCAAATGGTTTTTGCAAATATTTTGGAGAGTTGAGGAGAGGAAAAAGGAAAAACCATGTTTAGATCTAGTCCTTATTTTTGTGTGCGAAATTAGAGAGTGTCTTAAGTTAGATTTGATTTGTAATTGAAATACTCATGCTATAAGAGTAGTGCTCTCTTTTGCGAGACAAGTTCCAAGGTAGAGTTGCCTAAGCTTGATGTTGGTTAGAGTTAACTAGGTTTTTGAGGGAAACTTGGTAGAGGTGTCAAGGTATGCTCGTAATAAAGGTATTGCAAGCAGGAGGAACCTAGAGTTAGGTTAACAGTTGAGTCCATAATCAAGAGTTTAGTTATAGTGGGCTGTTTTGAGCTTGTGAGGATGAGCCATTGGTTTTTCCTTCCTCGAGGAAGGGGGTTTCCACATTAAATCCTTGTGTTGTTTATTTCGTGCAAAGATTTTAGTTTTCCAACACTTATTTGTTGATTTACTATGCTTTTTCTTTTGATTGACTTTGAGGGACCTGGTACCTCACTATGTGGTGAAACTCTCTAGGGTTCCAACAATTTGTATTAGTGTCGGTTCACTCTAAAAGGCTCATAAGAGTGGTCTAGTCATCATGGCTGGTAGAACTGAACTAGTGGTGGAGAGAAAGGAAGTAAAAAAGAAGAAATTCTTGACTTAGAAGGCTTTAGAATCAAACATAGGAAAAGATGACACTGATGTTGCACTTCTAGCAATAAGGCTTGTCAGGCCTATGAAAAAGGGTGGTAGTTATAAAGAATTCATAAGGATCCACCCTATGCAAAAAAAAAAAGAATCAAAATCTTGAGACATCAAGAAGAAAATATGCAGCTAGTTGTAGAGTAAAGGTATTGGTTGCCTGGGAAGACTTGTCCACCAAATCTGGGAAAGAAAAAAGTATGGAGATGATTTTATGCTGAAACTGGATGATAAGAAAATAACCTCAAATTCCTATGTTCTCAAATGGGAACATGGGGAAACTCTTATAGCAATTCAGCTAAAGATGAGAAGATTGGAGATGTTTCTATACTAGTAGTGGAATATAGTCCAATTATCTATGATTCCTTGTTTGCATTTATGACAAACTCAGTAGATGAAAAAGAAAAGGAGCTAACACTCTTTGATCTTAAGGAAAACCTAGATAAATACACTACTAGGAAGATAAAAATCTTTCTAGTGTGCTGTTAGACTCTGTACATTAATTTACTACTGAGAAGAATGCATTAGAGATAAAGGTAGAGTCTCAGGAACATGAGTTGATTGCCTTAACTTTTCAAATATCTGAGACTGAAGAAATGGTCACTAAATTGAACTCTGAAAATCTGAAATGCATTAGTCAGCTAAAAAATGTAAATGATTTAGATGGTAAAGGGAAGAAGGAAGTTTCAAAGTTTTAGATTGATCTTGAAGAGAAATTGAAGGATTCTAAAAAATACCTTATGTATGCACTTCACAAAAATAAAGAGTTAGAAAGAGACCTGGTCTGTCTAAGAAAAGAACTTAACAAATCTCTTAAATAGACTACATCTTCATAGATCCCTTTTAATTTAACTAGTCAAGGTGAAAATAATGGTAGTGGTCAGAAAATAGTCCCCAAATCTGGTGGATTACCATCTTCCCTCCCCCCTACATCAAAGACAAACATATCAAATAGCACCTCATAAATTTTTTTATAGGAAAATAACTTTATGATAATACCTTTTCAAAAATAATATCTTGAATAGGCTTGCTACCCTGTGATGAAGCATCGTTAACTTATCTCAATTTGTTGCATTCCCTTTGCTTTTCTCCTATATTTGTAAAACAACAAGCTAACTTTTAATAATTCAAATAAAAATTATAAAACAAAAGGTAGTTGCATAAATTTTCACAAGGAAATCCATCTCGAAACCAGGGAGTTACCTAAATTTCCTGGCTACCTTGCTAGATTTCAAATAAGAAAGTATTTCCATACCTGAAAAGCTTCAAAAGAAAAATATTTTTACCAACCACTCCCATTCTTTCTTGTCTATTCCATTTGGCTTATTCTTCAGATCTTGTTAAAGTGACTTATTCTTCACATATTTTCCATATAACTATCCTCTCTATTTGTTCCACAACTCATTCATTAATCTCAAAATATGTTCATGATGATCACTCCGTTCAACACCCTCAAATTTATCCTACAATAATCAAAATATGGGATAAATTAATGCATTACAAATACTATCAATTTTTTTTCCAAGAAAGGACCAGAATAAATAATATGATGAGCTTAGATTTTATAAGAATAAGCAGAGCTTTTATAGTAAAAAAGGAATCTGAATCAGATGTAGATATTTTATTTACCTCAACAGTTGCCCAAATGTGATTCAATTTTTCCTGGCTAATATCACTCTATGATGATACTTTCAGCGGACATATATTACGATCACGAATAATTTTTTCCAAATTCCTCGAAAATAGTTTGTCATTTTTTCCAACCGTTTGATTACTGTAAAAGGTTAATTTCATCTTTTCTCTATTTTCAAGTGAAGCAACTTCTTTGTATTTATTGATACCTCGAACTCTTTTTACCTTTTCATGATTAGATAAATGTATAGTTGTACAATTTGGTAAAGCTACAACAATTAAATTTAGTCAAACAAATTAATAACATATGAATTCAAATTATACCTTTTCAACATTTGGAGAGTGTTGCATGCTTTTATTAACAGTTGAAGGTAATGCAATATTGGCTTGCATATTGTCTTTCTCAAGAACCAAGGGATCATTATCCATTCTTTTCATTACTTGACTAGAAGGCATGGTAGAACTTGAACTTGTGATTTTAGATGGAGTTCGCACATGTTGGTTAGCATTCAGGGTGCTCTTGCTGAAAGATTCTACTTTTTTTAGAAACCCCTAAAAAAGAGCTCAAAGATCTAGGTCTTTGCTCTAGTCCCTTTACTATAGCACCTGGAACCAAAAAACATATCATAAAAGTTCATCAAATACATATAGTAAAGCTTTAAAACTTCAAAAATAGCTACAACCGAAGAAATCGATTTGATGAAATCAAAGAAATTGTTTGACATTTACATTGTACAATTAATTCTATGGTAAGACTATTATTTATTAATAATAATAGTGTTAATGATTCTCATGTGTAGTGTATGAACATTACATAAGATTTTCGAAAAATAAGAGCTAGTGTACCAAGGACTGAGAAAGAAATATCAGTAAATAATGAGAATGACATAAAGCATGAGGAGAGGGGTGAATATCCAGATTCTTATGCTAGTTGTATTTGAAGAGCTAGAGTACCAAGGAAACTTTGGCTTTTTTGGTAAAATAATATAGATTGTTTCTTTGATGGAGCTGCCTTCAAGCAACTACACTAGACCTTAGACTAATAATCTTGTATCTTATTTTAAGAGTTCAATTGACCCCTCTTGGTTAAATGTTATCATTCTCTAAGATACTACTGCTATTATATGATAGCTATGGAAATATGTGTTTACTTTAATTTTTGCTTCCATCCTTAATTTATGTCTTACATGCATACTTATGTCCTTTAGATTTCTTTATTTGATTATGCTTATAGCTTGTTTTATGTGTTCGAGAGAAGGCAGTTATCAATAGAAGTGCTGAAGGGCTTTGTTGTTGCAAGATGTTTGGGCGGTGTTGTATTGGGTTCTATACTAATAAGCTAACTGTATGTTTCAGATGGTTCACTTTTCTATTTTTTCTTTTTTATTTTTCTGTTGCCATGCCCTTGCGTATAAGCAGCATTGGTGTACCCCTTTTTTCTATTACTTTTTATTGTACTTGATTATCATTTATATCATCTATCCCATGTCAATGTCCTCACTAAATGAGTTGTAGATATAAAATACTAATATTATCACTTGATATATGTTCGGCTTTGGTATATTAGGATTCAAAAACTTTGGAGAAAGTGTCAATAAGGTTTAAAATATTTTATGAATAGACTTCTATGTGTTTTGATATAACTGTTTTGAGTGTAATGGTAGGAGAACTATCCCAATTCCAAACCAAGTTCTACTGGCAAGTATGATAGTGAATTAAAGCGGATAGCCTTACCTTGTAGAGGCTGTTTCCTATACTTGCATCATGTATATCCAAATCACTTTTTCAAGTTCATTCAGAATTAACAGTATGAATATAAAAATAAATAGTTTTTAAAGTATCTTCAGTATCCATTAGCATAAATGACAAAATCCAATGGAGAGGAAATATAAATCACAAAACCAGAGCAGTCATGGAATCAAACTCACTAAGTGTTTATTAGATACTCATAACCAGAGAAACCATCAAGTAAACCAAGGTTTGGGAATAACTTGTATATTCCTAACAAACCAAGTAGTCAGTACTCAAAAGATCTTGAATATGTAAGCAACTGAGTTCCTCTTTATTAGTTGGAATTTTTCATTATTAGAAAACCTCGATCAGATTTCACTTTATTTTCAAAACACAAAATAAGATGGTTACATATAGTGAAAAAGATCTAACTATTGCTACTGGTTCCATTTCAGTAAAATGTGGATTATATGGTAGCCCTACTTGTACATTAGTATAAAAAGAAGAACATATGAAAGTCTAGAAAACTTAATAGTAATAAATCATCTACTACAAATGCAGACAACTGGGGGCCCTATAGTATATAGCAAACTACTAGTTTACAACATTAGAGAAGGAAAAGAGAACAAGCTAGGGTAAAGAGAAGCTATCAGCATACTTCTATTAAAATAAAAACAAGTTGATTCAAACCATATAGCAGAAAAAAAATTCCAATTTACTCGAATTCACTCATGCAAAATTAATATTTTATTCATATCACAGAATATTTTAGGTCGTTTTTACCTTTATGATCAAGACAATTTTACCAAAAAAAAAATCACTAGAACTATATTTTGTCCAAAGAAAATAAAATCAAGCAATGAAGTATTTGGGTGATCAAATATAAAGTGAATTTTATATCAGTACTAAGTGACCATATTAAAGCATCCACGCCTCATTTCCCATAGCTCTATCAATCCTACTGTCAATTCTACAGAACCAAGCTATTTTGCTTGCCTCTGCCCCCTCCCCCCACTTCCCTTAAAAGCGTGAAAATCTCATTATCAGGAGACAAACTCCAGTGGACCCCTTTTCTTCCATATAAAAAAAACAATCAATTTTACTTTAATAAATTAATAACATATGAATTCAAAATATACCTTTTTCAATATTTTGAGAGTGTTGGATGCTTTGATCAACTGATGAAGGCAATGAAATATTGGCTTTCATATTCTCTTTCTCAAGAATCAAGAAATTTTTATAAATTCTTCGCATTTCTTGACTAGAAGGGGTGGTAGAACTTGATGTTATGATTTTAGATTGAGTTCGCATATGTTGGTTAGCATAGAGGGTGCTCTTATTTAAAGAGGAGTTAAAATATCTAGGTCTTTTCTATAAACCCTTTCTTATAAAACCTAAAAGAAAAAAACATATCATTAAATTTCATCAAATACATAGAAGATTTGCAAAAACACAACATATTTGAACAAATACTTGTTTCAAATTCTTGAATGTATTTCTTACCAATGGTTTCCATTCTTTGACAAACAGATAAGGTGGAGTATTTAAGCCCTTGTCCTTGACCCAGCCCTATAGAACCTAAACAAAAAAATAATATTTGATACTTTAGCATTTAAATTCATATAAATATATGGCACAGAACATTACCACATGTGTGATCATTGAAGAGAGCTTTAGTCCACAACCTAGAATATCAATAGCAACTTGATTTCAATTGGTATATAAAATATCTTAATTTTTTCAATCTCTTGGAGGTATTGCTTAACAACATTACTAGATTGAGTAAATAAACTCTTATTTGACATATTATCTTTCTCAACTAAAGATCTAAGACCTTGTCCTCGTCCTTTTCCTATAACACCAAGCGCAACTAATGTATATATAGTACTCTTTCCAGTTAATCCAGCCTCATTTTCAATCTCCAATCATTTCTTCTTGTACCTGTAAAATAACCAAAAGTGAATATAATAAATGAAAAAAATGTGGGATAATATAGTAATACAGGAATTCATCATGCATGTCATTAGAATGTCTAATAATATAATTATTATTTTAGATAACCAAAACATTAACTCACTAGTTCTTTTTTGTTTTTTTTTGTGACGGACTTTCTAACTCTACAATATCATCATACATTTAATTATAATTATCCACTTTCTCCAATGTCTCATAGGAATCACTAGATTGAGTCTTCCTTACTTCTTGCCAAACTTTGTTGGAATTATCATTAACACAAAACACTTGAGATGCTTGGTCCACTAAAATAAATGGCTCATTTATTTTCAAAAATCTATTGGGATTAACACTCACGAAGTCATACTCATATTTTTTGACTCCCTTTATTTCATCATACATATCAAACCAATTACATCAAAATAAGATCACTCTTCTATCTGGTACAAATTGCAACTCAATAACCTCTATTAAAACTCCATAGTAATCAAAGTTTTCACCAGGAGTACCATTATTGCCAACTACAACAACGCCACAATTCTGAGTTCTTAACTTTTTATCATAATCTTCTACATTAAATATATATCCATTAATAATATAACCATTGCAATGTGTCGAATATTTGGTAGTACCGTGTGAAAATAAAAGCAAATTTTCCATAACTCGACTATCATCTCCTCTATGAAATTGTGCGACCTATGAATAAGATTGCATTGAATACTTTAGAATGAGTAATATAATATTAAAATCTTAAATTTGATGGTTCTGTATTATTTAACCTATTTTTAACCATTTAATAAATTGTTGATTCTATTTTGCATCAGACATGTGTTGAATAGTATCCTTATGAGTTTGTGCAAATTCTCTACAAAATTAATGAATTATAAATCTCATATAGAAAGGATATTACACTAAAGGAAATAATAAAAATAAGACAACATGATTGCTTCCCATACTTGAGATATGGTAAGACTTCATTACAATTCTTTAATATATATATGTGTGCTTGTTCTAATTCATTGGCCTCAATCTCACATGGATCTTTAGCTCCCAATGTTTTTCCAGGTTGATATTATATGCATAAACCTCCATAAGATTCATTTAAACCACTATCATAATTTCCTTCAAGCTGATTGAATTTTGTGTCAATTCTTTGCAAATACCTTAAAGATAATGTCATACATTCATTTGCCATGCAGCCCGGGCATGCCCTATTACCAATGAAAGATTTCAAAAAATACAACCATCATTTCACATAATACATCTATCTATAATGAATAGGTCCGACAATCGTAGCTTCAGTAGCTAGATGAATAGGCAAGTGCACCATGACATCAAAAATGAAGGAGGAAAGACCTTTTCTATCTTTTAAAGTGTTATGGGAATTGGTACTTCAATATGTTCCAAATCATCAGTTCTCAGATCCTTGGATCTGAGAACACCAAAAAAATGAGATAACTCAATAAGTGGTTCACACACTTCTTTGGACAACATACCACAAAGTGCAAGAGGGAGTGGATGTTATAGAAGAACATGACAATCAAGACTTTTCAACCCAGATATCTTATGATCTTTTAAGTTCACACATTGATAAATATTAGATGAAAAACAATCAAGCACTTTCAGATTCTTTAAGAAAATATAAAATTTGTGCTTATATTTAGGAGGCAATATTTAGCATCCAGTTGGAACTTTAACTTTCTCCCCCTTTTGGAGGAGGTGCGATTCCGGTCTAATGTTCATCTCTTGCAAGTCTAGTCGAGTGTTAATTGTATCCTTGGTCTTTCCTTTGACATTCATAAATGTCCCCATAAAATCCTCACATATTTTTTTTCAATATGCATAACATCCAAATTATGTCGCAATAAGAGATACTCCCACTATGAAAGTTTAAAAAAAATACTTTTCTTATTCTGGTTATCCTTTCGAACTTTATGTGATATCTTCTTCCTTTTATTTAGATCTCTTGATTATTGTTGCCCTTCAAGATCTTGTACTTGATTATCTCTATACCATAATGATTTTTTGGTGGTGATCTTTTCTTTTTTGTACCATCAAAGGGATGATTCTCATATCACCATTTGTGACTAAGAGGAAGGTAACTCCGATGACCCATAAAACACTGCTTTTTACTGTTTGTCAATCAAATTAAGGAAGTGTCTTTATTGCAACATAGACATACCAATTTTTCTTTGGTACTCTATCCAGATAAATTTCCATATATTGGAAGTCATTAATAGTCCATAACAAAGATGCATGCAACATAAAATTTTGTTTAGTTGAAGCGTCACAGGTATTAACACCTATTTCTCATAACTCATTTAATTCCTCTATCAAAGGCTGAAGATATATATCAATTGCATCTCTTGAACCATTTGGAATAGCAATAAGCATTGACAAAGTAAAATTTTCTTGTTTCATACACAACCAAGGTGGTAAATAATAAGGAATAAGAACCACAACCCAAATTCTATGTAAGGTTTTTTACTTTTGAAATGGATGAAATCCATCACTGGAAAGTCCAAGTCTAACATTACGGGGCTCAGCAGCAAATGAAGAAAAATGTTCATCAAGTGACTTCCATGCCATTAAATCAATTTGTGCCTCATCATCCCATCGTCTACTTTTTTATCCTTATGCCATGTCATTAGAGTAGATGTCTTTGAAGACATAAAAAACTTCTGAAGTCTAGGCTTTAAGGGCAAATAGCGTAAACTCTCTGTTGCTAGATGCACCACAAACTTTGCAAGAATCGAGTGAGCTATCTTTTTTCCAGTATAACACGCAATCATTAGTTCAAGAATCTATCTTATTGTAAGAAAGTCTGAGTTCTTGAATTATTTTCTTTACCTCATAATATGAGTTTGGCAAATCGGCACCATCAGGCAACAACACCTTTTCAACATTACAGCCCATACTTTTGATGTGAAGCAATTTAATCAAAGCAGAAAGCTTTGACGCTTTTGAATTTTGATATAGCGGTTGCTCAAAATCGTTCAATAGTTTGTAAAATTGCTTTGCTACAATATTTGGCTTCTCCTCAACACAATTATTGTGTGTAGATCCATCATCAACATTAGGATTCAAATTTCTCAATAATTCTTCTACTTCATCTTCACTCTCACATTCTTCCACTTCATCATCATATTCACCTTCAGATTCGAATTCAGATAATGGTTCACCCAAGCATTCTCCATGGTAAAACCATAAAGTATAATTTTGAACTATTCCATGTACTTTTAAATGTGTCTCAATTATTGTACGAGTTCCTAAAGTAGTATTGCAATATTTGTTACAAGGACATCATATTTCATGTTCTTCTCCAGCTTTTTGAAAAGCATAATTCAAAAACTTTTTCACCCCACTTTTATAGATTTCACTGTCCCAGACATTAATAAGATGCATCCATTGCTTACTAGGTGTCATAACCTTGTAAAATATATAAAATATTATATTGATAAAAATTAAATGATAAAAAATAATATACAAGGATGCTTATCAAAATCAACATCACTAGTAACCTACCTGATAAAGTTATCAATAAGGACCTCAGTCAAATAATTATCTTACGACTAATAACCTATAAAAACAATAGCGCGTGTCTTTACAAAAAGGTTTACTTTTATTGATAATTTTTAGAAACAAATGACACCCACACAAAAAGTAAAGACAATGGTATGCTTTTGGTACATAAAAAGAATTATTGAAAGGGAGCAAAACCATCATTGGAAGAGTAAGAAAATGTAAGGAATACAACAGCAACATTCTCAGTGTATTCCCATATAGTGGAGTTTGGGGAGGGTGGAGTGTATGCACACCATACCACTACCTTAGGTGAAGTAGAGAGGTTGTTCCTGATAGACCCTCAACTTAGGACTATTACTAATAAATGTAATAGTATTATAAATTACTATGTTTAAAAATCTATAATATATAAAAAATTTCATTGACTCTCAAAATTACATTTGTGCTACATAAATTGGGACAAAAAGTGTTACATATATTATGTGAAAACTAAATGAAAAGTACTATAAATTACAGTAATTAACTTAATATATTTAAAAATCATATAAAAAAATTGATTGACTCCAAATTCCATTTGTCACACAATTGAGACAAAAGAAAAAATATATTGAGCTTGTGCTGCCACAAACTCATTTATCTAGTATATATATATAATACTCCTGCTCACAACAAATAAGCTTTAATTTGTACACGTGATTTTTTAATCCCTAAAAGCATCTAAAAGTTACTTCATGGATAAGTTTAACTTCATTTTCACTTGACTGTCATTTCAAATTTCAACTAAATTTAATTAAGAATGGCCTTGTTCCCAAACAACCTACTTTATACTAAAAGATTGGCATATCAAATAGTAGCATTACATTGTAGTTAATCAAGGAAATTCCTGACAAGAACATATTTCTACAAATTATTCATTAAGGTAAACTTCATTTCTGAATTTGGAGATAAAAGCTACTAGATACAGAGTGTAATAAACTCTAATTTATCTTATCTTATTTATCAAAAATTCAAGCAGCTAAGAATATTTATTTTTCTTCAAACTTATGCACAAATATCCTCTCTAACATAACTTCAATAATGAAGAATGTTTGCACAAATATCTAACAAGACAAGGCTATTCTCTCCACCAAATAAAGTACTTTATTTCTTTTGATATTTCTTTCATAAATGAAATGACTAAAGTTCTAAACTTGATTATCGTACAAAGGACGAAAAAGGCTCAGTTGGGTATAGGTGCGAACAGGGTCTGACATCCATATCTGATGTGGTCAAACAATTTTGGGTACTTGTACACTGGATTTTTCAATCCCTCAAAGCGTTTAAAAGTTACTTCATGTATAATTTTAACTTCATGTTAACTTGCTAGTCATTTCAACTTTAAACTACATTTTCTTAAGAATGGCCTTGTTCCCTAAAAAAAATATTTTATACTAAAAGATTGGCATATCAAATAGTAGCATTACATTGTGGTTAATCAAGGGAAGTTCTGAAAAAACATATTTCTACAAATTATTCATTAAGGTGAACTTCGTTTCTGAACTTGGAGATAATGGATACTAGATACAGAGAGCAATAAACACTCATTTATATTATCTTATTTTTTAGAAATTCAAGCTGCTAAAAATATTTATTTTTCTTCACACTTTCGTAAACATATCCTCTCTAACAAAACTTCAATAAGGAAGAATGCTTGCAGAGACATCCAACAAGACAAGGCTATTCTCTAAGCCAAGAAAAGTACTTTGTTTCTTTGGTTATTTCCTTCTAAAATGAAATGACTACAGTTTTAAACTTGATCTTCGTCAAAAGGATGAAAAAATCTCAGTTGGGTGTCGGTGCGGATAGGGTCTGACATCCATATCTGTTATGGTCAAATAATTTTGGGTACTTGTACATTGGATTTTTCAATCCCTCAAAGCATATAAAAGTTACTTCATGGATAATTTTAACTTCATTTTCACTTAACAAACATTTAAACTTTCAACTACATTTTCTTTAGAATGGCCTTGTTCCCAAATAACCCATTTTATACTAAAAGATTGGCATATCAAATAGTAGCATTACATTATGGTTAATCAAGGGAAGTTCTGACAAGAAATATTTCTACAAATTATTAATTAAGGTGAACTTCATTTCTGAACTTAGAGATAATGGCTACTAGATACAGAGAGCAATAAACACTTATTTATCTTATATTATTTGTCCAAAATTCAAGAAGCTAAGAACATTTACTTTTCTTTACACTTACAATCAAATATCCTCTCAAACGTAACTTAAATAAGGAAGAACGCTTGCAGAGAAATCTTAAAAGACAAGGCTATTCTCTGCATCAAGAAAAGTACTTTGTTTCTTTTGCTATTTCTTTCTAAAACAAAACAACTAAAGTTCTAAACTTGATCTTCGTCAAAAGGATGAAAAAGGCTTAGTTCCACACTCTTCAATTTTGGTGTCATATCCATGTCAGCACGACATGGTTGTTGGTGCGGGCAGGGTCTGACATCCATATCTAATATGGTCAAACAATTTTGGTTACTTGAACCAAATCAATTTAGAAGTTCGAGATAGATACAATGACTTTTGATATGAACTTAATAATAAATAATAAAAAGATGCATTTGTACATAGAAAATCCTGAGGACATTAAGAAAGAAGTAATATTCTTTTACAAAAACTTATATGTAGAGACACAAGATTGGAGACCTCAACTGAAAATGGCAAAAAGTCTGATGATTAGTGAAGTGGAAAAATCTATGGTAGAGGTTCCTTTTGACGCACATGAGATTTTGGAAAGGATAAAGGCATGTGCGGGAGATAAGTCCCTGAAACCTAATGGTTTTACTATTGAATTTTTAAAACCACCAGTAGTAAATTAAAGGAATAAACTAAAATAGGGTTCAATTCAAACTATGCAGGGAACTAATAAAGTTTGCCAATGTTTCAACATCATTTACCAACTCTAAAGTCTAATCTACACTAAGAGATAACCTGTAGTAGGGCATCAACTTTTATCTTAAAAATATGATTTCCATAGTCTTCAAAATATTTTCTTTATCTTCAAGATCAGCTAATACACTTACATTTGGTTTAGTGTTTATCTAGATTCTTTCCATTCTTACTCTAGAGACTTGTGTATCGTCAGGGTAAGCGTGAAATAAGAGAACTTCCATTTAGTTTACCTTATTTATTATTTAATTTAAATGAACTGAAAACATTGAATGGATGGAGAGCATGCATATAAACGATTATAACTAGTTTAGGATTGAGGCACAGTTGATTGATTGATCATTTTCTTCTAGCAATATCTTAACCTTGTTTCCTAACTTGTAGAACATACATTTGCTGCCTATATATGACATAGATCATCATTCCCATGTCACCACCCCATCACCTCTTATGAGGTTCAACTTTTTTCTTTAAGAAATTTACAAGGTTACCTTTTACCTTATGTGCAATTGAATATTGAAGAAACATTCAGTAAATGGTTTTAATTTGTAAAAAAGTTCTGAAACAATAGTCTTTTGGATGCATAATACAATGTTTACCCTGTAAGCAATTATGCACTAATATTGTATATGACCATTTCGATCTCGTTTACGAATGAAATACACTTATCAGCAATTCAATGATTTACCCAAACCTTCTTTCAACAATATCAGCAATTCCATCACCACACTACCATAATTATAAAAAGCTAAGGCACTATCGTACCCCACCCAGCCCAGCCCCACTTAAAGACTACCCTGCATAGAAGTAAACCATCCCCACTCTGCACCCTCTACACCCTATTGCTATTCCTAGTAGCTAGACAATAAAGAGACAATAATTGACCAACCACAAATTGACAATTTTCATATTGAATTACCGAGTTGTAAAAATAAAAAATTAAACATCCGTATCAGATATAGTAGGAAGAATAAGAGTAGCTCAAACAACCAACCAATAAAACTAATTTAGAACAATTTTTGAAGAAAATAGCAACTATACAAAACAAAAATCATACCTTGAATTTGCGGAATTGAAGAAGCAATTATTAGCAACTATACAGAACAGAAAACTGAGATTAGGGCAAATTATTAGTGGCAATAAACCGCAGAATTGAAGAAGCAATTAGAAAATCTGCTCCCTCACTGCAGAATTGGTGCGTACATTGATGAAGCTCTAGCGTAAAATTACGACCAGCTGTTGTATGATTGAATACGGCGATGTACGTAGGAAGTGGCGATGTACGTATGAAAATGGCTCAAAGTTTTTTAATTAAAAGTAAAAAGGAATTGGCGCGTTTATTATGTTTAGTGAAATAAAATAAATTCTTAAAATTTTAATATTTTATTTTGGGTCAGTTTTTCCTGCTCAAAGCTCCTAATTAAAATTTGGGACCAGATAACTAAAATACTAGAGACCGGATTTTGTACCTTCAAACTAAAATATAATATTAAGGATCAAAATTTAATTTCATCCTAATAAGTATACTTTTAGAGACGAAATTATTGACTTGTCCCTGAATGTTGGTCTTAAATAGACCTTTTTCTTATAGTAAAGTTCTATTTTGGCCATACAAACATGCACCAAATTTTCTCTGAAAATTTCGAAACTCACCACGGAGATACTATAGACTACCCTGATCATGAAACAACTTGGATATTGACAATCCATGATTAGGAAGGTCGAGAATAAAATTGCCAAAGTTTAGAGGCCAAAAATAAGACTAAATCTCCAACACTTAGCTAAAATTTCAGGTCTTAAATCTCTGATGTGCCTCTTTTGAGCTGAATTGAACTACAAAGAATACGGGTTATTATAATTATGTTATTAGAAAAAACAAAGTCTCAATAGGGTTCATAGGTCGTGGGTTATGTTTAGGGTATGAGGTAAATGTCTAGAATGCCCTCAATAAAAAGAGTGAGAAAATGTCGCCCAAATGCTATGGGTCTCACAGCGACTCATCTCAATAAGTCGTAGTAAAGATAGTGTCTCCAGGATCACACACATTTAACCATACGATTACCATCTTACGACTTGTATAGAGTCATTACAATTCGTTGATTCTAGTCTTACTCAAGGAAAAAAGTTTTGGATGACAAGTTGGTCAGGCTACGATTGAAATCTAACAATTTGTCATAATCTTTATGACTCGTGGCCTCAAGTCATAGTCAAGATAGTGACTTAGGAAAATCTCACTAGAAAACTTATGATTTGGGTCATATGACTCGTATAGACACCCTATGACTCATAGGAGAGTCGTAGTTAGGACATTGAGGATAAAATTTCAAAAAATTTCAAGGACCAAAATCAGAGGTGTTACATTCTCCCCCAGGATTATTCGTCCTTGAATGATGGGTCAAGGTATCCATTAGCATGATTAAACACAGAAACACAACAATACTTTCTTTTAACAAAGTCAGAAAACAAAGATGTTAAGATTAACACATATCTTAAGCACGATTATCCAAAATGGGGAATAAGAATGGATATTTGGACTTCATGTCCTCTCCAGCTTCCCACTAGTTCCTTCCTCCCAATAATACATCTTATAAACCTTAAATATAACCATGCTCTCCACCTATTCTTTCAACTATGAACATAGAATTCCACCATTTCAATCTCTTAATTTCCCATGAAACATATTACTATAAGGCTTGAGTGTAACTGTGTATTGTTCTATAGTAAAATCTAACTCAGAATTAAAGGTGCTAGTGTAAGACATAGGACCCAAAACTTTACACCCCTCCATTAATATGACTGCATTTCATTACTAAAGTTAAGAAACCTCAAATCATAATTCAAGGAGTACTAACCATATAACACCACAGTTTGTATACCCATCAATCATACTATTTACACCCATTTTCTTATACCATCTTCATGGATTTCCCAACTTAATTACTATTTCAGAGTTTCTGCCCCATCTCCCCTTTCAAACTACTAAAATCCCATAGCCACTACTATACTACAAAAAGGAAGGTCATTGTAGAACTAGATCATAATATTAAGGATGGGTGAGTTACTTCTAAATTATGACCCTATTAGTCGTACTACTCAAGGTGGGACCCATGAAAAGAGATATAGTACCATAGGCACGCAATATTTCATAGCAACCATCTAGATTACCAACAGAGGGTCTCTTCAGAATAAACATAACATTGCATAAGTTCTTCAGACTGAACATGAAGAGAAATACTAGTGCAGTTATTATGGCTCACATAGCATAAAGCAGAAATTTGTATATTCAAGAAGACAAGTTTTGATGTTTGGAACTATTCCCTTTCATTCTAAGGACTGAGAATAGTGGTGAGTTAGTATATACATGGTCACTTTAGGCTAGGCCATGACATAAAATGAATCAGTAGCAAATAGAATGTATACTTCCTTAGAACCAAACATAAAGTAAGACATGAGTATATAGACATAAGCTGCTTATAGATCTTGTACTTTAGGCATAGGCATAATTTGAATATGCATGACATTAGTAGAATGTCCTCCTATCCAAAATAAGTAGGAATCGCTAGAATAGGAGTAGATTTACCACGGCTCTTCCCAATACTTTCCACCATTAGAAAATTTTAAGATCAACCTTAGTTCACCATCTCCTCCAATAACTGTAATATAAAAAAACTAAACTCTAGAGATACTCAACTTAACCTTTGCTATCCCCTAAAGCTATCACCCTATGAATCACACCCTCATGAGCATACACATACACACAAAGATATTCAATAACATGGACTAGGTACACCTAGAATTTCCATACATAAAATCTCATATAGCAAGATTTCTACTGGGATTGACATAACCTTAAAAAATTAATACGCTTACCCACCTAATTACCTAGCTCCAATTAATCGGTTCAACACTAGACCTCTAGTATGTACCATAAATACCCACTCCACTATTTCATAAGTTATCAATGTAATCTTTGCCACACATCCCATTAAGCTTACAAACTTATTCCCACAAATCTCACATCATTATCCTCGAGCTAACATATTTATTTCACCAAAATTAATACCTAATAGCTCAAACTTGGTGTCTAGCAATAATCATGCAGCACTAATATAGTACCCCACATAATATGCTAGTCCACCCCATAAAGAGGTCACCCTAAATTCCTTTTCCAACCACCTATAATCTATACATATCAGGAGGGAAACATCATTCCTACACAATAAGAGAATAAGAGCATCCCATGAAGAAAAACTAAGACGAATAAAACCTTTGTTAAGAAGATCATTCAACTACTCTTTAATCTTTTCCAGCTCAGCCGGAGCTATTTTAAATGGAGGGATAAAGATAGGTTAATTGCTCGAAACAAAATCAATCCTAAAATCAATTTACCTATCAGAAGGAATGCCAAAAAGGTCATAAGTAAACACTTCAGGAAATTTAAAAAATCACGGGAACAGACTTCAATGAAGGACCCTCAGATCTAGAATCTTTAACATGCACTAAATGGCATAGACACCCCTTGGAAATAAATTTTTGGGCTCTGAGATATGTTATGAACCTCCCTTGGGGAACTAAAGAACTACCTTCCCACTCAATCACTGATTTATTCAAGAATTAAATATTGACCCTTTAAATCCTACAGTCAAGAGATGCATAGCATGAGTGCAACCAATCCAATCTATCTCCAGAATCACATCTAAGTCAACCATGTCCAACTTTATAAGATCTACCAAGGTATCCCTACCACATATAGATACCACGACATCTTTATAGACTCTCTTAAAGACAAAAAAGTCACCCATCATGGTAGATACAAAAAAGGGATCAAAAATACACTCAAGACCAAAACCAATGGAAAGACAAAAATAGGGTAACATATGAAAAAGTAGACCCCGGTTAAGAACACAATACACATAATGAGAAAAGAGTTGTAACATACTAGTAATAGCATCAGGAGATACATTCAATTCCTGACAAGTGGTAAGAGTATAAGGATTATTCTTGCCAGTGACGGTGCCAAAAGTAGCACTCGTTGGTGCAAAAATTAAAGAACTAGAAATTAGAATCTTATTAGCTCTAGTGGAAACACTAGCGAAAGAAAAATGTCACCGTATATGACTATGCTAACCATGGTTAAAACATCGATTATTTTACTCAGGACAAAACTTATGATGCAACTAATCGCAAAATCGACAAAGAGGATAGGATAGGAAAAATGGGGTTCTACCAGATTGATATTGGGCATCTTATGACCTAGGACCACCACCTTTTGAAAAATGATGAACACCAAACATCTTAGGTTAAGGAGCTCTAGCATATATGTATGAACTAAAATTTTCCCAACTCTCTTCCTTGGCCCACTATTTCCCATGTCTACTACTATTGTAATGACTTTTACCCTGCACTAAAAATCTAAACTTCTTACTCTTTCTCTCCCTATAATTGAGTAGTTCATTCTCCCACCAAAAAGACCAGACCAACATGATAGAGAGACTACTATCTGGATCAACAAATAAATAGAATAGCAGATCTTATCATTAAAAATATCTACTTAAGGTGGTGGGGCATGAATGTTATCATCTTGAGAAGACCGAGGAGGAATGGTAGAGACCAGTGAGACTTTATGAGGTAAGTAAGAAGTAGTGACCCTTGACTAGGTTTGTACCCCAAAATCAAAGCGAGTTCCATCCATATTGTCTTTAAGTAGGATAAATGAGTTTCTATGAGTATTATATCTTTGAGGAGACATAATATTAAAGGCAAACAACCAAAATAAGAGGAGATTTAAGACCTTACACTCTATATCCTGAAAATAGAACAACAAAAAAGGGAAACATTCTGAAATACCTTATAGCCTCCCCCTGATATGTGTGGCCCACTACAAACCTATAATGGAGACTCTACTTAATTCGATTTTGTGGACACACAATAACAGTGAACCTAGGTTCTTATATTAATTTTTCATAATCCAACCCAAGGCCTAGCCATGATGGGTATATCAAGTCCAATGTGGATCGAAGACCATCTTTTTACCTTGTCAGATAGAGCATATACACTAATCGAGACTGAATTCCAAACATATAATAAGATGGACGAGATAAAATTAGAGGAATATATAATATTTGATAAACCAATAATATATTGATAACTAATACCAATACCTAAGTCCACAGTAATCCACAAAGCTTTTGAACCAAAATCAAAATCAATAAAGTCGGTACATGCCTCCAACGATAGCCAAAATAACTCAGAAGTTAAGTCTATGATGTAAAAAATCTATACCATAAAACAAAGCCATTCAAAGTACTCACCACTTCAGTTTGACTCATGAACTATCCCATGAACAATTAATTTGGAGGAGAAGTAGAAGTATGCCCAATTCCTACATCACGTGGGGATACAACATACGTAGATGATTAGCGGGTTGACCTCTAGCATATAACTCTTGGATGAGGGAACCAAAATGTTGCTATGATAATTAATTTAAAACTAGTCCAAATTTAGTATACATGAGCATACGCAAATACATACATATGTATATATCACATGTCGGGGTAGAGAAAAAGTCTTCTCATGAACTTTAAAACATTAACTTAGATTGTGTAGTTTAACTATCATAATAATACCCTCAGGCTATATAGTCCCTAGTTCTTACCATCTGGTGGGGCCTAAGTACGTATAGCCACACACACTGGAGAAAAATCTTAATGGCTTGCATTATGAGATCTTCAAATATCATCATAGTGTTCATCATGTAATGACCCAGAGAGAGCTTAATTCTAGTTAGTGTAGATAGATGAAGTTGCTTAAGAATGATGACATTTCTATCTTGTATCATCGAGGCAAAGTGAATATGGTAGCGGACACCTTAAGTCAAAAGGTTTGAGTATGGGTAGCATGGATTATATTTTAATTTCTTAGAGGTTGTTGGCACGGGATATTAAATCCTTATCCAACTTGATAGTGCGACTTGATATTTTGAACCCTACGAGGATTTTTCTAATGTTGAGGATATGAGGCTTTGCATCATCTGTAATTGGGTATTGTGTGGTGAGTCCAAGAGGGCTAACATAGATGTTGTGGATGTTTTGTGATTTGATATCCATATTTATGTTTCGAGGGTTAATGACTTGATTTAGTCAATATTGCATGAGGATCATTACTTGAGATATTCTATTTACTCAGGTAAAACTAATATGTATAGAGATTTAAGAAAAAAATATTAGCAGAGTGGTATGAAGATAGATGTGGTGTACTTTGTAGCTTGTTCCCTATATTTTTAGACAGTGAAAGTGGAGCATCAGAGATCTTATGGCTTGATTTAGAGGTTGCCATTCCCCGGTAGAAGTGGGAGAGGATTAACGTAGACTTTGTAAGTGGTTTGCCTCATACTTCCTGTGGTTCTTATGGCATTTGGATCATTATTGATTAGTTGACCAAGTTGGCACACTTTTTTCCAATTTATATGTCCTTCAGTGTTGAGAGGTTATCTCGTATTAACGTTAGTGAGATAGTCCATTTGCATGGTGTGCCTATATCTATCATTTCAGATCGAGATCCAATGCTTATTTTTAAATTTTGGAGAGTGTTTTAGGATAAGATGGGTTCTCAGGTGTATCTTAATATGGCCTTCCATTGTTAGACCAATGGATAGTCAGAGCAGATGATTTTAGTTCTTGAGGATATACTCCGAGTCTGTGCTATGGTTTTTGTAGGTCAGTGGGAGCAGTCCATAGATTTTGTAGAGTTTGTATATAATAATAACTAGCATTTGCGTATTGATATGGCATTTTAAGGCATTATATTTTAGGCTATGTCTTTTCTGATTGGGTATCTTAAGAATTCCAAGATTAGACCCTATGGAACTAACCTGCTTCAGGAGTAATAGAGTCAGGGTGATTTAAGAAGGGTTAATGACAGCTCAGAATAAGGTGAAGGATTATAAAAATTGTATACTTCATGCCTTGGGATTTAGAGTTGGTGATAGAGTATTTCTTTATATATCACCCATGAAGGGTGTAATTTGGTTCGGGAGGAAAAACAAGCTCAGCCTCATATATATTAGCCCCTTTGATATTCTTCACACAATTGGTGAGGTATCATATGAGTTAGCCTTACTCCTAAATTTTGTTGTTGTCAATCTAGTTTTCTATATTTCTATCTTACAGAGATACATTCCTAGTCTTTCTTAGGTGGTTAGATTGGACTCAGTTCATTTGGATCAGAGACTAACCTTCATGGATGATCCTTGTAATATCCCATACTTTTCTTAGTTCTGTTTAGCTCCTAGTGTGTCAAGGGTCAACTTTAAAAATTAATAACTCTTGATACATGTAGAACTTTCAAGCTCTAGACCCACTAAATTGTAGATAATTGAATCATCTTTGCAACAATGACAATTTTTCCTAAATCCAATACTCGGGTAAGAAGTTATAGCACTTTTAGTGAAAAGCAATCGTTCACCGTACTAGTACCACATTACGGTGAAGTATAGATTTGAAATTGTCCATTTTCCAGTAAAGCACCACGATTAAGCCGCATTGCGGTGAAGCCCGAAATCCCACTCATCTCTTTCTAGTAGCTTACCGAGATTTCCCAGTATCGCACAAGAATTTTCAATGGACCAGACACTGCATCACGGTGGAGTGCAATTTCTCACTCTTTCTATTCCAGTGATACAACATGATAGCACTGCATTACTCCATGGTGCAAAATGGCACTTATCCTTTTTCCAGTGAGCCACCGCGATTTTTCAAAGGGCAATTTAGTCTTTTCCCAAGCCCTCAAATTATAGAGAACTAAGCTTTTTCTAAGTATTATACGTTCATTATTCATCAAATTACACTCAAATAAACCCAAGAACTCCAAATTTTAAACCTCAAGAAATCCAAATTCCACAATTCTTTTTCTAAGATAACCCAAAATTCAAGATTCCCAATTTAATATCTTTAAGAAACAATCTTCAAGAGCACAAATAGGAACTCAAAGTTCAAGCTTCTTCATCTATTCATCAATTAAGGTATGTGGGGTTATGAACAAGGATAATCTTTTCATCATTGTGCCCAAAATTAGTTTAAAAGTTAAATTTTACATTAAATTATATGAATTTCAGTCTAGGGTTTATACCCACTTATCACTATTTGATGACTATGAGATTATAAGTGATTTAGATATTGAATTGCATGTCTATTTTTGTATTTTTATGCATATGACATTTAATTTTCTTATTTAGAATTGAATTATCAATACTTTCATTATTAAGACTTTATGATGATTTGACATGAATTTGATGCATGGGTAACTAAGCCCATGTTGAATATTGATATTTCAAGAATGATTGTGCTTTACACACCCTATGATTAGTTTATTTTCAAATTTTGATCAAGATTTGATCTTTTGATCTTAGCTTAAATATGGAATCCACTTTACAGTTTCAACTACGATTTAAATTATTATATACATAATTGGTTTTCATTGTAAACCCTTATACTAGTTTTAAAAGTGGATTTCCTATAGAATGAGCATACAGATTAAAGGGAGTAGTATTTAGCACTACGTTGGGAATGTTCTCATTCCCCATAATTATGAGCCAATGCAGGTTCAAATTATCAGATTATTCCCATTTCTATTTGGATAACAATTATAGATGTGATCACTTAGCTTAGCTTATACTCCTTGTAAAGAGTACGATACCTTTCCCCAATGTGAGGTTTTCCCATAAAGGAACTAGATGTTGGACACTATGATTACTCACATAGTGTATGTCGGTTAGAAGAACCTCCCTATAGAAAGGTGTAATCCTATCAGAAAGATGTTAGAAACTAAATGTAAAGGCTCATATATTTATTCAGATATTACTTTACGTAAGACATTAGCTATGAGATTTTAGATTTTAGTTACAGATATAAAAGTGAGTCCTTTCTATAATTAGACAACATGAGTTAAGGATAGAATTCAAGTACAGCTTTTAGAACTAAGGGTTATGATTCACTAGATTTATCCAAAATGTTTCGCTACTCATGATTATGATTCTCAGTTTTCAATTATTCAAGCTAATGTGATTAATGTATACTTAGCATGCATTCGTTTGCAAATTTATAATAATGTTGAGATATTGTTTTACCTATGCATTTACCCCCACATGCTCAGTATATTCCAAAAATACTGATCCACATATATGTCTATGTGCTACATTATTTAATAATGTAGGTTAAGGTGATCAGTTTCAACAGCATGGGTGATTTCGAGCATCTCTACCAACATCTCGACAGTTGGTGAGTCCTCATAGTTTGGGAACCCAGTTATTCAGTTTTTTCAGCTTATTAGAGTAGCTGATTCAGTATTTTTAGTTAGTTCGAATCAGCTGGGGGTTTCTCCCTGTGGCTCTCTAGTTGTTAGTAGTAGAAACTTGTAAGACTGCTAGTTATGATTTCAAATTTCAAGTATTGATCGTCCAGACTTCTAAGTAATGTATTTTCAAATATTATGTTTAGATAATTTTAGCTTAGCTCAGACAAAATTCTGCATTTTAGCTTAATTATATATCTATATCTCTTTATCATCAGTTTCAAATTTAGTAGAAAGCTTACAGGGTCAGCTTAAGTCTACTCGTAGTCTTGAGCACCGTGTAATGTCTCAGAACCAATTTTTAAGGCGTTACAAACTTGGTATAAAAGCCTAAGGTTTAAAATATCCTAGGGAGTTAGGCAAGCCGCATTATGTAGAGTCTTGATCTTGGATGTAAAACACGCCACATTTATGAGCAAGAGGATACGGTATGTTTTAGGAAATCATCTCTTTCTTTCATGATCTATCTTGATTACAGTGTCTCTATTTGCTTTTAACTCGTGCTCTTACATGATAGTTGAATATGACTCCTCACCGAGTTAATTTATACAGAAATGATAACCAGCCACCCCAGCCTGCTGACCCTCTAAATGAGAATGTATCCCATGCTAAATTTCTGGCTGCCTTTCAGGCATTGGCCCAAGCATTGACTGCCAATGTTTAGGGTACCATCAGGTGGCAGTCCCACTTTAGCAGAATGGGGATTTAGCAGCAGCCAAATTTTGTGACTTCATGAGAATGAATATTCCTACGTTCTGTGGGTCAAAAGAAGGTGAGGACCCAAAGTTTTACATAGATAAGATAAGAAAGATCACCCATATTATACATGTTATAAAGATAAGAGTGTAGAGTTAGCATCCTATAGGCTGGAGGATATGGCGTATGATTGAGTAGTTATGTGTAAGAATGGTAGAGGTGAGAATGCAGCTCCTATGAGTTGGCATGTATTTCATGATGCAATTCTAGATAGGTTCTTTTCAGGCAAAATAAGAGAAGCTAAAGTAGAGGAGTTTGTGAACCTGAGGCAGGGCTCAATGACTGTGAAAAGGTACTTCCTTAATTTTAATCAATTGTCTAAGTATGCCCTTGATACGATGGTTGAACCTATGTTAATTATGAGTAAGTTTGTTAAGGGGGCGTCTGGTTTGGTAGTCAAGAAGTTTAGGACTGCTATACTTATCAGGGATATGTACCTTGCTAGGCTAATGATTCATGCTTAGCAGATTAAGGAAAAAAAGTTAAAGGAGAGAGAGAGGTGAAATAAGAAGGCTAGAACTGGGTAATTTGAATATGTCTAAAAAACGTTTGGTGGGGGAAATCGTTCTCAATTTTAGAGTTGCTCGTCTATGCCAGCACCAGGTTCAACCATTGCTCCCATCCCTAGAGCTACGCAGAAGTAGTGGGGTAAGACTTCGATGTCCAGATCTCAAAATAGTGTGAGTGGAAAACCCAGTTGTCCTTCATGTGCAAAGTATGGTAAAAATTATCTTAGTGAGTGCTAGTTGGGACAGAAAGGTTGTTATAGTTATGGTAAGTTGGGTTATAGAATCAAAGAGAGTCTGCATGATAAGCAGGGAAATAGCTCATCCCCAGACTCAGACTACTAGCGCACCAGATCCTCTAGGTTGCCTAGTCCCTCATCAGGGCACACCATCCTGTACCGGAGGCAGTCAGTGCCAAAATTAATTTTATGCTTTACCATCCCATCAGGAGCAGGAGATTTCACCTGATTTTTACTGGTATGCTTCGTGCCTTCATCTTGATGTTTATTTATTATTAGACTCTAGGTCGAATCTCTCTTATGTGACCCCTTTAGTTGTAATGAATTTTTAAGTAGGTCCTAAAAAGCTTTCTAAGCCCTTTTTAGTTTGTACCGTGGGTGAGTCAGTTATTGCCAAGCAGATCTATAGAAATTGTCCTATTGCAGTCCTTCATAAGATCATGCTAGTAGACTTCATAGAGTTAGATATGGTTGACTTTGACCTTATTATGGGCATGGATTGGCTCAATTCCTGTTATGCATCTATAGATTGTCGCACTCAAGTAGTGAAGTTTCAATTTTCAGATGAGCCAGTCTTTAAGTGGAAAGGTAATTCAGTATCTCCCAAGAGTCATTTTATATCTTATCTTAAAGACAGAAAGTTGATATCAAAAATATGCATCTATCATCTAGTCCAAGTCAAAAACACTAAGCCTGAGGCTAGAACAGTTCAGTCAGTCCATGTAGTCAATGAGTTTCCTGAAGTTTTTCTACAACAGTTCAGTCAGTCTGTGTAGATGCTCACAGGTTTATTCAGATATTGCTTTACATAAGACTATCTATGATATTTTTGCTTTCAATTACAGATATAAAAGTGTATCCTTTCTACACTTAGACAACATAAGTTAAAGATAGAATTCAAGTACAACTTTTAGAACCAAGAGTTATGACTCACAAGATTTATACAGCTTGTTTTGCTACTCATGATTATGATTCTCAGTTTTCAGTTATTTAAGTTAATGTGAGTCATCTACACTTAGCATGCATTCTTTTTCAAATTTATTATAATGTTGAGATATTGTTTTACCTATGCATTAAACCCCATATGCTCTGTACATTCCAGAAATACTGATCCACATATATGTCTATGTGCAACATGGTTTAATAATGTAGGTTCAGGTGCTCATTTTCAGCAACATGAGTGATTTCGAGCATCTCTATCTACATCCCAATAGTTGGTGAATCCTCATAGTTTGGTGACCTGGTTATTCAATTTTTTAGCTTATTAGAGTAGTTGATTCAGTATTTTTCAGTCAGTTTAAGCCAGTTGGAGGTTTTTCCCAGTGGCTCTCTAGTTGTTAGTAGGAGAGGCTTGTCAGACTGCTAGTTATGATTCAGCTTTCCAATATTGATTCCAGACTTCTAAGTCAAGTATTTTTAGATATTATGTTCATATAATTTTAGCTTAACTTAGAAAAAATTCCTCATTTTAGCTAGATTATATATCTATATTTCTTAATTATGAGTTTTAGATTTAGTAGAAGGCTTACAGGGTTAGCTTAAGGCTACTCATAGTCTTGAGCACCATATGGTGTCTAGGGGCCCGTTTTTGGGGTGTTACAATCTATGCTCATTTTGGCTAGTGATGCCAGGGGATTGCACACTAGTGGGTCTCTAGTAGTTAAGATTTAGTGGAGGCACCAACCAGTAGAGGAGGCTACTTGGGAGATTGTGAGCAAGATGTGAACCTAGTACCCTCACTTATTTGAGGCTTCAAGTACATCCTAATCCTTTAATTCTTCAAATTAAAGTTCTTTTAGTAGTGGATTTTCTAATGACCCTCCAGGTCATTTTGTATATTTCCACTTATTTTCATTAATTAGATCTTCCCTATAGTAACCCCAAGTCATTTATGACTTTTTGAAAGTGACATCCCGATTACTGGGTAGTTTATTTAGTTTTTAGAGTCAATTCCCTGTTTTGAAGTCTTTGTTGGTTCCAATTTGCTACCAGGAAAAAACTTTAGTCAAATGACCTCGTATGCAAATTCTTATAGTCCCAACAGCTCTGAAACATTGTCTATGTATATAAGATTTCAGATGATTCCCAAGGAGTTAGCAGAGACTTGGAAAACTTCCAAGTATAAGTTGGTGCTGGTGCATCACTTAAGCGCCCATGAGGTCACCTAAGCAGATACCACTAAAGTCACCTAGATATCTCTTAAGCAGCCTTGTATCACCCAAAAGGTATTGCTTAAGTGATACCCTTAATGCTAAAGCGGTATCTGAGCTGACACCAAATATCAATAAAGTGACACTGTGTCGCTTAAGCGGTTACCGCTTAAGCGGTTACCGCTTAAGCGGACCAATGTTCGCTTAAGCGACACCTGTGGACCTTGAAAGGTTATAAATATCCCACTTAGCCCGATTTTCAGAATTTGTAATCCATTCCTTACAATACTGAACCCTAAAAAGTGTGAAATTTTAGGAATCATTATTGGGTAATTTTGGTGCTTTGGTGAAATTAATTTATGCTTTTCTTAGTTGAATTTATGGTACACTTCCAATAGTTTCCTGATAGAATCCTCCATCATTTTCTAAAATACCTAAGATTCCTTGTTGCTTAATTATAGCACCATTAGAGCTCCAAATCCATTCATTTTTTAGTGTAAATGTTCCTTGAACATAGAGAAACGTTGTGTTGTTTTTGATAGTGTGATTCCGTAAAACAAGTCCCGCACGAGATTTTAATGCAATTTTTGACCTAAGAACAATAGTGCAAGATAGGTATCATTGATCTTATCTTGATGAGTCGATTGTGAATTTCATAGCGTGGTACCTTACGAAAGCATATCGAGAAGGGAAATCAGTGTTTTAGAAAAAATTTTAGGTTTTACTTCGCCATCCAGGTAGGCTAGGTTTACCCTCTTTATAGATTGAGCTATTTTGCAGCATTCTTATGATATTATGCTGAATATGTCGTGAAATTTAGGTAGTGGATGTATGATTAAAATATTAGGTTTAGTTGGACTATTTAGGCACTCTTGAAACCATAATTTAGGCGTAACTGACTTAGTTTCTTGTGTTTTATGGTAAATTGCTATTTTAGGGCTAATTATGGCTTATTTCACACCTAGAAATGAATTTAGATACCTTAGCTTAGTTCAAGGTAGAATTTTCCAAAAATGGATTTCAAAGATTAGAATTAGGCCCTTTCTATCCACCTTAGGCCGAAACTTGTGTTATCTCTTGAAGACTTATTTATGTATGATGTACCATTATTAACACTTATTGTATAAATTTTAAGAAATTGAATGCTTTTGAATATGCTAGTTTTGTAGCAGAGAGTTAGTGCTAATTCTGGATAAGGTCTAGCAGTTTATTTTTTTTTTATTTAGTGATATGACTTATGATTATGGTTTATTTATATGATCTATTTACATGGCATATTGATATATGAGTTCGGCTTCAAGTCCGGTATTTGATAATAAAGTTTATATTATGAGTTTTGGTTCAAGTATGGCATTTGATGATGATTTTTTAATATGAGTGTTGATTTAAGTCCAACATTTGATGATGATATTTATACTATAAGTTCTAGTTCATGTGTGACAAATTATGTTATGATGATTATGATATGAATTTTGTTTCGAGTTCGACATTAAGTGATGGGAATGTATGATTTGGTATGGATGGATTTGTGGTTATAGCTGCTGTTTTATAGAGTAATGGATTTTCAGTTATTTTTTCCCTTGATTGTACCCTCCAGGCTTATGGGTGCCCGAGTTGGATTATTTACTTTTTCGGACATACTGGCTTATGGGGGCCAATTTTGTTGATATAGCTGTGTGATCTTTATGTTACTATTCCAGATTTATTTATTTATTCATGTACAATAGTATTGGAGCATATTTTTAGGTTTTCCCTTCTACCTTGACTTTTTTTACTTTATCTTATATCTTATCGTATTTATATCATGATTTAGCCCAATCAGCCAATGATTCCTACTGAGTATACATAGTTTTGGTACTTATACTACACTTATGTACCTTTTTGGATACTGATTCGAGTACTAGTTGCTCCTGTTGATGTGATGCTCATGCAGGATTGATTTCGGAGATTTGATGAGCTCTTAGAGTTAGAGTCCCTCTTTTTATTTCAATTAATCTATGTCTAACCTTTCATTTTTGAGACAGGTTGTTTTTGACTATTCATTACTTATAGTTCATTTGTAGTAGCTTTTGTACCGGCATTACTAGGTCATGGGATGGTTGTTTCTCTTTTATCTCTCATTTAGACTGTTACGATTGCCTTATTGATGTTTTAACACTTTAAATACTAATTTTCGACGTCTTAGAAGAAATGAAATTCTTTCACAGATACCTTTATGACTTTACAGTATCATGAGATGATGGGTTTGCATATGCTACTTTAGTATGAATCTAAGGATTATGAATATACAACCAAAAGGAGTAAAGCTAGGAAAGAAATTAATTTTGTTAAAACTGATATGCAGGCACATAAAAAATCATGTCAAATATATACACATTATGCTTGTTTTTACGACTAGTCTATTATGAAGCCTATTTTAGATTACATCATAAGTTTTGACACATGACACATTATAATTAGAAATGGAAAGAGAATTAGAATAAAATGAGCAAGGTCTATACAAAGCCACGCCCAAAGCTAACTTGGCCCAAATAAAATACAGAAGTAAAAGTTGAAAAGTGGAAAGTGAAGAGACATTGATGTCTCAAGCTAAACAAAGTCAAACCAGATCTCGCATCCACCATTTCCATCCCTTTTCTTGACCTTAAAAGCTTCTTGTTTGTTCACTTCATTCCTAAGGTTGATTTCTTGCCTCTATCTATGAAGTTCATCATGAATTTCAGCTCCCAATCCAAATCTTCAAATTCATCTGCCTGTGTTGAGATCGAGTTCACATTCAATCTCAACTCTCCGCTAAGTCACCTTTATTCCTTGTGTTCTTCTCGTAGACATATTGACCCTATTTACCTCTAGATCAATTGGTTGAACTATATTTGAAGTTAATGCCACCATAAAATCAAGATGTAAATGAAGGGTAATAGTCAAAGAAATGTCTAATTTATCTTTACCGTGTTGCAGGTGTACAGAGATTCCAGATATCTGGTTACATCAATTTGAATCTTAGCTACCTCAGACTTTATTTGTTTTCAGAGATACACCAAAAATTCTCACAGGTGCGGATATCCAAATCAAATGAAATTTCTTCAGTCAAAGTAGCAATTTAGTATTCATATTAATTTATCTACAATGCCAGAATGTTAGTCGTACAACTATATACCAAAAAAACTTTACTAGTTGTTGTTTGTTGCATTCTCTATTTGTAACCTTCTTATGTGCAACATTCTCATTAACTCTTGTAAACATCGAAATTGATAATCACATTTGCAGCATCATGATTCAACTTCTTGTAGTCTCTTACTTTTTAGTAGTCATTCTTTGTCTAGTGCTAAGATCTTTTTTCCATTGTTGGGTATGTATTGAAATTGGTATTTATGATAATCACATGCAAAAGAAAGCACAAGATTAGCAAACAAATCAATAAGAGTATTTACCTCCGAAAGTGAGTGTTGTACTCTCACTAATATAGTACCCATTATATCCATTATTCAATAAACTTCAACTGGAATACTCCAAGGGATCTTCCGTTCTTTTTTTAGAATCTAAATTAGAGACATGAGTCTTATTCTAATATCACATAGCTCTGATTCTAATATCACATGGCTTATAAGATTATTCCTGCAGTATAATAATCCTTCTTTGATAGCCCTTATCTCAGCCACTAAGTTAGTGGTATCGTGAATTCTTACACCCTTAGCAACGACAAAATTTCCACATGATTCTCTAGTACAAAATACAACAAAACTAGGTCTAGGATTGGTGTATATGCCTCAAATGTATTGCACTTGACCCAATTCATAGGAAGATGAACCCATCTAACTAATCTGAAATTATAAATTGGTTTGTACCTATCCAATACACCAAGGATTTGAGGCTAGCTTATGTTATCACAATTGAAATTAAATCTACTCCTCAGGAATGTCTTTATAGTATCAGTCACTTCCTAAATAAATTTTCCAAGTGAATAACTCCCCCATGAAGTACTATATTCCTTATCTTCTACAAGAACCACAATATTAGAATTGTTATAACCTGAAACACACATTTTATTCTACTATTACTAGCAATGCTCCATCATTTACTGGTTGTCTTCTTTTTGTTCAATAGAAGGTCGAATTCTGCTACCCATGATATATACTTCTAAACTGTTTGAGCAGTATTCCCCCTCAAGAATAAATTCTCAATTGACTAAGATTCTTAATGATCTCAATGCCTACAATATTGATAAATATTAGTTTTCCATGTATGCATCACAAGTGAAATGGGTACTTTCCTTTTCCAAATTCTTCAATCTAGGAAGGAGAATTTGAAAGGAAGATCTTTACACCATAACATTTAATATAATATGATATCACGAAAGATAAAAAAGATAATAGACTCTTTCGTTAATGTTGAAAAGGATTTTTTAATTTTAATAGCTCCTATAATTAGTGCTAAAGAAGTCAAAACAACACACTTTGTAAGAAAGCTCAAAAGGATGTTTACTTTCAAAAGGAGATATATGATTTATATCATTATGTGTGAGTGACATTGTCACGACCTGAGGCAGGACCCTCGTCGTAACAAGCATCCCGAGCCATGAAGGCCCGAGCACTCTTTTAAATGTGGTAATCATGCACAATATTCATATAGTATAAGAAAATTTGCAGAAACAATACATGACGAAACCATGGTCAATCTCATAAACTTGATAAATTTAAAAAGGGAAATTCTGAATATTATAAACATGTGACAACCGTCTGTGAAATCTCTAACATTACAATAACCATCATAAGTCTGAGACAAAACTGGGCCAAGGCCCCCAGTAGACCATAAAAAAGGAAAGAAATAATGAAATCTGAAAATCAGGCCTTCCGAAATAGAGAAGGCTCACCAACTGTAACTTCTGACGCACTCAAGCCTATTGCTGAACGGGACCCCAAGACTATGTCTCAGATCCTTGAAATATAGGGGTCAATACAGATGTACTGGTACGCAGAGCAATTCAAAATAATGTATTTATATATATATATATATATATATATATATATATATATATATATAATAGGTGAGAGCAAGTCATGAAACATCATACATGATATAGTTTAAAATTCATGGGCAATCTCTAATAATCTTAAAACATTCTTATTAATGCAGTTCTATTCTTTATATTACTTCAGAGTTAGGTGGTACACCCTACAATTCTACGACCCCACGGGCTATATGGAGTCTGCTCTTAACTCAGCGGACAAGCCCCCAACCCAAGTTTGCCGCAAGAGTTGGAGTTTTCGATTCTGATTCTGATACACCACAGGGCACTGGGCCAGCGTATAATCCCTCTTGGGGACATAATGACCCGTATCAGCAAAATATGGTTTCAGGTAATGAGTTTTGTGAATTCGTACCTTCTTCGGGTAAATCAGATTTCTATTCTATTCTTAGTCTGTTATGGCATTAACTATTTTGGTGTCGTCACACCAAGACTTTGCGAGTCATATTTCTAAGCCATAAAAATATCATGTCATAACCTTTTCATTCAAAACATAAAGTTTGGACCACCATATCATTCAAATAGTTCAAGAGAATTCATACTTCAAAATATATCAAAATATGCAAAGAACCTCTCTTTTCAACATTTCAACAAACACGTGGTGGTCATGTATTTTGATAAACCATGCAATTATTTCATTATATATCTTCAACATTTATCAACATGTAAAACCCTCTCTTTTTAATTCAAAACCATTATCAAGTTAAAGAATGATCAAAACATTTGTATCATGCTTATCGAAATGCATTCAAAATAATCCATATCGTATGAAAAAAATGGGGATTCATAGAAAGAAAGGGATTCTATATGTTCATGCTCTGAATTAAATCTTCAACTCTATTACATACATAATTGTATACGATACAAATCAAATATAGGGGAAAAGGCCTCAAGACCAAAATAGTACTATCATTAAAGAATTCATATTGCAAAATTGTAAACATAAATTCCAAAATCCTTCACAATTTCATGACCTCACAATGTTTAAATATTATTGAAACGATTTCCTTTTGCCCTTGTAGCTTTAGGAAAACCCCACGTACCTTAATTGCAAATAAATCATGAAGAATTTCCAAAAAGATTTGACCTTTAAGCTCGATTACCCAAACCCTAGTTATTTTCTCCTCTTGTATTCTTGAAAGATGAATTAGGGATCTTAAGAGAGTTAAAATGTTATTGATAAGCTTAATTTCGTTTAAGGATGATTAGGGATGGAATTTAGGTGAGAAAATATGACTATAGTGCCCCTACACCCTTTAGGAATTGAAATAATATGTAAAACCACTTTAGATTTGCATCAGGTTTCGTTTGGGGCGCAGTTGACGTGATGCATCAAGATAGTGTTGGCTTACTGCCTCACATGAAAAATGCCATAACTCTTCGGTTGGTTATCGAATTTAGGTGAAATTAGTATTTTTGGAAAGCTAATTAAATTATCTACAATTTGGTAGGTTTTGAACTTAAAAATTCTCTGTGTATTGGATGCTGTATATATTCAAAGTAGACTCTTGTAGAATTGAATATCAAACTTTGGATGAATGATTGATTCTTAGCTCAACTTTTCTCTAGGTAATTTCTATGGACACTTTTCACCTCATAACCACTTCATATACTAGGAGAAAGATCATGAAACATGAATTTAGATATAAACCATGGAATTCAACTTTACATATGTAAAAATGATGGTTCGCTTTCTAGTTCAAAAATGAGGTGTGTTACGTTATCTCCCTTTTGGTATCATTTGCCCCGAATGATGGGTAGGGACCTTTTGAAGCTCTAAAAGTGTAGAATAAAGAACGAAACCTCAAATTGAACATGTTTCCTTTACAAAATATGTAAAGGCATCAGACGAGCTTCATGATTACCCCTAATGAAACGTGAAAGCACGAAACATGAGATAATGAGACTTTACTTAGGGATGATCTTGCACATGAGTTCTATGAATCATAATCATCACAGCATAAAGTAGGGGTTTATATGATGATCATAGACCTGATTTATACTGGTACTAACCATGAAATAAGATTTCGCGGATGATAGGGATAGAAGCATTCTCCACATCTCATTATACAATGAATTGACTTAACTTAAAGACACTACTTAGCTATACTACAACATTAGATCACATACTTCGTTCTTTCCATCTTATAATTCCCCCATCACATATCTAACTACAGGAGTTTGTGTTTCACTACAAAGTGTTTTTATATTGAAGCCTATCTTGGAGTAGCAAGGTGATAACTTAAGCTACAGGACCCTGTACTTTACATCCCATTAAGAATATTACCTTACCTTATCACTATCATAAAACACCTTTGGGTTTTAATTCAAGGAATACTAACCACATAGTACATGGGTTGTGTTTTCATCAATCACAACATTCAAGCCTATTACTACTACACCTACTTCATGGATTTCCCCCACTAATACAATAAAATTCACTCACATTCACAAAGATTTTCTCCATATATCTCCTTCCTAACTATTTCTCATAATAAAAGTCCATCCTTCTTCTTTTCCCCATCTTCTATAGCCTTATCTCAAGAAATCTCATAAAAATTTTCACCTTCAAGAACACCTATTCACCTTCCTAACACATTAATATGCTTTCACAATCATCATCATACTTACATATGGAGGGTCATTAAGGGACCCGAGCATAATTGACATGAATGGAAGAAATACTACTCAATTATAACCAATATCTGTTGACCTACATCAAGTTGGACATGAGGTGAAGATATGATACCACCATGAAGTATTTCCTATATCAAGTGTCTGGATCATAAGTGTAATACCCCGCAAAGTCCTCTTCCAGTATGAGCCTTAGAGCATATTCAGTAAAGCGGAAATCTGAGTCTAAAAGTTTCAGAAATATCTTCCAAAGTATGAAATATTTTGAATCGTGTGGAATTTCCTTAATTTTTTATTTTTGTCATGTAGAGCATTAAATAAGCTTTTAATTGATACCAAATTCTCCCAAATCGGACACTCGGGTGAAGAGTTATTTCTATTTTAGTGAGACAGTATGCCACCTGGCACCTTAGCATGTCACGGAGCCAGCCAAAATAGCAATAGTCAAAATCCAATGAGCCTCCATGATTCCACCACGTCGCGGTATAGTTCCAGTTCCCAACCAAGATGGCAATGCAATTTTCAGTCGCGTCGCCGTGCAGTTTCCCAATTGTCCATTTTCCAGTGAAATGGTGCGATTATGGCGCGTCGCGCCAGCAAGAAAAATTGGGATTTTTATTTTAATTCCAAGGATAAAAAGGGGCTTTTCCTAACCATAGGCGGACCTACGTATAGAGTAGGGGGTGCACATGCACCCGCTAGCCTCAAGAAAAATTCTGTATATATAGGTTGTATATCTGTATATATACCAATAAATTTAACTAAATATTTGTTGTGCACTCTCAAAGACAACTGATTGTGTTGGTGCAGTGGTTGAACTTGTAGCATAAAATCTTTTTTTGGGTGGAGGACTTGGATTCGAAACCTACCCAACTACTATTGTTTTATTGATTCTTTTTCCAAGTACTATTTACTGCAGCATTATTGTTGCTCTCTCCCCCAGACAACATTGACACACACATTATTTATGTATTTTTAATTTTATTCCAAAAATACAAGCTCTCCTTCAATTTCAAAAGGTAAATTCCCCCTATATTATACTATATAATGTTTATTTTACTTTTATTTTTTAATCATTGACTTATTTTCTATTTAAAAATTAGCAATTTAAAGTTTGAAGGCTTAAATCCAATGTTTTCTTGTAGCAACCATTAGCAAACAAATCTCTCAGATTTTCTATTCTTTAAAAAACTCTCTATTATTGTTGAAAATATAAAAGTGCATCGAATTCAAGTACGGTGAATAACACTCTTTTTTTATACTAAACCAAATTAATGATATTTAATAATATTAAGTTTTCAAAGAACTATATGTTGAACTTTGACACTATCAATTACTATGTTTAAATATAAAGGTGCACCCGTCAAGCTCAAATCCTGGGTTCGCCTTTGTTCCCAACCCTTATATATACCCCCTTTACACAAGAATTGGCCTTATTTTCTCTCTTTTCACTCCAAAAATTAGGGTTTCCAAAAAAATTATAATCTCCTCTTCTTCAAGCAAAAATCAAGAAAGATCTAGAAAAATCAAGAATCTCTCCAAAGGCCTTAAAGAAAAGAGTTTCCCCAAGGTATGTAGATGTTGATTCTTGGGTCCCTTTCATCCAAGAGGCTCAAAACCCCTTTTTAAAACTTTAAGATTTTTATGTTTACGAGATTCCATGATTTGTATGAGTTAAAATTGATGTTCCTTGTGATGTTGAGTTTTGATTCATGTTTGTGTACAAGATTTATGAGCTTTGACCCTAGTATGTGGAATTTATGTGATGTGTTCATGGCATTTGATTGTATAAATAGTTGAATAAGTGAAGCATGTCCCCCCATAGGTTTGATTTAGGTGAAGCATAAGGACCATTATAGTATGTTGAAGATGAAACCCCAAATTGTGAGTTAGTTTATGTATGCCTAGTGTTTGATAAAATGCCCAAGTGGATGAATTATTCCATGATAGTGGAAAATCCCAAAATAAGTATGAACTCGTGCGTGTCTAGTGATTGTTGAAGGACCTTAGTGAACAAGTAGAGATGTGATGGTAGTAAATTCCCCAATTATATGCTCTTTGATATATGCTAAGCTTTTAATACATACCAAGTGGTTAGCAAGTAAGTTGAGACATGATAGTATGAAGTTTTTCCCAAAATCATATGATGTCCAAATACATGTCAAGATTGATTTAGGTGTGAAGTACTTGAGGAAAGACCTTGTTGAATGGAGTATGATCTAGTAGCATATTTCCCCTACGCTACTATATGTTTATGATCCCTAAATGCTCGAAGTGATGTCTTAGTGATTGTGGGGAAGAACATATGATATGATTTCTAAATACTTGAAGAGATTCTTTAATGATAATGATGATGAATGTATAACTGTGATGATGAATGAATGATTATGATGATGATAATGAATGAATGGTTGTAATGATGGAGGAATGATTATACTTTATTTTATGTTATCGAGTCCTGAGGGTATTTATGCCCGACAATTTAGCTGTTGTCTAGAGCTCGTGTTCGTTTTACGATAATTCCAGTCAAGCCATGATTCTCAGAACTCAGTGAGCTATAGAACTCTGTATCTTCAGACAATTGCAGAACATAAGAAAGCTCAGAAATCTCAGTAATCTCTATAATCTCTGTATCATTAGTAATCTAGCCTCAGTCCTGTAATCAGCTCAGATTCAATAGTATGCAAGTGTTCAATTCTAATCACAAAAGTGACCGAATAATCTATTCCATCTCTGTATCATCAGTCAGATACCATGATTCAATACCATTTTCATCAAATACGGAACTAAGTGATCTCAGCGTAGCTCAGTCAGATCTTTTGATAAACATGATTAGTATCAGATTCAGTTCAGATGTGTTCATTTACAAATTCAGTCAGAGTCTTTTAGTTAGGAGTAAAAACTAGCACCGAGTGAGGGAAAGGATGGTGGCTCCTCCCGTCAGTAAGAGAGAGAGGCCAAAGTCGTTAGTAGCAATCCCTGACCTCCAGAACTGTGTAGCCAGCATAGGATATAGGAGTTACCGTCAGGAAAAGGCTATCACCTCCAAAGGAAGAGTATTTGACTATTATATTGCCTTATGTCGACTGCCTGGTAAGGGTCATCCGTCAGAGAGGATTGACCAGAGAGAGGTCTTTACCTATGGCACGATATTGACACCCTTCTAGCTAGGGTTGCAGGTTGGACCCCACCTATGATAGGTTGGGGCATGTCGGTTAAGTAACTACTTCCCACAGTTTCAGTTACAGTCTCAGTTTCAGTATAAATCTTTAGAAATCAGGACTGTTAGATACAATCACCTATCATTATGAGGAACTCAGATAGTTCCATTGATTCATGGACCATCCCATCAGATAATCTTTGTCTCATATACAGTTATTTAATATCATATTCATAGATATACCGCTAGATAGGCTTGATTTATAGTCTCAGATTCTATTGAGTATCCTTGTTGTCTGATTCAGATATATTCATATTTCTTATCATTGATAATAGTTTCTGAAATCATCCATTAGAGAGGTTGATCTCAAATCCTGTCAGTCGAAAATAGTAAAGCTTAGAATTCAGTCATTGATTTGTGCATCCAGATCCTCAGTTATCACTATTAGATGAATCTGTGATTTAGTATCTCAGTGTCAGTAATGAGTTCAATCTGCGGTAAAGTGGTATCTGAGTTTCAGTATCTAGAGTTGTAATGATTGTGATTATGGTCTGTGCATTCATGTATGTGTTCTCGTGTGACATTTTCATGATTATTCAGTTTAGATATTGTACACGTATGAGCCTTTGCAATTAGACTTATCTCGTCTACATACTCAGTACATCCCTGTACTGACGCATTTGCGCTATGGTGTTTTATTTGGCACCATAGGTTCAGAGGCACAGGACTCAGAGTTTCCTCAGCAGTTTCGTCCCAGTCAGCAGCAATAGTCGTAGCAGTGAGTCCTCTTTATTCGAGGACGAGTTTCAGTTTACTATTATTTACATAAGATTTTGTTTATATTTTTACTTGACGGAGTTAGTTGGGGACATGTCCCATCAACTCCATAGCTCAGACAGTACAGAGGCTTTTCAGACAGATGTCGGATGTATTAGTATTCAGTTTTTTGTATTTTGAGTATTTATAGATGTGTTGAACCTTATGGCCAGTTTCTGTATTTATTTCAGATATCATGCAGTATACAGGTACAAATATCAGTAAATGGTTAGCTTGTGGTCCTTCAGGATCATAAGCACCGTGTGACGTCTCGAGATGGGATCTTGGGGCATTACAATAAGTAGGGAGCCGTTCGGAAGAAACACAATACAACATGAATTCTTAGGATAGAGTATAGTAAGAAAACATTGGTGTACTTATTAATACAAAATGAGAGAAAGAGACTGAATTACCCTCCTAGACCTTGAAGTCTATAAGATGAACTGAGCACCCGACGCATTAAGCGATGCGTTTCTCGGTCCTTACCGATGCGATTCCTGGTACGACCCATCGATATCGCATTAGCCCACTGTTTTGATTATCCAAACTTGCCTAAAACGTCTGAAAAATGTGAAACTTTCCTGAGACACCCCCTTTATACCCCTAATCATGAATCAACTCAAAAATCTACATTTTGGGGTTGGGAAGATCAATTGAAAATCCTAAAAGGTAAGAGCTCATAATATGACCAAGTCTTTTAACAATTAGAAAAATTTTCAGGTTGTCAGCCCTCCACACATGCGACAAAGAGTGGTATTGAGTCAAGAATACTACGGGGTGTCACATTTTAACTAAGACAAAAATTGTCACTTGAAGCGGTTGCTCCTCATTTAAGAAACTGAGATTGGCCATGAGTTTGCATAAACTTTATCACTTCGGTTAAACCCAACATAGAATGAATCCGCGACATATAGAAACATATCTTCTTAGGACTAAACATACTGCGGAACAAAGATTTTCATGGATCACGAACAACATAACATATGCCCTGAATACATGGAAGACTGGATTACTGAGAGATAATTTGCTTGTAGTTTGGATGTCAGATCATAAACATAAGTCCATAGAGAACTCGAACCATAGGCATAGGCATGACTTGAACACATAACGTAGGACATTAGCAGAGTAATCTCTGAAATAGAAGTAGGAGGAGTAGGCTTGAGTAGGAATATATTTATCATGACTCCTGCCCGCAACTTGCCGCATTGAGAAAAAATTCAGGAACTAAATTAATTCCCCATCTCCCCCTTAGATCAAAGTCACAATCCTAGACTTACGGACATATCCCCTTATTAAATCTATAACCACAACCCTCAATATAAAAGAGACATCACCACATAATTAAACTCTAAAATCCCCCTGAAGAACTATACCCTAAAAGCCTTGCTTTTTTGTACATGCTACTTTTAACTTCCACTAGCCTCTATAGCCATCACTCTACAACTCCCACTCTCATGACCACACGCATCCACACTCTTTATAAGAAAAAAAGGGGGTATCAGTATATACATGAACACAAACTCCTCTCATTAGTCTCTAATACAAAGACACTAAATTATTTTCTAGGACATCCCCTTTTCAGGGACACTAATCGTAATTTCTTATAACTCTAAAATTCATCAACTTACAACTAACATTTTCATGGGTATAGACACCGACACTTTTAAATACTTAATGCTCCATCTTCATTTCCTTAACACCTCTAATCACATAACCTACAACTTTACAAAAACTGTAAGACTATACCAAGGGAGCATATTACTTACCTATTTTTCCTCACTTCAACTCTAAAGTGCACACTACAACAACTTCACAGACTTCCCCATACTATAAGATTCAAAAATTAAATCTAGGTACACAAAACACTTATACACGTAAAACGTTATTTACCAACCTGCTACCAGAGGTTCAACTTATTCCCATATACTCATGTTCTTATCCACTTAATGATTCAACCACGATATATAATTTTAACACTAGTCCTCATGTACACATATACCTCAAGATTACCACATAAAACTTTCCATAAATTATCAACCTAGGCCATATTGCACATCACGTCAAGCCTAGTAATTACTCCACAAAACATGCATTATGAATCTTAAGCTATTATTCTCTCCACTACATTCCACACCTAAACTCCACATCTAAATTTTAAGTTTGTTGTCTATCCTCAATTATATACCACCAGTAAAGCATGCCACATACTATACTAGTCCATCAAATTGGGAAATCAACCCAAATACTTCACTTCACTTAGCTACTACCTATAATCACAACCTCTCCATAACCTCATTATTACAACTCAAAATCCACTACATACCTTCTCACATGAAGTACTAGTTTACTACTACTAAAGAAAAGACAACCAAACGGGTAAAGTCACATGATATGATTAGTCGATCTTAATCTTATAATATAACCTAATTCCATCTTATCAACACATTCCACTTTCTCACATCTTAGTTACTTACCCATGCATTCATTTAGACAACCTTTAAATTCCATTCACACCATTGAGTCCCTACTCATAACTTATTGACTAATCCACCTCTTTTCATTCAAAACCTATACATGATTTCTGCAACCACCATAACTATCCATTCTTAGATCCTTCCCTATTTTGAACAAATAATAATATTAGCCAACTACTTTCTTTCATAGACTACCATACATTCTACAATTATTAATACCACATTAGTGTATTACTATACAATGGCAACCCACTCCTAAATCCATGATTACACAACTAAAACTATTTATTTATGGAAATGCCACCCTCACTCTAACTGCTAACCTTGTGACTGTATGTCACCAACTTCTGGACTATCTCATAGCTCATAGGTTATAACACTTTATCACATACTATTACTAGGGTGGAAATACAATTCCAACATTCCTCTACACATCATTATCCTTAAACATGACATCCACAACAAGAATTTTTATTAAAGGAGACGGAATACACTCTATACCTCAGGGTCAACTGTACAACTGATACAAATAGGGGTATATGCTTAAATCAACACACTTTAATGCACTCATGGACTACTTTCAAGTCCTTGTACAAATTCATACCTTAATGGACAACTCAATCAGAGAGAACCACATTGCTGGGGGAGCTAGACACCTGGACTTGCATCGCCTCGACAATGAGGCAGGGCCTATGAAATTAGAGTAAGCAAAAAATTTTGATAACTTTCTTATAGATGATGCTATAGCACGAACTAGAGTATAAAGGAGGAACATTCTGACTCCATAGCACGAACTAGAATATGTAGAAAAGTTAAACATTTCTAAACTCCATGTAGCTTCCTGCTTTTAAGTGTGGTGCACTACACACCCATAAATAAGACTCTACTTGACGCGATTTTACAGACACCCTGGGACCATGAACCGTGCTCTGATACCAAGTTTGTCAAGATTCAATCCAGGGCCCTAGATGTAACAAGCATCCTGAGCCATGAAGGCTCGGGCACTCTTCTAAATCTAGTAATCATGCACAATATTCATATAGTATAAGAAAATTTATAGAAAACAATACATGATGGAACTATGGTCTATCTCATAAACTTAAACAATTTAAAAAGGGAAATTCAGAATATTATAAATATGTGACAACTGTCTGTGAAATCTCTACCATTATAATAACCATCATAAGTATGAGACAAAACTGGGACAAGGCCCCCAGTAGACCATAAAAAGGAAGGAGCAATAAAATCTAAAAATCAAGCCTTCCGGAATAGAGAAGGCTCGACAATTGCAACTTCTGACGTACTCAAACTATTACTGAACGGGATCCTAGGACTTTGTCTCAGATCCCTGAAATATAGGGGGTCAATATAGATGTACTGGTACGCAGAGCAATCCAAAATAATATATTTATACATATTTATAAAAATAGATGAGAGAAAGTCATGAAACATCATGCATGATATATTTTAAATACATGGGCAATCTCTAATAATCTTAAAACATTCTTTTCATTGCAATTCTATTCTTTGTATTACTTCTGAGTTAGGTGGTATACCCAATAATTCTATGACCCCACGGGCTATATGGAGTCCGTCCTTAACTCGGCGGCCAAGCCCCCAACCTAAGTTTGCTGTAATAGTTGGAGTTTCTGATTCTGATTCTGACACGCCACAGGGCACTGGGCCAGTGTATAATCCCTTTTGGGGATATAATGACCCGTATCGGCAAAATACAGTTTTGAAAAATGAGTTTTCTGAATTTGTGCCTTCTTCGAGTAACCACCTAACATCTCTTTATGCCTAATTTTAACCTTTTCTGAATATGCCTTTTTCTGAATTCAAAGTCTATAGATCTGAATGAAATCTAATTTCTATTCTATTCTGAGTCTGTTATGGCATTAACTGTATTGGTGTCATCACACTAAGACTTGCAAGTCATATTTCTAAGCCATAAAAATATCATTTCATAACCTCTTCATTCAAAACATAAGGTTTGGACCACCATATCATTCAAATAGTTCAAGAGAATTCATACTTCAAAATATGTCAAAATATGCAAAGAACCTCTCTTTTCAACATTTCAACAAACACGTGGTGGTCATGTATTTTGACAAACCATGCATTTATTTCATTATATATCTTTAACATTTATCAATATGTAAAATCCTCTCTCTTCAATTTAAAACCATAATCCAGTTAAACATTGATCAAAATATTTGTATCATACTTCTCGAAATACATTCGAAATAATCCATATCGTATGAAAAGAATGGGGATTCATAGTAAGTGAGGGATTCTATGTGTTCATGCTATCAATTAAATCTTCAACTTAATTACATACATAATTGTAGATGATACAAATCAAATTTAGGGGAAAACGCCTCAAGACCAAAGCAATACTATCATTACAGAATTCATATTGCAAAATTGTAAATATAAATTCCAAAATCCTTCACAAATTCATGATCTCACAATGTTTAAATGTTATTGAAATAATTTCCTTATGCTCATGTAGCTTTAGGGAAATCCCACGTACCTTAATAGCAAAGAAATCATGAAGAAATTTCAAAAAGATTTGACCTTTAAGCTCGATTGCCCAAACCCCAGTTATTTTCTCCTTTTGTGTTCTTGAAAGAATAATTAGGGATCTTAAGAGAGTTAAAACATTATTGATAAGCTTAATTTTGCTTAAAGATGATTAGGGATGGAATTTGAGTGAGGTAATATGACTATATGGCCCTAGACCCTTTAGGAATTGAAATAACACGTAAAACCACTTTAGATTCGCGTCAGGTTTCGTGTTGGGGGGCAGTCAATGTGACGCATCAAGATCGCATCAGCTTATTGCCTTATATGGATAATGTCATAACTCTTTGCTCGGTTATTGGATTTAGGCAAAATTAGTATCGTTAGAAAGCTAATTAAATTATATATAATTTGGTAGGTCTTGAGCTAAAAAATTCTATGTGTATCAAAAGTTATACACGTTCAAAGTAGACCCTTGTAGAATTGAATATTAAACTTTGGATGAATGAATGATTCGTAGCTCAACTTTGCTCTATATGATTTCTATGAACACTTTTCACCTCATAATCAATTCATATACCAAGAGAAAGATCATGACACATGAATTTAAATATAAACAATGAAATTCGAGTTTACATACGTAAAAACAAAAGTTCGCTTTCTAGCTCAAAAATGTGGGGTGTTACAGACATATATAAGTATCAGTGTTCTACACACCTAATAGTTAATACATATGCTATTTATCAAATGAATGTGATTCATGAATAAAGTAAGATATCACACCATATTAATAAGCTAGATATCTATCCATAGTAACAAGCTAGTTAATGGAAGAGAGTTATGAAAATCTTCAATAAAGTGACAGTTATAGGTTACTTTGTTCTACTAGAATGAGTTTGAGATTATTCCTTTCACAAAAAAAAAGTTAAAGAAAAATATCCTTAGATCAAAAATTGTAGTTACTATTAAAAATAATTAAAAAAAACTCAATATTGATTATGTAAAAAAGCTGCTAAGACAATTAGAGGTGATAACACTCATCAATCCTAAAGAAGAAGGCATTTATTATTCTCCACAAATCTCTTAAGTAAGGCCCATGGGTGTTTCTTTTTGAGATATTTATGGTGAAAATACTTTCCGTAATCCAACTTACAAAATTTAGCCTAATTCATTTTTAGTCATTACCTATGTAGCCCATTGCATTATTGACTCTTATAGATGATTTGATGACCGGATCTACTTTATGAAAGCTAAAATCATAAGAATAATATTTAATCCTAAAAATATATTTTATCCAGTCAATATAGATGAGAAACTTGATGGGAATAGTAGAAAATATCTTAGAAAATATCTTGAGAAATACAGTAGGAGCTTAGAGCTCAAATTTAAAATTTGGGTTTCTGCAAACAAACTCCAATATAGAGGGTGATATCTCAGAAGACTTGAAATTTAGAGGGAGCTCAAATACAAAATTTGAGGGTGTTATGGTCAATTGTAGGGGGTGCGGAAAAATCGGGTAACTTAAATAGATCTATTTAAACAGCATAGGCTCTGATACTAATTGTACGGGGGGCGGATATATCAAATAACTTAAATAGATCTATTATAGCTCTAATGGATCTATTTTTGTTTGTGTGTGGATATTTCTTAACTTTTCTAATCATTTTTATTTTTACTTTATTTATTTTAATTTTATTAATGTTCATATCTTGGGGGTGATCGGATAGTATTTGATTAAATACTTTACTGTAATATTCTTTAGTTTTTTCTCTTAGCCTTTGTAATTCTTGTATATTATTTTGGAGGTATTCTAAATATTCTATATCTTTCGTTCTAAAATATTCAATTAAATTCTCTTTCATAAGTATTTCTGTTAATCTTATTTCTTCCATATCTTGTCTCCAAGATTTTAAATACTCATAGTATATCATTTTATCGTAAAGTAGTTGTGATACTGCAAATTTCTTTGTAATAATTTATCCTAATTGTACTATATCTGCTATTAAATTCTAGGTTATCTATTTCGTTAACTATCCTGCCTTTTTCGTCTATGAATAATTCCATGTCTAAATCATATTCTAAATTATCTTTTAACTCTAGTTGTTTTATAGTTTTATCTAGCCAAATTAATCTTTCTTTTAGTTGTTCTCTTCCTCTTCTAAGCTGGTTTCTATAATTAATTTCTTCGTATAGCCAACATTGTTTTTCTCTAACTCTTTGAATATATTCTAGCATTCTTAATTTGTACAATATCCATCTGAATAATAACTATCTGAATTATTTCTACCAAAGAAATCTATATTTTCTAATTCCTCTTCTATCCAATTAGTACTTAGTAAGTCATCTTCATAACTAAATATTTTTTTCCCATATTATTTTCTTTATGTCTTTTAATTCTAAGTCTTTTATGATATATAAAACTAGTATCTTAGTTTCATCAAATATATATTTTCTTATATTATTCATATTATGCTAAGGTTTTTACGAATAACTTGGATAACTTGGAATTGGATTCTAGTAATTAAATGCTTTATCATAGTATTCATTAGTTGTTTGTTTTAATCTTAATAATTCCTCTATATTTTCATTAATTAATTCTATATATTTTATATCTTTAGTTCTCATATATTCTTCTAAATTTGTTTTCGTTAGTTTTTCTATTAATTGTATATTTTTCATATCCATTTTCTAATATTCTAAATATACGTAATTTATCATTGTTGATGTGTAGATTTGGTATGTAAGTATTTGTAAGAATAATTAGGTAGGTGAAGTATGTAATTTATTCTAGTCATAAAGCATTTATCAAATATTTTTTCCAATATGATTTTTCTTATATCTACAATTTCTATATCCTTAAGTAAATACAAAACAAGTATTTTAAATTTATCTACAATTTCGTCAGATAAATAAGTATTCATATTTCATTTGATGCTTTTTCAAAATATTCCCTTCTATCACACATATAACAAAATATGATCATTTTAGATTACTATATACTAGATTATTCTTAAATAACATGTTCTTCGGTCACTATTAGCATGGTAATCTAGATACTTTTCCCTTAAGCAGCGCCTCTACTCTAGCTACTCCCCATCAGGGCTTTCATGCCTTACCGGTTTCACCTTTAGGATAGCATAGTTCATAGGGATTTTTCTCCTTTTCCACTTTGCTAATAAACTTCTTAATATGCTATTTTTCGAATAATTCTACTATAAAGTAACTAACGTGAACTTATTTTATCATATCATGATTGTTAGAAATTTATGAATTTAGCTATTCATAATCATAAATAAATATACCTATTCTGGTCGGTTTGGTAATTCTGGGCTTTGTTTATCCATAGGTTTTCCTTAGAAATATATTTGTTTTTTATTAAATATTCAAAAGTTTTTTGTTTACAAAGGAGGAGGCTTGCTTTCAAAATAGGAAAGTCTTGCCTTTTAGCAGAGCAAAATGCTCTCTATTTATAATCCTAAGAAAGATAAAGAAAAAAAGTATTTTATCTCTATACTGTTCCTACTTTTCACGTATCCTATCTAACTTACAAAAGGTCTTTACATTCTGAAAGGAAAAGACTTAAAGTTAACTAAAAAATAAAACCTAATAATAGTCTTTTGTTTAAAAATTCAAAAAGCCTATTAAATGAAAAGAAGAGTCAAAAAGGTTATAAAGCTTTACAATAATTTACGTAGGAATTTTAGTTTTTTCTCCATATGTCATTTTCCTATCTTCAATGCTTTGTCTTCTTTTATTATTGCTCTGTTGATTTTTATCTTCTAGTTGGCGTCCTTATCTTCTTAGTTTATTTTATTTTAGCTAGACTTCTGGGATAATAGTATCTCCTCCGTTACATCTCAAACATTGATGGTCTGGATATTTGTGTTCAATTATCCTGCAATATCTTGTTAATAATCCATCTGAAATAAATCCTTTCTTGATTGCTCTTGCAGTAGATTATTTTTCTGGGTTAAGTAATGTCATTATCCATTGTCTAACATCTTCCATATTTGTTTGTCGTAGTTCTCTTGAATTTGAATAAATCATTTGATGATCTCTTGAATAATAGCTCCATATTGGGTTTCCATTGATATAATTATTTGCTAATTCTTAAATAATTGTAGCTATTCCAATAAGTCATTTATTTGCATAAAAATCAGGTATCTCGATTTTGGATATCTCTGGCTGTTGTACAATATCTTCCGGTATAATCATATCTCTGGTTAATCCTATTTTTACAACTTGTATAACTGGTTTGATCTCGTCGTATAATATCTCTACTGGTGCAGTATAAAATCTTATATAAAATAGATTTCCTTTGGTTACTCTTTTATAGGTGGTGAATACTTTATGTAATTCTTCTGTAGCTGTTAGTTCTTCTCCATCTTGGGTATATACGGTATTTAATAATCCATAGTCAAAATATGTTTTAATTAAGCTTGGGTTGGTTTTGGATAGTGCGATTAGCTTGTTGTAACCTTGTAATTTTTGGGTTATATAGTTTGTGTTTGGTTCTTAGATATTTGTAGCTTTGGGGTTAAGGTTTAGAAAAGTTTGTATTTTGTAGATATTTTCTATATATCCTCGGGCTATATGGTTATAAGCTTTTTTATAAGATATGTACAAGGAGTCTTTTTGTATCTTTGGTATAAATGGTTTTTCAAATATCTTATTCATTTTCATGTTCTGATATCTTTGTCCACTAACTCCTTTGCTTGTACCTGTCATTGTAGATTGATAAACGTTATAGATTTTATGGAGTGTTCCAACGTCTTCTTTTAGCTCTGAAATTTTAATGTCTTCCGATCGACATAGATCTGCACACTGTTGAGTTAGCTGATTCATAGCTTTAGACTTCAGTTTAACTTCATTAGTCTTTAACTTTTCTATTTCATTACCCATACTGTCCACTTTCATTGAAAGCATAGTTAGGGTCTTGAGTATTTTTTCTAAAGCATCATCTTCTATTATATCAGTCTGTGTAGCTTTGTCTTGATATGTAATCTGCAATAACATTTTTGTTAGTACTAATTACTTCAATTATAAATGTAAAATTTAATATATTTAATACTAGTCTTCGAATCTTTTTCGTTGTAACTGAATTTTCTATTTTATTTGTTAACCACCAACGTACCTGTGTATTATCTGTCCGTATAATAAATTTTTTATAGACATATATGACTCAAATGCTAATAAACATTTATATAATAAGCATAATTCTTTTCTATTTATTTCCCATTTTATTTCTGTTTCATTAAACGTACCTGAGTAGTATCTACAATGATGTTCTAATTTTTCTTCTTCATATCTATATTTAAGTACTCCTCTATAACTATATTCACTAGCATCTTCTTCTACTATATATATAAATTTTTTATTTTCGTTTGGAAATTATAATCTTGGTAACTCTTTACAAAGTATTTTTATTTTCTGGACTTATTTTTTATCTTCTTCGTTGTAATTATATTCTATATCCTTTTTAAATTTTTTTTATAAAGGCTTTAGGTTTTCAGCTAATTTTGGTATATAGTCTCTTACTTGGTTTACTAATCCTAAAAACGATTGTAATTTTTTTTTTGTATCTAATTCTTCTTTTGAATTTATTAATTTTTGTACTATATGTTGTTGCATTTTTACTCCACTTTATCTATTTGTATTCCTAAAAACACTATGAGGTTTTTCATAATTTTGGCTTTCTTTTCACTTAAACTTATTCCCGATTTTTCTATTATATCTGTAAATTGTTCTAATAATTTTAAATGTTCCTCTTTAGTTTTTGTATATAGTAGTATATCATCTATGTATACTATACAATTAGTTAATTATTTAAAATAATTATCCATAAAATGTTGATATCTACCTGGTGCATTTTTATATCTAAATGGTAATACATTCCATTCATAATATCCTTGTGGTACCGTAAATCCGGTTAATTCCTTAGAATTTTCATCTAACTTTAAGTGGTCAAATTTTGATTTACAATCAAATTTACTAAAATAATTATATCCTTGCATTTGTCCCATTTTTAATATCTTATTTGGTATTGGATAATTATATGTCATAATTTTTGCATTTAGGTTTCTATAATCAATAACCATTCTACTTTTTCCTCTTTTTTGTTCACTATGTTTATTTAGTATAAATGCTAGACTATTGTGTTTACTATTGCTTTTTTGTATATACTATTTTTCTAATAATTCATCTATATGCATTTTAAATTCTTTTAAATCATTAAAATTATATGTTAATGGTTTTTGAGTTATTATGCTATTTTTATCTATTAATTCAATTTTATAGTAGTTTTATATTTTTCCCATCCTTTTAATGGATCTTCACTATATAATTGTCTTAATTTTTTCTTTATTATTTCTACCTTATCTATTGAAAATATAGTTATTTTTTTTATTTATCGAAAGTACAACTAGTTCTACTGTGTCTTCTATATTTTTTTATATTTCTAACTTTTGTGTAATTTTTCCACTTCCTTTTATCCAATCAGTTTTTTTTCTTATTTTATTAATAACTCTTTTTGCTCTTACTTTTTGTTTACATGGTGTTGTAAACCACCAATCTGTTTTAGTTATTATATGTGGGTATAATTTATCTAAAATTGGCATTCCTAAAAGCATTTCTTTTATGTTAGTTCATAATTATAGATTTCTTCTATTGTTATTATTTTATCCCATATCTGTATTTTTACATGTTTAGCTTTATATGTAATTAAGCTTCCTTCATTATTAAATCCTTTGACTACTATTGGTGTTTTTAATTTATCCCATTTACTTTCTGGTAAACAGTTGTATCTACATAAGTTTGCTTCTGCTCCTGTATCTATCATAGGTGTATAATACCTATTATAATATACTTCTACTATTATTTTTACAAGTGCATATATTTTCATATCATGTTAAATCTCTTTTTATGAATAATTTTTCTTTATTATATGTTATAGATAATTGTGTATGTTCTATATTGTATGGTTTTACTTGTTCTAACTATTTTATTCCTAATATTATGCCTGCTTTTTGCATTTCTTCCTTTATTTCAGATTCTATTTTATTTTTCTGACTCCTATTATTATTATTTTTTCTGTCGTATCTTTAATGTTTATTAGACTCCTTGGTAGATCTGGGCAAATATTACTATTAGATTTTATTTCTTCACTTTTTACTTGATATTTTGGTATAGAATTTTCTTCTTGTAGGTGTTTAAGAATATTAAATATTCTTTTTTATTTATTGTTCATGTTATATAATATTGATTTAAATTAACTGTTGAAGTTGTTTCATAACTTGTTCTTTTTGATAAGCTTAATGATTCTGTTTTTTCATAAGCTATTCTTTTTGTTGTACTTATTCTATCATTTATTATTTCTAAATCTTCTTCTATATCTATGTCTTTGTAACTATAATCATTATTATCAATTGTTTTTATAAATTGTTCGAAAGGACTTTCTATTTGTATTTTATTAATTTTATTTTTTTCTGTTATTTTATGTTTTGTTGTTAATACATATAGATTTTTACATCTTGCTGTAAATATTTTACTTCCTGGGGTTAGTTTTATTCTTGATATTTTTCAATATAATACTAATAATTTATCTATATTTTTATCTATTATTGCTACTAATAATTCACACTTATTATAAATTTAAATTTTTGGCATATTAAGTTTCCTTTTATGACTGTTATTATACTTTTTCCTATAGGTTTTATAATTCTATCATCTGCTAAATATAATTCTATTTGTGTATCTAGTCCTTCTCTAAATATGCTTTTATTAATATCTCTGTTCCTCAAAGGTGTACATATTTTATTGGGTCTTTACTTTTTATATCGTTTATTTCTTTATTAATTATTCTCTTTGTTACTAGTGGTATACTAGCTCTTCCTTTTGCATATCTACTGTCTATTACATGTTCTTTTTGGCTTACTAAGTAGTATTTTTCCTTTTTTCTACTAAATATATTTTTTATTGTTGGTCTTTTAAATATTTTTTCTACACTTAAGTCTAACTCTTTTCCTTTTATTTTGTCAAATATATTACTGTCAAATGTTATTTTTTGATCTGTTCCTTCTTCATTTAAATATTCTTCCTTTGTTATTATTTTTATAAGTTCTTCAGTTATTTGGTTCATTTTTTTATCTTCTTCAGTCATTTGATTCATCTAATTCATTATCTATTTCATTATCTGTTTCATTCTCCAGAATTTCATATATACTATCTTCACTTTCTAATTCATAATCTATATAATCTATCTGAATATATTTTGTATTTTCTATTTTTATTTCTAATATTTGTTTCTTTTTTGGGTTTTTTGGTAGTTTACAATCTCTAGCTAAATGTCCTAATTTTTCACAATTATAACAAGTACATTCTTTTATAGATTTTTTTTCCTATATGGTCTTTTATGTTTATCATTCTTCACATAATATCTTTTTTTTGGTTTCTTATACTTATATTTTGATTTTTTGTATTTCTTATATTTCCTATATCTTTTTCTTTTCCTATAATATCTTTCTTTACATCCAAATTGAGGTGCTATTTTATCTTCGCAACATACTAAATTTCTTATTAATGTTTTTTCTATTTTTATTTCTTCTCTATATTTTTCACATAGATTTCTATACCATTGTTGTAAAAATTTTATTCTTGCTCCTAGGGTATCTACTATTTTTGCTTCATCCCAACTTTTTATTATTTTTGAACTAAATGGTTCAGGTAATTTACTAAAATATAATCTTTTTATTTCTTTACTTTCTTCTATATTATATGTTCCTTTATAATAATATTCTTTAAATGCTCACGTATACTCATCTATATAACACATATTACATATTGCTAGTTTTAACATTAAATTTCTATTTATATCTTTTTCTTTATTTTGCTCTTCTTCTTCTGTTGTTACACTGCTAAAATCATCTCTTATAGCTATTTCATATTTTTTAAATATTTCTGTTGGTAGTATTTTAGTAGTTGTTGTTGATGTTCCTTCTGTTTTATTATCAGCTTTGATACTTTTTTACTTGCTTCGGCTAGGTTTAAAAATCATAATTTTACTGTTCCTATTAATGTCTTTTCTATATATTTTGGTGTGTTTGTTGTATCTATTTTATTATCTAATAATTGTTTTGACATGTATCCTACCCATAGTTGTATTGTTTTATTTGTGTCTATTACACAGTCTAAATCTAAAAAATTATAATTAGTTATATGTTTTGGTGTCCATTTATTATATTCATCCTTTGAATTATATCTTTTAAACTTATTTTTGTAATTATAGGTTGGTTTTCTTATTTCTGATGTACTAGGTATTATATTTTTATCTAGAGTATTTACTTCTGTATTTATTAGTTCTAGATTTTCTTTATTAATTACTTCTTGCTTTTCATTAATTTCTAGTTTTCCTATGTTTTCTAGAATTTCTGTATATGTTTCACTATCTTTTGAATCATAATTATCTGTTTCTTCAGCATCTATTGCATTTATTTCTAATTCACTGGTTTCTGGTTCTTTATTTTTTATTTCTAATTTTTCTTTAAATTGATTTATCTCAATTAATAATTTTTGTTCTTTATCTTTTTTTTTTCTTTCTGTCTTTTTTCATATAAATCTTTTAGCATTTGTAGTTCTTTTTCTAATTCAGCAATCCTACTATTTTTAGTTTCTTCAATTTTTCGTATTTCTTCTATGGTTTGTTGTTTTATTTTATCTATTTCTTTTTTTCTGTCTATCTCTTCGTTTTCTCTTTCTATTCTTACCATGGCTGCCAACTTATCTTCTAATTTTAATTCTTTTTTTTCTAACATTAAATATAAATATTCACCTATTTTCTTATATCTTCTTCCTAAATTAGAAAATACTATTTTTATTTTTGATCCTTCGTGATTTTCATATGTTTTTTCATCTATTATAAGTTCTTCTTTGTTCATTTTATATAAACGTATATAGGTTATGTTGATATATATTCTAGACTATCTATTGTTGATTCTAAATTTGATATTTCTTCTTTTTGTGCATTTATTGAATTTTTACTAACTCCGACAATTATGTTATATTGTAGTCTTTCTATCCTTATTTTTAATTCTTTACATTTTTCAGATATTATTTGTTTTAATTCTTTATATTTTTGTAATTTCTGTACGTTATTCATCTAATAATATTTATAATATTTTGGTGAATATCTAAATCTAATTTTATCATAATAAATTAATCAAATAAATCCAAATATATACTACTTCCTATAACTTTAAACTCTGTATATATAGGTTGCATATCTGTATATATATACCAGTAAATTTAACTAAATATATGTTGTGCACTCTCAAAGACAACTAATTGTGTTAGTGCACTGGTTCAACTTGTAGCATAAAATCTTTTTTGGGTGGAGGACTTGGGATCGAAACCCACCCAACTACAATTGTTTTATTGATCCTTTTTCCAAGTACAATTTGCTGCAGCATTATTGCTGCTCTCTCCCCCAGACAACATTGACACAACATTAGTTATGTATTTTTAATTTTATTCCAAAATTACAAGCTCTCGTTCAATTTCAAAAGGTAAATTCCCCCTATCTTATACTATATAATGTTTATTTTACTTTTATTTTTTAATCATTGACTTATTTTCTATTTAAAAATTATCAATTTAAAGTTTGAAGGCTTAAATCCGACGTTTATTTAGCAAACAAATCTCTCAGATTTTCTATTTTTTTAAAAAACTCTCAATTATTGTTGAAAATATAAAAGTGCATCGAATTCCAGTACGGTGAATAACACTCTTTTTTCATATTAAACCAAATTAATGATATTTAATAATATTAAGTTTTCAAAGAACTATATGTCTAACTTTGACACTATCAACTACTATGTTTAAATATAAAGGTGCACCCGTCAAGCTCAAATCCTGGGTTCGCATCTGCCTAGCTAGGAGAGATTTATTTACAAATTCAAACAACATTTTATGAAATAACAACATCATGCCCTTATGAACCCTGTTAAAAGTTGTATCAATGTTACCTGAGTAAACTTATCATTGAAAGAACTAATCTACTCAAATGCACCTTATGGCAATCAAAATCAAAAAATGAGATCCCTAAAACATTTCCAGACTTATCTGCATCAAACATAATTGCAGTATCATTAACAATTTCATTAAGGGTAGAATCATAAACTAGAACTATCTTTGCATAGAACTCTATCACCTCATCTTTATACATAGAGTGAATAAACCCTACAAGAAAATTCACCAACTATTTAAACTTGAGGAAAATGAGTGTTCACAAAAACTAGGTTCAAAAGATAAATCATCAATCATTCTCCCTTCTATATCAACTCTCATAGCAATTTTGACTTTTTGTGAATTTTAAATATTCTAGCTTTCCCCATAGTTATATTATTGTAATTATAATATATGGGTTCTCGAGGTAGTTTGTAGGTTTAATGTAGGATCTTCTTGGAATATTTAGAAGTTAGTATGATTGACTTAGATCAATATTTTGAGATTTAGAAATTGTATGGGAATTTTTCATTTTTGTAAGCTCCAAGAGATTTAGAAATTGTATGGGAATTTTTCATTTTTGTAAGCTCCAAAATATCATTTTTCAAATAGTAGGACTATTGGTTTTGCTCCTGAGAAAAATCAAATAGATTCTGAGATGTTATTTAGAAAGTTAGATATTTATGACCAAGATTTGACTTTTATCAGCATCCATTGATATTGATCTCTATTCATGGTTTTGGTAATTCTATTAAGTCTAGCATATTAATTTTAGGGTAGTAGATTAGTCGATTAATGTTAATAGGGTTCTAAAAAATTTCATGGGTCTATTGGGGGAGTTTTGATAACGCTCAACTCACTCCCATGATTTTGGGGTGAGGCGGTCGTTGTCAAGTAACCTAATGTGAATCGGGGTCGAATCTTAAGGAGTGAATGCTATACACTTCCACCCTATGGGTACTCAAGTTACTATAATGTTACGCGGAATGCTAATGGAAAAAGCGTGTGTAAGTAAATGGGGGAATTTGATTTGTTTGAAAATTCTTCACACAAACTTCAATAAGTGCGAGGTGAATGCTATCTTTGGTTTGAATTTAAGATTTGGAGAAATTTTGGGATTATGTCTACTTAGAGGTGAACTGTATGGGACAATATTTGTTTATGATGTGATTTAGTTGTTAATTAATTGATAGGCTAGCTCGAATATCATTGGGGTCAATCTTTTGACAAAACCCCAATGATTTCACTCATTAGCCCTTTCGAGCACCTAACAAGTGTGGAGTTTATATAGCCACCCAAAACCTTAACCAAGCATCCCTATTTCTAGGATAATGCTCTTGATATGGCTTACACTCCCAAAACACTTATTTCTAAGATTGCAAAGGGTAGTAAACATTAGGCTTAGTTGTTAACTATTTTTCCCCCCTGATAACCCTCTTTAAAGGATGTTATGGGTTACCTAATGTTCACCTAAATTCCTCTTTCGAGGATGACAAAGGGTTTCTAGAGCTTTGAGCTTTCACAGATCAAATCCATTTGGATATTTAGAGATTTCACCCATCAATTTCCAACACATAAAATCAAGAAATGATGAAATCCATACTCAATAACTAAAATCTATGAAAACACAACAATACCCACACACAATCATACTCTAGTTCAATATAATCCCAAGACTAAATTACTTAGCTACTCATGAAGAAAGTAAAGAGAGATATACTATGTGGGTCAACCAAAGCATTTATTCTTCAACAAGAAACTAAGAAATTTGAGCCTCCAAGGTTGATTAAACACTTGCCAAATTAGGGTTGAAAGCTTAGAATTCAAAACTATATTATGAGATAAGCAATACGCAAAGAAGAAAGGGTTTTTGCTTATATATTATTTGGGATTCGTCCCTAAAATTTTAGAATTCTGCCCTTGGGCCAGTTCCCACTGATCCGCGATCACGTGTGTTGGATCGAGATTGTGGATACATCACCGCGACTATGCGACCACGGTTAGGTTTTGCTATCGTGCTTTGCTAACCACCTGGATCGACGATGATTGTGGTCTGAGGATTGCGGTCACGGTAATCGAGGTTGACTGCTTTAGGTTTGTAGATGCACTCTTTTTTCTTCCATTTTCTCCTATTTTAGCTCTATTAAATAGATTCTCACCTTCTTTACTTCATATCTTCAAAATGTGGGTGTTAGTGCACTTAAATCCAGATAATGCCTCATTTTCTAATACAAAACATGGTAGTGTGTGAGTATAATTTGTACGAATAAGTGGTAGGATTAGAACTCATTAACACCCCTAACTTAGACATTTGCTTTTCCTCAAGTAACACTACTTCTTACTATGAGATCTTTATCATGTCTGCCATTATTTATGTTCCCAATGACCATGAAGACTCCAAATTGGTTGCTACCATAAAAAGATTTTAACACATGGATATAAAAGTATTATCAATGCCCCTCATCCTAAAATAGAGTAACAAAAGATGGAATGGATCTTGGGGATCAACTATGTGACAATTACTAACACTCTACAAGTAACTCATAAGCTAGCTTCAATTATGTATGTTATACATCCCCTTATTTTATTGTGCAGAAGATGACAAAATCACCCACCTTAATTAACTCACATGTTCCCTCACAAGAAAGGAAGGTTCACACACCTAGTTACCACTTACGTAACAACAAAAATTAAGTGCAATCATTTGCTCTCTTAAGGAATTCTCCATGATACAAGTACCATGCCATAGGCTTACCCCTATTTTCAATCACTACTACAATGACCACACTTGGTTGGAAATCACAGAAGGGCTTTTTGAGCTTGTAATGTATGTTTAGGGTAGGTTAAAACAAAAATTTTGGAAAACAAGGCTATACCCTCCTTGAACTTCTACATCAAATTCTTATCACTTTTTGCTTATTGGGTCACCCTTTTCTTTTGATGATTTACCTACTTTATCTCTTTTTCTTTACTCAAAATCTTTTCACCTCTTTTCATCAATTCTTATACTTGCATCAAGCTTCATGCACTCAGTATTTTGATGGACTAACTTTTTCTTTAACATAAAATGCTTACAAGCTAGGCTCATAGATTATTTTCCTTTTTATGGCTTTGTGGATCAATATAAACTTCTTTATCTTTCCATCACCTCTAACTTAGGCTTTTGGACTCAATTTCTATTCTTAAGTTCAAGGAATATAGGGTTCAATATAGGATGAAAAGAAGGGTCACGACTTACAATGTGGTTAACAAAGAAAAGTCCAAAGGCTCATAGAGGGTGACTAAGGATAACTCATATGTATTGGCAGATATTTTAGGCTAAAGTAGGTTTCCAAAATTACAAAATAGCCTATGATCAGCTTACCTACGAAACACAATGATCCTGGGTGTGTTTATACGCCTAAGCACCATAATTTTCTCATATTTTAGCTAAGTTTTGAGAACAAAGTGCCTAGTTTCTTATGTTTTTACTCTACTTTGATGTAATTGAACTAACCTATGTGATTAGCATGATTTCAAGTGTAAATAAGGTAGATAAAAATGTGATGGGACTACGGATTACAAATGACAAATCACACAAGAGGAAAAGTAACTTGTTGGATCAAATGTGACTTCTAGAAACTATGTTCAAGACTAATTTATCATTTACAATTAGTTTGGGGACTTAGAAAGCAATTATGAGATAGGAGATTATTAAAAGACTTGATGCTGAATTTTTTTATTGATATTCGATATTCTGTAGTATTATGAAGAAGGGATTGGCGGCTTAGCTTGGAGAGAGAGAAAATGTTTTTCTCTTGGTTCACTATTTACACACCAAGATCATCTTCTAGTTTTGGGTATCATGAACATACTTATGGTGATTTTCGTTTTGTCCATGAGTAGCTAAGCTTATTGGTTAGGGTTATGGAAACCTTGTAGCATACTATCTAATTCTATGGTATTTGAATTCATTATGTATTGATTTACTTATATCATACTCTCTTCATTATGCTTGAATCCTCATAGTTGCAAATATATGGAATGTGTCATTGAAACATAACTTGTTTGATAGAAAGGTTAATGTTTGGAAAAGAGAGTACTGACAAGAAAATAGGGTTTTCAACCTCTATTTCACACGTTAATGCCTTAGCAGGATTAACAACTTGGAGATTTCATATAATTGAGTAAACACTTTTGAATCAAAAGAACTAAAGTGAATTAATCCTTGATGGTTGAGAAACTCTTTGATTGAGAATTAGAATACGTTTCTCTATAAGTGCATACATGTATGACGTCTTAACAACCATAGTTAGAAGATATTAAAAACTACAAGGTGGACATAACCCTAGCTTGTTATTCTCTACATTCAGATATTATTACACGTGTTGCTTCACTATTACATTGAAATAGTTACTTCATACTTAAATCAAAACCCCCTATTGCTTTACAGGAATAAATAATTAAAAGTCGACTAATCTGCATACAACATAATTAGAACCCTATTTCCTGTGGATTCAACCCCAAGCTAGTTGGGTTGTTGTAATGCCCCTGATCTGGACCTGAAATGCTACATGGTGCTCATGGCCCCGAAGGACCACAAGTTAACCCATGACTGATATCTGTACCTGTATATTGCATAATATACTATATGATTGCAGAAACTTGAACTGAAAGGCCATAAGGTTCAAGATTGTAACATAACTGATAAAAATATGTCATCTGAATGGGGTATGAAATACCCAAACCAAAACTGAAATAACATGATAGTCTGAACATGATAGTCTGAAAAGCCTCTAACTGACTGAACTGTCTGAATGAGGTATTGATGGGACATGTCCTCAACTAACTCCAACTAATAAATTACTTAATGAGATAATAACTAAATGATCATTTCCTTAAGATATGAGGACTCAATTCTAACTTTGACTGCTGAGACTAGAATGCTACTGATGCTTGTTGTACGACCCCACAAATTTCTTTCGTAGTCTGAGACTTAGAGCATGTCAACTAAAGCATAAATCTGGTCCAAAAAGGTTTAGAAGTGTCTTCCCAAGTGATATGTATTTTAAACTATGTAGAATTTCCTTAATATCAACTTTTTGTTATGTAGAGCATTAAATAAGCTTTCTATCGATACCAATTTCATCAAAATCTGACATTGAATGAGAAAGTTATGGCCATTTTACTGAAAACAGTCAGAACCGTCCAGGTGTAGCGGCCGGGTTGACGGACTGTCGAGCTTGAGATGGGCCATCGCCTAGCCCATCGCAACCAAGGCAATGATGCCCAAGTGTAACGACTAGGATGACAGACTATCGAGGCTGTGATGGACCATCACTGGGAATGTCAGGCTAAGGCAGTATGACCTCATCTTGGACAACGTATGACGGACGGTCCAACGGACCATCGGGTTTGCGACGAACCGTCACTTGGACTGTTGTAGCCCCCGTTCAGCATTTTAAACTCATTTTTAAAAGGGATTTATGGTATTTTTTTCTCACTATTTTCATCCCCTATTTATATCCGATCAAGGCTCACAACTTCATTTCTTATCTTCAACTTCAAAAACTAGGGTTTCTAAAAAATCAAAACCCTTCCTTCTTCAAGAAAAATCAAGAGAAATCAAGAAATCAAGAATATCTCCAAAAGCTTTCAAGAAAGAGTTTCTATAAGGTATGTAGATGTTGATTCTTGGGTCTCTTTTATCGAATAAGCTCAATAACCCTTTTCTAAAATTCAAAGATCTTATATTTGTGGGTTTCAGGATTCATGTGAGTTGAAATTGATTTTCATGCTATTATTGAGTTTTGATTCATGTTTGTTTGCAAGGTTTTCAAGGTTTGACCCTAGTATGTGATATTCATGTGATGTTCATGATAAACCTTCTTCAAGTTGATTTTTAAGTGATGTGTTAATGTCAATTAAGTGAAGAAAATTGTTGAATAAGAAAAGCATGCTGCCCATATGTTTGATAAAATGCATATGTGAAGGAATTTAAGCCATTATAGCATATTGACTAGAAATCCCCAACTGTGTGCAAGCCATGCATCTCAAGTGTTTGTTTAAAGCCGTAGTGAATGAATTGTTACATGATAGCATAAAATTCTCCAATTATGTGATCTTTGATACATGTTAAGACTTTAATACATGCCAAATGTTTGATGCAAGACTTTGTTGAATGGAGTATGATCCAATACCATGTCCCCCTTAGTTATTACATGTTTAGGATTCCTAAATGCTTGAAGTAATTCCTTAGTGATTGTGATGGTGAATGATTTTCCATGGTCTTGATTATTGAAGAATGGTTATGTTTAACATTTATGTTATCGAGTCCTGGGGGTATTTATACCAGATAATTTAGCTGTGTCTAGAGCTCGTGTCAGTTTTTACGATAATTTTTGTCAAGCCATGATTCTTTGAACTTAGCGAGTTATAGAACTTGGTACAAAACTTAAGAAATCTCAATAATATCTGTAATCGCCGTAATCTCAGTTATCGCTAGTAATCTAGCCTTAGTTCTTTACCCAGATCAGATCTAGTAGTATTCAAGTGTTCAGTTCTGACCTCTATAGTAATCGAGTACTCTATTCAATGCTTAGTGTCATTCAGTCAGATAACAAGATTCAGTAGTATTTATTTAGATAAGAAACAAAGTGAATTTGGATTAACTCAGTCAGACCATTCGAGAAATATGATCAGTATCAGATTCAGCTTAGTTTGTGTTCAGTTAAGAATCAGTTCAGAGACTTTTAGTTGGGAGTAGGAGCTAGCACCGAGCGATGGAAGGGATGGCAGATTCCCATTAGAAAGGAAGAGATGTTAGGAGCAATCCTTGAACTGCAGAACTGCATAGCTAGTGCAAGATGCAGGAGTCACCCGTTAGGAAGGCTGGTCACGCGTCAGATAGGCTTAATTATTATATGCCTTAAGCTTGACTTCTTGCGAGGGTCAATCATCAGATAGTCTTGACCAGAGAGGCATTTGCCCATGGCACATTATTGATACCCTTCCAGCTGGGGTTACAGGTTGGACCCTACCAGTAGAGATTCGGGGCATGTCGGTTAAGTGACTACTTCCCATAGTTACAGTTTTAGTATCAATCTTCAGAAATTAGGACTGTCAGATACAGTTATCTAAATCAGTGAGGAACTTAGATAGTTCCATTGGTTTAGGACCACCCGTCACATAGACTTGGTCTCATATAAAGTTATTAAGTATCAAATTTTGAGATCACCCGTCAGATAGGCTTGATCTGAGTCTTAACTTTAGTTGAGTATTCTTGTTATCAGATCTAGAGATCACCCATTAAATAGGCTTAATCTCATTCTCAGATTCTGTTTAGTATTCTTGTTATCAGATCTAGAGATCACCCGCTAGATAGGCTTGATCTCAGTCTCAGATTCAGTTGAGTATTCTTGTTGCCAGATTTGGAAATGATCTTTTCTAATCATTGATAGTAGATTCCAGAATCATCTGTTAGAGAGGTTTGATCTCCTATGCAGTCAGTCGAGAGTAGAAAGCTCAAAATTCAGTCAATGGCATGAGTATATTTAGTCAATCAGCTTCAATATCCTTAGATTCCAAGATCACTTACTAGATAAGACTGATCTCAACTCCAATACTCAGTTATTGGTATCAGATGACTCAGTTGTTCAGTATCTCAATATTTGTAGTGAGTTCAAATGATAGTAATGTAGTATATGAGTTTTAGTATTTAAAGTCATGATAGTTGTTGTTATGGTTTGTGCATTTATGCATGTGTTCTCATTCAGTACTCTCATGATTATTCAGTTAAGTAATTGCTCATGCATAAGCCCTTACATTTAGCCTTACCTCATCTGCGTACTTGGTACATTCTCGTACTGATGTATTTATGATATGGTGTTTTATTTGACACCATGGGTTCAGAGGCACAAGATCCAGAGTACCCTTAGCAGCTCAGTCCCAGCCAGCAGCAGTAGACATAGCAGTAAGTCCTCTTTATTAAAGATGATCCTTTTATCATTATTGTATCAGACTTGGTTTATTTTTAGTAGACGGAGTTAGTTAGGGACATGTCCTATCAACTCCATAGCTCAGATAGTTTAGAGGCTTTTTGGATAGATGTATCAGTATTCAATTTAAAATTTTGAGTATTTTTAGATGTTTTGAACCTTATGTCCAATTTTTGCATTTATTATCTATATTATGCAGTGTCAAGGTATAGATATCAGGAGAGGGTTAGCTTGTGGTCCTTTAGGATAATAAGTACCATGTAACGTTCTAGTTCCAGAAAATTAGGTTGTTACACTCGTGCTTCTAAACTATAGTATAAGACACCATAGCGCAAATGCATCAGTGGAAGGTAGGTTGAACGCATGGGGTTCATATACATAAAAAATACTGGATAACTGATTACTATAAATGTGAGAATACATGCATGAATACGTAGTAATTATATCTAAGATCTTGATAACATGAATTTACTAATAACTAACATGACTGATAACTAAATTCTGATGATTGATGTAACTGATAACATGAGTGACTGTATCTGACAGTCCTAAATATGATGGAACTAGCTGAGTTCTGTACTGTATCTGAGTTGATTGTATCTGACAATCCTAAATTCTATAGAACTATCTGAGTTCTATTACTGAGACTAAATGACTGTATCTGACAGTCCTGATTCTATAACTGAAACTGTGGGAAGTAGTTATCTAACTGATATGCCCCTAATATGCCATTATGGCTGAGTTGGGGTCCAATATGTTGCCCTAATTTGAAGGGTTTTAATACCGCGCCACTGGTAAGGACAAGCTGTTAGTGACCTTTATCTGACAGTGTCCCCAAAAGAGAACGATGGGCCCCTCATCTGACAAGCTTATCCACCTATTAACCCTCATCTAACAGCGTTGATGTCTCAACCTATGCTGGCTACATAGATCTGGAATGGAAGGATAACTTCTAAGAATTACACCCTCATATAATAGTATGTGTTCCCATCCTTGGGTTCACTTGGTGCTAATTTCTACTCCTATCTGAATAGACACTGAACATGGATTACTGAACTGAACTGGACCGAATTACTAAGTTCCGTTGATTGATGGAATAGTACTGAGATTACTGTATTACTAAGTTTTCCTGAGTGACATGACTGACTGAGTTCTATGGATCATGGCTTGACTGAGGATATCGTGAAAATATGACACAAAAGCTAGGCACACAACTATATTTTTTTTGGGTATAAGTACCCCTAGGACTCGATGGAAGGAAACTGACAAGGCATGACATTCTTGAATACATGACTAACATCAACAATATATAATCCATTGACTAAGACATTTCATCAAACACTTGACACACATAACTTATACACGAATGGGGATTTCATAATACCATACTAGTATGACATTTTTCCTTCACATAGGCATTTTATCAAGAGCATGCTTTGGTTATACAATCATTAACACATGTAGTAATCAAGGATACATCAATCAACTTGTAAATTAAAGGGGGTTTATCATGATTATTATGCAAATCATCACATACTAGGGTCAATCATTGGAATATGTAATTTAAAACAAGAATCAAAACCACACAACATCATGAACATGAATTTTAATTCAATTTGAATCATGATCATTCACAAATACCCAAGTCTTGGATTTTGAAAAGAGATTCTTGAGCTTCATGGGTGAGACAGACCCATGAAAAAACACACATCATACCTTAGTTCTTGATTTAGCAAAGATTGACGGAGAGACTTTCTTGAAATTGAATGCCCAATTGAAACCCTAGCTTGTTCTTGAGAGAAACTAGTATATTTTTGTTTCCAAATAGCTGAATCTCATTTTAAAGGTATTAAATAAAGGTGGGAAATTGACCCTTTTAACCTTGGATGTGTATTTTAATTATAGTGAAATTTTCCTAAATTGGACCCTTGGCGCGATGCTGCGCTATCACGCTGTGTCAATGGAATTTAACAATTGGGAAATTAAGGGATGGCGCGATGCAGAGCCATCGCGTTGCCACTTTATTTGCGACCTGGAAGTTTGGAGCGATGCACCACTATAGAGGACCCCTACTAGGATTTGACAATGGCCATATTCTCCTATGGTGCGGCGTGCCACTGACTAATATGGCGCTGTTTTACCATGGGGACTTGAAATGGTCATAACTTCTTACCCGATTATCGGATTTAGGTGAATTTTATATCGATAGAAAGCTTATTGAATTTCTCCCATAACAAAAATCTTGAAAATTCCCCATGCAATAAACATTATTCAATTTAGAAGCTAATACTTGACATTCTTGAGACAAAATTAGTTAGGAAACTTTGGGGTATTACAATATCTCCCCCTTGGGAACATTTGTCCTTGAATGAGACTTATTGAGAGGGGAGAAACAATAAGCCAAAGTACATACTGAACATGAACACTAAAACATGACTACGTAACTGACATTTTTGAGATTCGTACAGAGCATGCACATCTGATGCATGATTTCATGACTGAGCTGATACATGAATGCATGACTGAGAGTACTAATAAGCTGATCACATATATCTGATGCATGAATACATGACAAAATTGATTACATGATTGAGACTTTTAATAACAGAGTCTTCTCACAAGTAAAATTCATTTTTGATGCATGAATACTTGACCAATCTGATACATGAACATAATTGAATATGCAATGGTCCTTAGTACCCAGTTTAAAAATGGAATCCTGAGCATGAGGCTGATATCAAGTTGTAACTAAAATCTGGACATGAAAACTGAAAAGCTTAAGAAGAACTTCTACCTTGAGCTAGATCCAAGTTAGCGGAGAAGAGATGAGGATACTTCGTACGCATGCCTGTTTCTTCTTCCCAAGTATCTCCCTCAACGGACTAATTCTGCCAAAGAACTTTGCCTAGAGGGACTTCTTTGTTCCTCAGTCTAAGAGTTTGATAGTCTAGAATTTTGACTGGAATCTCTTCATAAGAGAGGTTGTTCTGAATATCTATGCTCTGAATAGGGACTACAACTGCGGGGTCACCTATGCACTTCTTGAGCAAAGAGACATGGAAGACTGGATGGATTAAGGATAGATCTAACGGCAATTCGAGCTCATAAGCTACCTTGCCAAAGCAACTGAGAATTTTGACGGGACCGACATATCGAGGACTAATCTTTCCCTTGTTCCTGAACCTCTTCACAAACTTAATGGGAGAGATCTTTAGATAGACATAGTCACCAATCTCGAACTCGAGATCCTTTTTACGCACATCTGCATAAAACTTCTATCAGCTCTAAGTAGACTGGAGTCTTTCTCTGATCAACTGGACTTTCTCAAATGCATTGAATACTAAGTCAGGCCCTATAACTAAGGCCTCAATAACTTTGAACCAACCAATTGGAGAACTGGACCTCCTACCATAAAGAGCTTCGAATGGAGCCATCCGAATACTGGAATGATAGCTATATTTGTATGAAAACTCAATGAAAGCCATGTGGTCATCCCAAATACCCTTAAAATTAACTACATATGCCTTAGCATATCTTCTAGGGTCTGAATGGTCCTTTCTGCTTGACCATCTGTCTAAGGATGAAAGGTTATACTGAGATGAATTTGGGTACCAAGACTCTTTTGGAGTGCTTTCCAAAAATAAGAGGTGAACTAGGTACCTCTGTCTAAGATAATAGATAACAGAACACCGTGCAATCTTACCAACTCTTTGATGTAGATTTTTGCATAATCCTCTGCTGAATAAGAGATACAAACTGGGAGGAAATGAGCTGACTTGGTCATCCTATCTACAATGACCTAGACTAAATCATGTTGATGATGAGTTGGAGGCAAACCCATCACGAATTCCATGTTCACTTCTTCCCACTTCTAAGTAGGAATAATGAACTCCTGTATAGGTCCACTAGGCTTTTGATGCACTATCTAACCTGTTGATATATAGAGCACTTAGCCACAAACTCTGCAATCTCCCTTTTCATCCCACTACACCAATAGATCTCCAGCAAGTTGTGGTATATCTTTGTGGCCCTTAGATGAATAGAGTAGCATGCACCATGCACTTCTGCAAGAATTTGCTGCCTTAAGTCATCTACAGCTGGAACACGCAGACGACCCTGAAAATGCCGAACACCATCTCCCCCTTGGAAGAAACCTCCATTTTCTGATCTTTAACTGACTTTTTCAGCTTGAGTAAACTGGGATCTCTATCTTTTTTTTCTTTCACCTCGGAAACTAGAGATAATTCTGTACTACTCTAAACCCATATATCACCCCCCTTTATATTGACTAAGCAAATGCCTAGTCTGGTAAGCTGATGGACTTCCTGAGCTAACTTCTTCTTACTATCCTCAACATGAGCAACACTACCCATAGACAGCCTACTGAGAGTATCGGTCACTACATTGGCCTTGCCTGGATGATAAAGGACACTCATGTTATAATCTTTCAAGAGCTCTAACCAACTTCTCTAATGAATATTGATATCTTTCTGAGAAAAGACATACTGAAGGCTCTTATGATCTGTGAGCACATCTACATGAACTCCGTATAGATAATGCCTCCAAATATATAAGGCAAATACTACGGATACTAACTCAAGATCATGATTAGGATAATTCTTTTCATGGGGTTTAAGCTGTCTAGAGACGTAGGCTATGACCTTACCAAGCTGCATGAGGACATAACCCAAACCTACTCTGGATTCATCACAATACACTATAAAATCATCTAAACCATCTGGAAAAGCTAGGACTGGAGTTGAGGTGAGTCGAGTCTTCAACTCCTAAAAGCTCTTCTCGCAAGGATCTGATCACTTAAACTTGGCTTTCTTCTAAGTCAATCTGGACATAGGGGATGCAATAGAAGAAAATCTATCAGTAAACCACTTATAATAGCCAGCCAAACCCAAGAAACTCCTGATATCTGATGGAGAGACAAGTCTTGGCCAGTTTCTTTCCACTTCTGTCTTTTGAGGATCTACTCTAATGCCATCACTTGAAATGATATGGCCATGGAATGCTTCTTACCTTAGCCAAAATTCACACTTACTAAATTTGGCGAACAACTGATGATTTCTGAGAGTATAAAGTACAATTTTGATATGGTTTGCATGATCACGCTCACTATGGGAATAAATCAGAATATCACCTATAAAGACTATAACAAACATGCCCAAGTACTGCTTAAACACATGGTTCATTAAGTCCATGAAAGCTGTTGGGGCATTAGTAAGACCAAAGTACATGACTAGGAATTCAAAGTGACCATACCGAGTATGGAAGGATATTTTTGGAATGTCACATTCTCTGACTCTAAGCTGATGATAGCCGGATCTGAGGTCTATCTTAGAGAAATAACTGACACTCTGAAGTTGGTCAAACAACTCATTGATTTTGGAAAGTGGATACTTGTTCTTTACTATAACTTTATTGAGTTGACGGTAGTCTATCCATATTCTAAGAGAACCGTCTTTCTTTTGCACAAATAAGACTAGTGTACTCCACAGGGACATACTGGGTCTCATGAATCCCATATCTAAGAGATCCTTCAACTGTTCTTTCAGTTCTCTGAGTTCTACTGGTGGCATTCTGCATGGTGAAATAGATATAGTTTGAGTATTTGGAAGAAGATCGATGTCAAAGTCTATTTCATTTTCGGGAGGAATCCCTGGAAGATCTTTGGGAAAGACATCTGAATATTCATCCACAACTGGGACTAAATCAAGACTGGAAGTTTTAGAACAAGTGTCCTTATCTCAAACAAATTGATAGACACATCCTTTAGATATCATTTTCCGTACCTGAAGGTAGGAAACAAGTTTACCTCTAAAAGCAGATACACTACCCTTCCACTCTAAGATGGGTTCATTTGGAAACTGAAACTAGACTATTTTATTTCTGCAGTCGACTATGGAAAAGTAGGAATGAAGCCAATCTATGTTGAGAATGACATCAAAATCACTCAATCTCTAATATGACTAAGTCTGCTGAAGTGACTTTCTAAAATATCATAATCGGGCAATTTTTGTATACCCATCGGGCTATGATGGTTTTACCTACTGAGGTAGAGACTGAGAAGGGCTCTGCTATAATTTCTGGACTGAATTAAAAATTAACTGCTATATAATGAGTAACAAAAGACAAAGAAGCTCCTGGATCTAGCAAAGCATAAACATGCACAAAAAAGATCTGTAGCATACCAGTAACCACATCAGGAGAATTTTCCTTATCTTGTTGCGACTGGAGAGCATAGAGTCTATTTGGGCGTTGCCCAGTAGGAGCACTAGAAGTGGCACCCTACTGAGTTGGGCGATCGGACTGAGCTGAGGAACGATTCTGCTGACCGTGATAACCTGACTGGGGACAATCTCTGACTCTATAGAATGGCTTGCCATATCTGAAACAAACATCACTACCAGCTCGATAAGCATCCTTGTGGTTCTTACCATAAGTCTGATAAAGAGGATTAGTTCGGGAATTGCTAACATTGCCCTGAGACTTAGAGCCTAATGTCCTATCTTTTTTACCATTCCTGAACTTAGGAGCTGGAGCACTAGATGACGAAGGAGCTAGAAATGATGGCTTAGGACAAAACTAAGAACGGTTTCCTTCTTCTGATTTAGGCTGAGTAAAGTTTAAACTACCTATCTTTGCTTTCTTATTCTACTTCTCCCTTATCTTAATACTTTGATCTTCTATCTACTGAGTATGAGTCATAAGCTTGGATAAACTCATATCACTATTCAACATCACTAGTATTCACCACAAAAACAAGCTTACTCATCTTAGCCCTGCTGTCTGCAACCACATGAGGGGCATATCTGGCAAATTAAGTAAACTTAAGAAAATACTCTTTCACTATCATGTTGCCCTTCATGAGGTTGATGAATTCTAAAACTTAGTTTTTCTCAGCTCTAGGGGAAAGAACCTCTCTTAGAATATAGTGAAAAACTCCTTCCACTCTATAGGCCCTGCATCAATTGACCTTTCTGACTTTCACTATTTGTACCAAGTGTGAGCAACATCTTGGAACTGATATGTAGCTAGATCTACACTCTAAACAACTGACACCCCCATAACATCTGTAACTTTCTGAACCTGATCGATGAATTCCTAAGGGTTCTCATCTGACTTAGACCGGAGAAAGGATGGAGGATTCACTTGGGTGAAGTCCTGAATCCTGGTTGTAGCTGAATTGGCCACTAGGTTGGCCGAAATGATGACTGGTAATTCATTCTAAGATGAAACTGACTGAGCAAGAGTAGTGAATACAACTCTAAACTCTGCATAAGAACCATGTTTGCCCAAAGGTTCTTTGGGCTGAGGGGCTGCCTGATTCCCATTTCCTTTTTTAGGAGTAATATTTTATAGAAGAAAGGGAGAAACGAATTAGACTAACAAATTGACTTGAGATTATGCTCACTGGCATGACATGAATACTGAAAGAAGGGAAACTATTCCTAAAATATCTTATAGCCTCCTACACATAAATATGGCACGCAACACACCCATGCATAAGAATCTAGTAGATGTGACTTTCAGACTTCCTAGGACTCTATTAAACCATAGGATCTGATACCAAGTTTGTAACGCCCTGGATCTGGTACCTGGAATACTACATGGTGCTCATGACCCTGAAGGACCACAAGCTAAACCATGAATGATATTTGTACCTGTATACTGCATAATATACTGTATGATTGCAGAAACATGAACTGAAAGGCCATAAGGGTCAAGACTATAGCATAACTGATAAAGATATAACATCTGAATGGGGTATGAAATACCCAAAAGAAAACTAAAATTACATGATAGTCTAAACATGATAGTCTGGAAAGCTTCTAACTCACTGAACTATCTGAATGAAGAGTTGATGGGATATGTCCCCAACTAACTCCAATTAATAAATTACTTAATAAGATAATAAATAAATGATCATGTCCTCGAGAGATGAGGACTCACTACTAACTCTGACTCTAGAGACTGGAATGCTACTGATGCTTTGGAGCTCATGCTTTTGAACCTTTGATTAAAGACACCAAAGCGCAAATGCATCAGTACTTTGAGTGTATTGATATACAGGGAAGGTAGGCTAAATGCGTGGGGTCCATATGCATGAAAAATATTGGATAACTGACTAGTATAAATGTGAGAATACATGCATAAATACATAGTAACTATATCTGAGATCGTGATAACATGAATTTACTGATAACTAACATGACTGATAACTGAATTCTGATGGCTGATATAACTAATGACGTGAGTGATTGTATCTGATAGTCCTAAATCTGATGGAACTAGCTAAGTTTTGTACTGTATCTAACAGTCCTGAATTCTGTAGAACTATCTAAGTTCTATTACTGAGATTGAATGGCTATATCTGACTGTCCTAATTCAATAACTGAAACTGTGGGAAGTAGTTATCTAATAGACATGCCCCTAATATGCCATTATGGCTGAGTTGGGGTCTAATCTGTAACCCCAATTAGAAGGGTGTCAATCCACACCACTGGTAAGGACAAGCTGTAAGTGACCCTCATCTGATAGTGTCCCCAAAAGAAAATGATGGGACCCTCATCTAAAAATACTTATCCACCTCATCAACCCTCATCTGACAGTGTTGATATATCAACCTATGCTGGATACATAGTTCTTGAATGCAAGGATGACTTCTAAGAATTATACCCTCATCTGATAGTGTGTTTTCCCATCCTTGGGTTTACTCAGTGCTAATTTCTACTCCCATCTGAATAGACACTGAACATGGATTATTGAACTAAACTGGATTGAATTACTGAGTTCCGTTATTTGATAGAATAGTACTGAGAATACCGTATTACTGAGTATTCCCGAGTCACATGACTGGCTGAGTTCTATGGATCATGGCTTGACTGAGAATATCATGAAAATATGACACTAATGGTAGGCACACAACTATATTTTTTTTGAGTACAAGTACCCCAGGACTTGATGGAAGGAAACTGACAAGGCATGACATTATAGAATACATGACTAACATCAACAATATATAATCCATTGACTAAAACATTTCATCAAATACTTGACATACATAACTTATACATAAATGGGGATTTCATAACATTACACTAGTATGGCAGTTGTTCTTCACATAGGCATTTAATCAAACATGTGGGGAACATGCTTTGGTTATACAATCATCAACACATGTAATAATCAAGGATACATCAATCAACTTGTAAATTGAAGGGGGTTTATCATGATTATTATGCAAATCATCACATACTAGGGTCAATCATTGTAATATGTAATTTAAAACAATAATCAAAACCACACAACATCATGAGAATGAAATTGAATTCAATTTGAATCTTGAATATTCAATTCTTGGATTTTGAAAACAGATTCTTGAGCTTCATGGGTGAAAGAGACCCATGAATCAACACATGAGATACCTTAGTTCTTGATTTAGTGAAGATTGACAGAGAGACTTTCTTGAAATTGAATCCCCAATCGAAACCCTAGCTTGTTCTTGAGATAAAATTAAGAGAAACTAGTATATTTTGGGTTCCAAATAGCTGAATCTCATGTTAAAGGGCTTAAATAAGGGTGGGAAATTAACCCTTTTAACCCAGGATCGTTTTTTAATTTTAGTGAATTTTTCCCAAATTGGACCCCTGGAGCGACGCAGCGCTATCGCTCCGTGTCACTGGAATTTGACAACTAGGAAATTAAGAGATGGCGTAATGCGAAGCTTTTGAATTTCAACTTCATTTATGACCTGGAAGTTTCACGCGACACGCCACTATCACAGACTCCTACTGGAAATTAACAATGGCCATTTTCTCCTGTGGAGCAACGCTCCACTAACTAATATGGTGCTATTTTACGATGAGGACTTGAAATAGTCATACCTTCTTACCCGGTTATAAGATTTAGGTAAAATTTATATCAATGAAAATCTTGAAAATTCCCCATGAAATAAACATCATTCAATTTAGAAGCCAATACTTAACATTTTTTAGACAAAATTAGTTAGGAAACTTTGGGGTATTACAGTTATATATTTTACAACGACCTCATAAACTTTCGTAAGAAAGTTGTAATTTGGGTGTATCAAATTTTGGCACCATTGTCGGGGAATTTGGTTCTCGATTGAGTTTATGTGTGTTAATTGACTGTTAGTCAAGTTTCCTTATTTTACGTTTATTTGTTGTTTTTGTTTGTTATAGGTTCGTTGTTGTTTATGCCACGAACCAGAAGTTTAGGAGAAAAATTATTACCTATTAATCCTGAACCTCATCTCATTGAAAGAATGGCTAAGTGACAAGAAGCTAAAAGATTAGTCGCTTTGACTAATGCTAAATTAAATTAACGGAATGTTGATAACCCAGGTCGGGTACCTAATTCGGATGAAAAGAACCTGGGATATGATGATTTATTAGGGCCAGTTTATCGAAGGTGTGCAGAGGATATAGCTGCACTAGTGAACATAAATGTGAACAGAAATCATCTTTTTAGAGCGATACCTGATCACCAAGCTGTGCATTTTGATCTTAATGATAATGAGGATGGAATGTATGGAGCGGGTGTAACTGGAGCTATTATTCCCCCACTGTTGGCACTTGAAGCTAAGTTCAAAATACAAGCACAATAATTCAACTCCTCCACCTTAAGGGGCTATTCGGTGGACTCCCGTGGGATGATCCTAATATGCATTTAGTGAAATTTGTTACTATTTGCAAGTCCTTTGATAACCCAAGAGTGGGACAAAATATCATCCACCTGCGATTATTTCTGTTGTCTCTGCCTGGGGAGGCAACCTTGTGTCTTAATGAGCTAACGCCCGATTCTATAACCAACTGGAGGCAGTTGAAATAGGCTTTCCTAGAAAGGTTTTTTCCTCCCTTCAGAAGGGTACAGTTGAAGGATGATATCAGCAACTTTAGGCAGTTCCTAACTGAAGCTCTTCATGAGACATAGGAGAGGTTCAAAAAGAAGTTGATGCAGTGCCCGAACTATAGTATGATGGATATTCATTTGATGGAGACTCTTTATCGAGCTTTGAACTCTATTACGAACCCAGTTGTTGATAATACTGTAGGGGGATCATTTGTGGATCTCACTTTTCAAGAGGCCTCAGAAATGGTTGATTAGATGACCAAACAAAGTAGAGCTTGGCATACCAGGGATTCTGTGGTAGAAAGCCCTATTGGGTCTATTGGTATGACTATAGAACAACGTAAGAAAGAGGAAGAACATGATCAAGACATGGCATACTTGAAGACGCAGATGGATTTGTTGACCAAGCACTTATTATCTGCAAAGACTGAAAAAGTAAAAGCTGTTACATCCCAAGGTAGAGATGATTCTGATTCAGAAGAAGAGGCTAACTATTTGAATAACCTGGGGGTTTCTGAGGCAATAGCCAAGGAAATCAAGGTTGGACTTATTATTACAAATTTGGATATAAGGATCAGGATCAAGGAAATTAGAAGAGAAAGAATGATGAAGTGTGCTATATATATCTCCTGAAAGTAGAGATAATACTATAAGTAGCTCTGGTAAGATGTCCATAGAGGACATGATGGAGAAATTGTTAAAGAGAGTTGAGGCTACTAACTCTGGGGTGACTACTATAAAGACCGACTTGTCTTCTATGAGTCATTTGGTAAACTCACACTCCACTTCGATCAAGCAGTTGGAACAGAAAATAAGCCAACTCTTTATAGTATTGAATTAGAGGAAGAGTGGACCACAGCCAAGTAATATAATTTAGAACCCTCAAAATAATGTATCATGTATGGCTATTACCACACAAAGTGGTAAGGTTTGATTAGGACGTCCTGTGGGCAAGCCTATAGTTGATATAGTAGTAGATGATATTAAGGAAGTAGAGATTGTTCATTTGGTAGAGTCTGAGAAATCGGATGAGGTTATTGATAATGCACCATCCAATAGTCATCAGGTTGATGAGTTGGAGAAAAATAAGGGAAAGAAGGCTAAACTGGTGGTTACCAGTCTTCCAAAACTACCTCCTCCATTTCCCCATCAGTTGAAGAAGAAGGCTGACAACACTAAGTTCGGTAAATTCATGGCTATGCTTAAGCAATTGATGATTAATCTGCCATTGGCGGAGGCATTGGAGCAAATACCCAGGAATGTAAAGTTCATGAAAGATCTCATCATGACAAAGCGGTCAGTTAGTTTTGAGCTAATGGACAATCTCCATTATTGTGGTGCTATTTTCACAAGGTCTCTGGTGCAGAAAAAGGCAGATCTGGGAGCATTTACTATCCCATGCACTATTAAACCTCTTGACTTTGCAAAAGCCTTATGTGATCTAGGAGAGAGTATTAATCTGATGCCGCTAGCTGTTTATAAGAAGTTAGGTTTGGGAGACCTCACACCTACCAACATGTGACTGGTGATGGTGGATAGGTCGACAAAATAATCTGTTGGTATTGGTATGATGTGCTGGTAAAGGTGTTTAGCTTCATATTTTTTGCAGATTTGATAATTTTGGATTGCGAGGTGGACTTCTAGGTGCCCATAATCTTGGGTCGACCTTTCTTCGCAGTAAAAAGTGTGCTGATTGATTTGAAAGCTAATAAGCTCTTATTTAGGATGAATGATAAAGTGGTGCACTTTGATATGTGCCAATCAATGAAGCAACATAAATAAATGAGTGTTTTCTCAATTGTTGATGTATATTATGAGGATTAGCAGGAGGTGCCAATAGAGAAGAAGTTTGCTGTCGAGCCTTTACCTACAATGCTTATGAATTTTGATAGTGAAGGCATTGAGGAGTATGAAGAGACTGTTTGTGCTTTGATAGGAATGGTATCATACTCTTATGCTCCTAAAAAGCTAGATCTTGATCTTAAGAATCAACCAATACCACCGGTGAAACATCTATTAAAGAGCCATCGGTGTTTGAATTGAAAGAGCTACTAGGGCATTTAAGGTACATGTTTCTGGGAAATAGAAGCACATTGCCCATGATTATTGCAGCTGATTTGGGCGAGCAGCAGGTGGAAGCACTTATTTTTGTGCTTGAGAAATACAAAAGAGCTATAGGTTGGACTATTACTGATATTATTGGCATTTCCCCTCGCATCTTCACTCAAGATACAACTTGAGGAAGATTGTACTTCAACCATCGAGCATCAATGCCAACTTAAACCACTAATACAAGATGTGGTTAAGAAGGAAATTATTAAGCAGCTGGACGCAGGAGTGGTTTATCTTATTTTCGATAGTAAATGGGTAAGCCCAGTTCAATATGTGCCCAAGAAAGGAGGCATGACTGTTGTTGCAAAAAAAAAAAATTGATTCCTGTCAGGCCTGTGACTGGGTGGAGGTTTTGCATGGACTATCACAAACTAAACTTATGGACCTAAAAGGATCACTTCCCAATGCCCTTCATGGATCTAATGCTTGATTGGGGATGGTATTTCTTCTTGGATGGCTATTCTGGCTATAATCATATGTGTATTGCTCCTAAAGACAAGGAGAAGATGACATTTACATGCTCATATAGAACTTTTGCATTCAAGAGAATGCTGTTTGGGTATGTAATATACCTGCTACCTTCCAAAGGTATATGATATCTATTTTCTCTGATATGGTGGAGGACACCTTGGAGGTGTTCATGGATGATATTTCTATGGTTAGAGATTCTTTTGAGCTGTGTTTAGAGAACCTGAGTAGGGCCTTACAACGATGTATAGAATTTAATTTGGTGCTCAATTGGGAGAAATACCACTTTATGGTAAAAGAGGGCATTGTTCTCAGGCACAAAATTTAAGCAAAAAGGATAGAGGTAGATCAAACCAAGGTGGAGTTTATTGACAAGCTACTACCACCTATTTCTATGAAGGGAGTGCGTAGTTTCTTTAGACATTCTGTCTTTTACCGGAGGTTTATAAGGGACTTCTTAAAGATTGCAAACCCACTTTGCAAACTTTTGGAGAAGAAAGCAAAGTTCTCCTTTGATGATGATTGCTTGAAGGAATTCAAATGCCTTTAAAAGAAGTTTTTTGAAGCCCCTATCATTGTCGTACTGGATTGGTCAAAGCCGTTTAAGATCATATGCGATGCAAGTGGTGTTTCCCTTGGAGCTGTGTTGGGGAAAAAGAAGGATAAATTGTTTCATCCAATCTATTATGCCAGCAAAACATTGAATAGAGCTCAAAAGAACTACACTGTCACCAAATAGGAACTACTCATTGTAGTCTATGCTTTTGAGAAATTTTGGGCTTATCTTCTAAGAACCAAGGTGGTGGTCCACATTGACCATACAGCCTTAAGATATTTGATGGCTAAGAAGGACTTAAAACCAAGGTTTATTAGATAGGTATTGCTACTCTAAGAATTTGACTTTGAAGTCAAAGATAGGAAGGGTTGTGAAAACCAAGTTGCAAATCATCTATTTAGGATGGAAGGTGAGCAAGTAGTTAGAGATGAAATTAAGATCAATGATACGTTTCTGGATGAAGAGATCTTAGCTGTTGTTATGGAGAAAATGCCTTGGTACACTATTTTTGCAAACTATGTGGTGAGTGAGTTGATTCTGGAAAATCTTTCTTTTCATCCAAGAAAGAAATTCCTTTATGATGTGACACATTACTTCTGGGATTAGCCGTATCTATTTCGGTTGCGTGCTGACAATATTATAAGAAGATGTGTGCCAGAAGTAGATGTATTAAGAATATTGGAAGCATGTTATGCTTCCCCAGTTGGAGGTCACCAAGCAGGTGATCGAACTGCTAGAAAGGTATTGCAGAGTGGCTATTATTGGCCAACTCTATTCAAGGATGCTCATGAGTTCATGCTAAGTTGTGACCAATGTCAGAGGTAGGGTTCAATCTCCAAGTGGTATGAGATGCATTTGACAAAGATGCTGGAAGTAGAATGGTTTGACGTCTGGGGCAGCGACTTCATGAGCCCTTTTGTAAGCTCGTATGGGATGAAGTACATTTTAGTTATTGTTGATTACGTATCAAAATAGGTTGAATCCATTGCCTTGGATTAGAATGAAGGAAAGAGAGTTGTGTTTCTCAAAAAGAACATCTTCTCTCGCTTTGGAGTACTACGTAATATTAGAACTGATGGAGGAAGACATTTTTACAACAAAGTGTTTCAAGCTACCTTGGCAAAATATAGGGTGAAACAACATAGAATAGCAACTCTATATCATCAACAAACTAGTGGGCAAGTTGAGGTTTCAAATCAAGATATTAAAGGCATCCTAGCCAAAATGGTGAATGCTAGTTGGCTAGATCGGTCTCAAAATCTTAATGACGCCTTATGGGTATATCAGACTACTTTCAAGATACTCATCAGCATGTCGCTGTATCAATTAGTCTATGGCAAAGCATGACACTTACTGATAGAGCTGGAGCACAAGGCTTTATGGGAGCTCAAAAGGTTAAATCTGAATTAAAAGGAGGTAGCGAAGCTAAGACTGGCACAACTGAATGAGATGGATGAATTCCTTCTCGGGGCTTATGAAATGTCAGACCTATACAAGGAGAGAAAGAAGAAGTACAATGATCAGAGGATTGAAAAACTAAATTTCCAGAAAGGTGACTTGGTGCTTCTATTAAACTCCAAACTCAAACAGTTCCCAGGTAAACTTAAGTCCATATGGTCAGGCCCATTTTAAGTGAGTCAAGTTACTCATCTAGAGTAGTCGAACTTGAAAATAAATATGGAGGTGTCTTTAAAGTTAACGGGCAACGAGTCAAACTTTATATCGGTCTAAAAGACTCGATAAAAAGTATTGCTACTATCTATCTTGATGAAGTTCGAGTAATTGAGATAACTGAGTCGTTCCACGATAATAAATCAGACGCTACATGGGAGGCAACCTATGATTTTTCTTTGATTTTCATATGTAAAAAAAATAAATAAGAGTTGAGCCACGACTAAAACTATGGCGCTTGGTGGGAGGCAACCTATCGTTCTAATCATTTTTAATTGTTTTTGATTTAGTGTAGGTGTTAAAAGCACTAAAGAGATGATAGGTTATAAAGTCGATTTGAAAGTGAGCCATATTAAAGGTGGTAAGTTTAGCAGTAACGAGAACATTACAGGTAAGTTGGAGTGGTCAAAATGTTAAGGCTTGATTCAAAATTTGTGTGAGAGTTATGACTCAAATTATGCCTCCCATGGATAATAGGGTGCATGACGTCCAAGTTTAAGTTTACTATAAGGTTTGTGACACTCATGGTTACATAGGCCATGGAAAAGACGTTGCCTAATACTTAGCCTAAGCCCACTGCCTAGCATGGGCGTTGCATTATTCATTTCCTAACTTAGCTCAAGTGGCTGCACACCCTTACTGGTTCAAGTTACTTATGTGGCGCCTAAGTTAATATCTGTGATAGGTTGTGCGCCGCCTACTTACACTTGTGCACCACACACCATACCGCACATTCTTACTTTTTGGGTTAGGCAATTTCATGTGCAACGCACACTTAGGACTTTGAGATAGCATATGTGCCGCATACCCCTAAAAGTTTAACATAGTATCTAATTTTAACTTGGGTTAACCCGACCTAGATTTCATCCTTTAAATAGACTTCACACCCTAAATGCCCAAATTCATCCTTATTTTACCCCTAAGCCGTACAAGCTTTTGCTCTCAACATTCCCCTTGTCCTTCAAGATTCTTCTTTGCTTCATAATATCAATAATTTTCCCTTTATTTCATCAATCTTCCATCTTTAAGGTAAGTTTTACTTTTTAATCCTTTGATGTTTTCACTTTATGTTATAATTGTTAATTGATTTCTTGAGGATTGTGGAGTGAATTCTTGCCATAGCTTTTTAAAAGTAGTTTTGAAACTCTTGGGGAAGATGAACACTATTATTTAGGAAACCATCATTGTTGTGGATTTTAATTTAACCTTTGAATATGTTGTTGGTTGTTAAATGCAAGTCATGATGTATTGTGAGTATTGAGGTGTTGAAATTTTTGGCATTATTGTGTAATATTTTGAGCTTGTATGTGTGAGTGAATTGTTCACAACTAACATGGTATTGGTGTAACCATTATTTCACATTTTGTTTTATTGACCATGATGTTGATAAAATTGCAGGAATGTGATGATGTTTCTGTATTGTGATATGGTTATGTTGTAACGAAATTTTGTTCAACAATTGCTTTATTGAAATGAAATTAGTGAAATTGGTGGCATGAAGGAATTGATTTGGTGAAATAATTGTGTTATGCCATGTGAAAAGTTGAATTGTAATTTTTTTTTTGTGGACTGTGAGGGGTTGATAGAATGAAATTGTGAGTTGAAAAAGAAAAGGAAAAGCCACCATTTGAGTTGCAAATGTGTTAATAATATGTGAATAATGTTAAAACCTAAGGTTAAAGTGTATGTCGGCAAAGTCTGAGTACCCGACAACACCACTTAATTGGGTTGTCCTAACAAATTAAGTGTGGGGTGGTGATTTCACTATCCTCATCTTAATTGTAGTGACTTTTGTTAAGCATGGCTAACATGATTTTATGATGCACTCAGGTGATATGGCTCCTAAAGAAAGCACTGGTAAAGACAAAGCATCCATATCTCAGAAGGGACAAAAACGAGCAAGAAAGGAGAAACCCACCTCATTCTCTCTTCCAGGGCCTCGACGCACTTTTGGAATTAAATGGGTCTTAGAGGATGGTTAGGAGTGGTACAAGAATAACAAAGTAAATAGATACATGCCACTAGAGCTTATTCAAATGGAGAGTTTGGCGAGGCATTGCCTTCGTATTTTGGTTAGGATCACTGAACATCACTGAACTAAAAATTAACTTCACCTTCAAAGACATAGGTGAGTTCAATCTAGATTGGACTCAGGAGTTTTATGCTAATTGGTCCCCAAAGAACAGCGAGAATAAAGTTAAGATTCAAGGGCAAATCCTATATCTAATAGTCGAGTTTTTTACCTCTATCTTGGGTACTCCGAATATGGATCATTCCAGGTTAAAGGAATTATATAATAGGCCTCCCTATAGAGCCATCAGACATACTTTGTGTGGTTCAAGGTCTATGGCTCGGTGGTCCCATCACAAGGACAAAGGCAACCACAACACCTTCCCATATGCTTTTCTGAACAAAGAAGCTTGTATCTGCTAAGGATTGTCAACGCTAGCTTTATACTTGGAAAGCAGTTCACAAAAGTCTCATGCGATCAGGTATGTTTAGTATATGATTTGATGATTGATGTTCCTGTAAATATTGTGCAGTTATACGCGCTTCTATGCACAAAGCAAGGATGCATAAAAGGACACCATTCAGCTTTGGAAGCTTGCTGACCGCCATTTTAAAAAAGAAAAATATTGAAGCAGAGCCAATGGATCACAAGTTGCCTCAGAACCCAAAGAGATTAGATGTCACAAAGGTAAAAAGTCTAGAGACTAGCCAAGGAACAATTCTTAGCACTGCTGAATGTCACGCATGAGATAAGAGCTTCGTTCGCCAGCTTTATGGCATAACGAAGCTTACTATGATGAGTGAAGGTCATGTGCATACTGCTGCAGAGCTACGTTAGCTAGATTATGACTATCCACTTAATGACCATGCTAGAGCTATGTGTGGAGCGGGGCCTGATTTTAAAGAGCCATTGGATGATGATGTACCAATAGATGAGGATCGTCGATTGTTAGATTCTGACATGGAGGCCGAATCTAGTGAGGAAAACTCTGATTATTATTCTGATACAGGTGGCATGGACCCAGGTGTGGAAGAAGAGTCCTATTAGCCAGGTTTTTATTTATGTATTTGCACTGGGGACAGTGTTTTACTTAATGTGTGGGCTGGCTATAAGTGCTTCTAGATTGCTTACTATTTTGTCTTCTCTTTAGTGCATTTATTTTGCCTCTTTGTGTATTTTAGTTTAGTGCATTTTCTCTATTTTTGTGTATATGTTAGTTTGCTTTTTAGTCATAGTTAGATGTTTTTCTCGATGATGGATAGATGACGACCGTCTTAAGAGAAACTCAGTCATGTGTCGGACCTAACAAGTGAATGTAATTTGTTCTAGTGGGCTACACTACAATATAAGCATGTGATAAGTCTTTAATGTTAAGACATCTAAGTTCTAGTTTATAACTCATGTGGTGATTGTTGGCTTAAAATAAATTCATATAACTATTTGGTTAGGAGTCTATAATGATTCTTTTGGAGTTAAGCATGTGCCATGTGTGTGAGATAGTATTCGCATATTCCTTGTTGCAATTGATGCTAGAATTTTCATGGTGTGTATGCAAAATAAAATAGAGAATGTGAGTTTAGGAGATGAGTTAGGCACTTCTTTGATACCTATTTTTCATACCCTTTTAAACCACCTTTGTGCATAATCTTAGCTAGCCCCGTTGAGCCTTTAGTTTGTTCTTTGGTAACCTTATGTGTAGCGTAATCCTTCTTTAATTAACCGCAATTTGATCCAAATCTCCTATGCGCTTTAGTTAAAAAAAATTGTTTCAGTAAAGAGTTGTAAATAGAAGGAGAAAAATGTGAAAATGAAGCCTCAACGTAATAGCTTTTAGTGTGTGAATCTGATATGATTGGTTGGGAGTGAGATGTATATAAAAAAAATAAAGAAAAGGAATAAAAAATATTGTTAAAAATGATATGATGTGAGCATGGAAAATACTCCCGCCATAATTTATGTGAGTGAGCTTTATGAAATGCGGTGAAAGAAAATGATGTGTAAAGATTAGTAGAGGTGAAAATTGGTTGTTAGAGTTTGGCATTCATTGTCTAATGTAGTATACTAAAGCGCTTAGGGAAGATAGTCACTATTACTGGCCAAAATAGTTCCTACCCATCCCTTAGCCTACATTACAACCCATAAAGACCTATATGATCCTAATCTTAATATTCTGATATTACTGGAGCACTATACTAAGGGCTTGCATATGGTCATCATTTGTAATTTGAGAATTGTTTGTGAGAGTGAGCGCAACTTGATTCTTATATCCATTGTGCTAGAAATTGAATTTTTGTGAGTGATTATGGGTAACACTTTTGGTGTTAGGGCACATGTTTGATGAAAAGTTGGGTAATTTATATGATTTCTTTTCTTAAATGGTAGTCATGAATTTGCCAACTTGATGAGTCTATTCTTGAGGATAGGTAGTCTCCAATAATAGTTCATGAATCTACTTTGTCTTTCATATTCGGTGTGTGAGCCTATTTGAGCATCTTGTGTTTCTTTTGTGGGTTTTAAATCTTTTGTATATGTAAATGGATAATTTGTTCAAGGACGAATAAATCTTTAAGTGTGGGGTGGTGATCTTGGGTGTATTTATACGCCTAAGCACCATAACTTGCCTATATTTTAGCTATGTTTTAAGAACAAAGTGCCTAGTTTCTTATGTTCTTACTCTACTTTGATGTAATTGAAATACCCTATGTGTTTAGCATGATTTCAAGTGTTATGAGATAGATAAAGACATGATGGGACTACAGATTGCGGATGAAAAATCACACAAGAGAAAAAGTAGCTTGTTGGATCAAATGTGACGTCTAGAAACTGTGTTCAAGACTAATTTGCCATTTATAATTAGTTTGGGGACTTAGAAGGCAATTATGAGAGAAGAGATTATCAAAAAACGTGATGCTGAATTTTTTATTGATATTCAATATTCTGTAGTATTTTGAAGAAGGGAGTGGCGGCTTAGCTTGGAGAGGGAGAAAACATTTTTCTCTTGGTTCACTATTTACACACCAAGATCATCTTCTAGTTTTGGGTATCATGAACATACTTATGGTGATTTTAGTTTTGTCCATGAATAGATAAACTTATTGGTTAGGGTTATGGAAACGTTGTAGCATACTATCTAATTCTATAGGTTTTGAATTCATTAGGAATTGATTTACTTATATCATACTCTCTCCGTTATGCTTGAATTCTCATGGTTGCAAACATAGGGAATGTGCCATTGAAACATAACATGTTTTATAGAAAGTTTAATGTTTGGAAAAGAGAGTAGTGACAAGAAAATAGGGTTTCCAACCTCTATTTCACACACCAATGCCTTTACAGTATTAACAACTTGGAGATTTTGTATAATTGAGCAAACACTTTTGAGTCGAAAGAACTAAAGTGAATTAATCCTTGATGGTTGAGAACGCTTGGATTGAGAATTAGAATACGTTTCTCTATAAGTGCATGCATGTATGACTTCTTAACACTCATAGTAAGAAGATATTAAAAACTACAAGGTGGGTATAACCCTAGTTTGTTATTCTTTGCATTCAGATATTATTAAACGTGTTGTTTCACTATTACATTGAAACTATTACTTCGTACTTAAATCAATACCCTCTATTTCTTTACAGGAACAAATGATTAAAAGTCAACTAATCTGTATACAACTTAATTAGTACCTTATTCCTTGTAGGATTTGACACCAACCTAGTTGGGTTCTATATTTGACAATGACCGCGTACACTTTCATAAGAAAGTTGTAATTTGGGTGTCTCACACAATCAAAATTTAGTTTCGAAAGACTAAAGGGGCAAGTTCTAGATAGTACAAGTACACATTAGATGTAGACAATTACTCTCACAAAAACGACATGTGAATGTTGTAAAGGGGGGTCAATTGTTCTCTTCGCTCGAGACAAGGGTGGAGTATCCCCTATTTTTCTGCAATCAACTTTTGAAGTCAAAGAAAGAGAGAGAACATTGTCACAAAGTTTATCACGTCCATGCTTTTTAGTTTTTGCAAAAAATTTTGGATGGAAGGGGGTTCTTTCTTTTGTACCCAAACCGTGCATAATTTTATACTCATGGCAACAACCCAAGCTATCGTATTACATTGCAAACAATAGTATGGGCGAACTTCCATATGGTTACTAAGACTTTTCCAATAGGTGTGAATGTGAACCCCAATCATTGGTGCCATAGGTACTCAGACTTCCCTTACATCTATGGTTAGAAACTAAAATCACCAATTAACAAAACAAGAACAAAATAACTACTCTATTCAGGTGTGAGCACCATCAGAGTGCCCGAAAATTACAAACCAAATAAAAAGTAAGAATCATGCAAAAAAAGTAGAAAAGTATGCAGAATATCAATAATGCATCCCAAATCAAATAAATTAGGAGACACCCCAACTAAAAAGGTAGCAATGTCCCTACTGCATAAATAATTAAGGATAAAAGAGATAAGGGTGCTCCCTCAATCTGCATGAAGGGCTACTATTACTCTTAGACCATGCATGATCACCATCCTCCTCATGATCTAAACACTCAGTCTAGGCCTCATTATCACAGTCCGCCCAAGAAGTAGAAAGCCTACTTTGGGGTTTCAAACATTTCATAGACCCTTTACCTCTTTCCACATCATGGTAAAAAACTTGTCCCTCTTTTTCCTCCTAGTGATAATCTTTTCATGTGAGCTCCGGAGGTCCCAATGTGATGCTGCCAAAGAGGAGTAGGATTGCTTAAGCCAATCAATAGTAGATTTTTGCTTCTTTTGGTCCTCCTTGTAATCATCATAACCAGAACTGACACATATGAGAGATGGGTGGTGGAGGACTCTCCTAGCCCTTGAGGCAAGCTAGCCACAAGATCTTTAATGGTTATAATATTAACTCTAATAGCTTCAAGAGGTCCTATGGTAGTTTTCCTATGCGAATCTTATTCCCTACATGTTGGATCTTCCAAGTTGATCTTTCTTTTCTTACTTTTGCCCAGTGTGTCCTCTCCTTAAATCCTTAATGGGTAGATAGGGGCACTAGGATGCACCCATGTATTACTATCATACTCTTCCACCCCTACTCTCTTGCAAAGATTAGTAATTAGAGAGGGGTAAAAGAGATTTTTACCACCTTGGTTACTGAAATGATTTATTTCATTGACTACGAGTTGACCAAAATCCAAAGAGATATCCTCTAGAATATAAGTAACCATCTGAACACGCAATTCAAGGACTGCTATCATATGGGTGCAAGGAGACACTCATCTACAAATGATGTGCAGCCATATCTGAGCTTCAAAAGTGAAGTCATTCATGGTGATGTTGTTTTTTGTTTTAGACCGCAAAACTTCCTTTATGAGGCATAGCAGTTGTGCCAACCAATTCCCCAATTTACACCCCTTCTCTTTGAATTCACCCATGTCTGCCTGCTTGAGCCCATAAACATCATTGATTTTCTTAGCCCCAACTTTCACTGGCTTTCACCGCATCTTTAAAATCAGATTGAGTGGGTCTAAGAAAGATACTTCACTGATATTGATATAAAATTCATGGAACCATTGTTTATTTACAGGGCAAGGATCCGGGGCAAAGCGCTTCCACCCTGTGGCTTCAAGTTTGTTATGAAAAGATGATAGCTTCTCTGGTACATTCTCAAAACAATTCCTCTTTCTAAAAGCATCTTTGTCTTTAAAAGATCACTATACTAGTGAGTATGGAATCTGGGTGCCATGAATCTAATGTGATCAAACTTAACCATGAGGTTTTCCTGAAAGCACTAAACATACATTATATCTTTCAAAGTCATTTGAATCATGCAAGTTGTGCTAGATTGATTATTAAAGTTCATTGGACTAGGTGCTTGAGGTTACCTGGCTAAACATTAGAAGTATAGGATTTTTGACGTGGCCGGAACCTTCCCTTAGTTACAGTGATCATGGATCAGAACTGCGTCTGCATTACTATGGTAGCAGTCTATGACCGCAATCGTGACACCTGAGGTTGGTTTCGTGTAAGTTCTGCATGTTCAACTTCCTCCCAATTCTAGACTTCTAGCATATTCTACAATATGGGTGTAAATGCTGGTCATGTGAACAATGCTACCTGTGTGTGTTAATATGCCCTTCAAATATAAGTACCACTACTTAAAGTTTATTTGAGTAATTTATCAAAGACAAGGTATGCATATCACATTTGTCTACCTTTTTTACACACTATTGGGTACTCAAGGTTTCCCCACTTGTATGCACACCTTAATCAAGCAACCAATTCCACAACAATAATAAATATGACAATATTTAACGTATAACAATTAAAACTCTAGGACCTTTCTTAGTCATGCACTTAATGTTCGATTTTTAAAAATAAAAGCACGAATTCATGTCACCTACCGAAGTTGTGATGCAAGAGGGGTGTGTACGAAGGCTGTTTGAGAGATTACAACTTGGCCAACAATGTATCTTAGATTTGAGAGGAAAATCTTGTAAAGGGGGTGTCAGGTAAATGAAGGAGACTAGGGGTTAAATGACTGAAAGGACCGTGACCATGGTTAAGGCCTGCGACCGCTGACACCCGCGTAACTGCGATGGCGCATGGGGCCCGAGATCATGGTAACGGATAGTAGTTCTGCTCCCCTATTTTCCCCTGTTTAGAATTTTACTCAATTTTCACAGATTTTTCCCTATTCAGATTTTCAAAGTAGACTTGCACACTTTCCCTTTTTAAAACTCATTCAAATCAATCCAAAGTTCCACAAATGCATGGGTTTTTCAAATGCAAGAGAGCACATCTACTCGATAACAACATAACAAAAATGATATGAGTAACTCTCGTGATATTAGTTGGTTTCCTCATACCTAGCACCTTAGTTATCATCGTGGCATAACGTTTTCCTTCGTTTAATCTCACGGCGGATCCTCAAACCCCTCATCTTTCAGTTTCTTATTTTCAACATCCACTACGGATATTACTTTGAGCTCCGTGGTTTTCTTTTTTGACTTGCAAATCTTGAATGAGATCTCATCTTCTAGCACCCAAAATTTTATCTCCCCCAATACTAGATCAACACTGGCTCTCCCGGTGGCTAAGAAAGGATGACCAAGATTAATAGGCACCTCTTGTTCTATCTCACCATCCAATACAATGAAATACACTGGGAGATTGAATTTTTTCATCTTTATGAGGAAATTAAACAATATGCCCACCGACCTTTTTATGGATCGGTTCGCTATCAAAAGTTGCATCGAGTTTGGTATAGGAGTGTCCAAGCCATGTTTCTTATAGATGAAATACGAAATTAGGTTGATTCTTTCACCAAGGTCACAAAGAGCTTTCGAAAACTCATGAGTCCCAATGGTGCAAGGGATAGTGAATGCTCCAGGGTCGTTTTCTTTTCTGCAACTTTTCTATCCATGATAGCACTACACCCATGAGTAACTTCAATGGTATCACCCTCAACGAGCTTCTTCTTGGATATTAACTTCTTCATTAACTTAGCATATCCTAAAATCTTTTGTATCACCTCAAGTAGTGAGATATTTATTGAGAGATTTCTAAGTTTCGCCATAAATTTTCTCAATTTGTAACTTTCTTCCTTTTTATGCAACCGTTGAGGGAACGGAGGAGGAACATGGATGGCTGGCTTTTCTTCTCCTTTTGGCTTTTTAACTTTGACCAATTCCTCATTGCTTTCATCTATCTTTTTCATATTATTTTCTTTCCTTCTTTTAGGTGTCACCTCCTTTTCCTTGCCATTGGATAATTTTCCCTCATATCCGCTCTAAGGGGCTCTTCAAGTTCTTTCTCACTTCAAGTGACAATTGTTAGTACTTGTGCTTTATTCTTTGGGTTAGCAATTGTGTCACTCAAAAGTCCGCTTCTAGCCTTTCCATTTAGTTGTGTGGAGATTTTCTTGAACTGGGTCTCTAATTATTTGAAGGAGGCAAAATCAGAAACCACTATTTGGGAGATTACAGAGAAGTCCCCCTTCAACTAACAGACCATTTTGTCCATACCTTGAACTCTAATTAAGATTCGTGCTAAAACATCTTTGGTCTTGAACTTTTCAAGGTCAATGACATTTGACTCTTTGGATTTATCCCTATCATGATAGGAATGTAGCAGTCATAGTCACATTTCCTATTTTAATCACAATCTATCCAACCTTGGTTCCCACCTTGCCTTTGATAGGCAGGGCGGGAACCCCCCGAGTTGTTTACCAAGTACCAAATTTCTTCATAACTTCTTTGCCTCATCATCAGCTTTATAAGGATTTGTTATTATGGTATCTACCGCTTTCGCAGGTAAACCCATAACAAGTTTCATTAGAAGCTCAAGTTGGGTTATTATCTTGGCCTTTTTCTCCTCCTTCTCCTCTTCTCATTTTCTTTGCTCATTAGTCACCACAGAGGTAGTAGAAGGGATCTTAGGAGCATCGGCATCACAGGTGTCCCCTCCTGTAACGCTCCAGAAAATGGGTCCTGGAGCGTCACACGGCGCTTGAGGCTACGAGTAGCCCCAAGTTAACCCTTTGAGCCATTTTCATTCAGTTCAACACAAATCAATGAGGTTTCCATAAATAACCCTCAAATATCAACAGAGTAATCATCATCCAAGAATAAAAGAATTTCAGAAAAATAACAAAATACGACTTATTAGTCAACTCCCAACATCTATACTAGTCTGATAAGCCTCTAAGAAAATCAATTAAACCAGCAAGCCATTGAGACATACCCCAACTGACTCATACTCAGTTATCAAATGTAAACAATTCTGTGAAACCAACATCAGACATCACATCCTCGGAACATGAGGACTTACCACAATAGAGGATGTAGAACAGCATGCCCGAAGAATCACTATCGAACCTGGAACTGAACACCTGAACCTACATTCTGAGAAAAGGCAGCCCACATCCGAAGATGTGGGTCAGTACCATGGAAAGGAACCGAGTATATGGGGGTGTATGCAGTTGTATAAACATCATCATCATAAATATTTATAAGAAATATGCAGGATGTATGAAAGAGTCACATAGCCTGAAGAAAATCATCATAATTATGAGAGGATGAAATAAGTACAAAAACATATGTGAGTCATCATATAATTTGTCAATCACTTTCAGATCATCAAGAATATCAATTCTCATAATGTAAATATCATTTAAATCTTTCGAAAGAATAACTTTCACAATTCCACTTTCAAATCACTTCCCCATTC